>NW_027466074.1:2987500-3140000 GCF_046127955.1 Nelusetta ayraudi
GAACTTGGTTGGTGTGTGTGTGTGTGTGTGTGTGTGTGTGTGTGTGTGTGTGTGTGTGTGTGTGTGTGTGTGTGTGTGTGTGTAATTGCATTGTTTGTTTGTTTTTCTTGCTATTTCAGTACATTTGACAGATTTTAGGGAACTTTTAGTAACCAACTGTTTATCTTTTCTTTTGTAGTCGCTGAGAGCTGCTGGTGGTGGCGGTGTCCCGGGTGGTGGGCCCCTTCGAGTGCTATGACCCGGGATTGTGGTTGTTTTTTTCTTTTTTTTTGCACTTCACTTTCTTCGCAGGTGTGTCACGTGTGAGTGGGGTGTTCCTTGTTTTCTCTGGTTCCTCCCCCGTTTGGCCCCCTCATCGGTAAGCCTCAGTTTCTACACCAAGAATAAGGAGCTCAGTAGCTCCGTTTTAAGTGTTGGTCTGTTTGTTCCTTTTATTTTTAAATGTTGAATAAAAGTTGGTTTGATATTTTAAACATTCTGAACCACGTCTCCTACTCCTTCCTCGTAGAACTTACCTGTGTGCCTAATTATTACTTTTGTGTTTAGTAGAACTCCCTGGGTGAAATTCCCAGGGTGGCGTTGTCGGTTCCTTTTCATTTTGTTAAATTCCCAATATTAAATCTTGCTTTATCAGATAGCCATAACCACTCTCATCGCCACAGGATATTTGAGTCAACTGAGTCAAACTGTCGTGTCTACTTCCCAGTCTCAATAAAAATGTTCCCTACTGCTTTGTGCGAGCTTCTTAAATGGAGGTTTGTCGGGGTTTTTCCCTTTTTAGAAGCAAGCCACATATTTTGTGTCTTTCCACCACAAGACATTGGCTTTTGTCACTCTCTTCGTCGTATTGGGAAAAAGTGGCATATCGGACTTTCCCGCCACGAGTCGCTCGTCAACATACTGCTGTGAAAGAGGGGTGACGTCACAGAACGCGAGGTGCATTTAGGTGCTGCTGCGTAAAACTAAAAGATTTTCCTGGGCAAATATTCATTTGACAGACGTAAACGAAGTTTTTATGTGTTTTTATAAACACACAAAAAAGTTAGTTATCGTTTTTGAAAAAAGTTCTTGACTTCTACTTTAGAGATATTGATGACGAGTTGTTGTATATAAACGGTGTGACTATGTGGTTCGGCAAGCGGTGGTGCTGTCTGTACATAGCTTAGCAAACGGCTAGCGCTAGCACCCCCTTTCAATGCCAGAGTGAAAAGATCCACACGGAGTGTTATGACCCACGGGTGGGTCTAGGTGCCTCTATCTTTGTGTGTGTGTGTGTGTGTGTGTGTGTGTGTGTGTGTGTGTGTGTGTGTGTGTGTGTGTGTGTGTGTGTGTGTGTGTGTGTGTGTGTGTGTGTGTGTGTCTGACAGTGGATGACGCCTTGCAGGTGCGGTCCTGGATGTCGGCTGCTGATTGGACGCGCCACGGCTGAGAAGGAGGAGCAGTCGAGCCAGCCTGACGGTCGTCCCTCCTCTGCTCCCAACTCTGCAGTTAGTCACTTCTGAGGTTAGCCTTTCTGTATTTGGGTTCTCTTTCTTTCTTTAGTTAGTTCTTAAGGCGAGCTAGTTGGAGTTTGGTTTATTATTTTGGCCTGGGCCCACCCTGAAGCCTTTGCTGCCCACCGGTTAAGTTGTTTTGTTTATTTCATTTACTGATTTATAAAATGTTTTTTGTTGAAACTGCCAACTGCAGTGAAAAATTAATGAGGCTTGGGAGTGGGGGAAGGTGTCCCACATGTTGCGTCTCGGTCCCCCTAGACGGGACGTAACACAGAGTTTTCGCCGTGACAGCAGGTTGAGCTCCTACCGTGTTACAGGTGACGTCGTCACGTTAGCCTGTTCCATCCCTGCTAAATTATTTAAAGAACTACCGTAAGTAAACTTTTAAATTATAATACACTCTACACTAATTGTAATTTCCTGCCCGTGGTTCTATATTGCAACAGTTGACGGCTCATATCAGCAGATAAGCAGCAACAATCTGGGCATTGCGGGTGATTCATAAATATGTCATTTCTTATTAATTAGCCCATAAGTGTTGTACACCAGTGTGACACCAAATGCTTGTTGCTGACAGCAGTGAAGAAATGACACTCTAGTGGTTCTGCACATTAGTATAAATAGAGTGATTCTCTATCATGACATCACAGGACGGCGGCACTCTGACAGATTCCATGAACCTGGACACTGATGATCCAGACTCCGGTCCAGATGACACAACAGGCCACAGTGGAAACGGGTCAGAGCATGGACTGGCTGCTGAAAGGATACAGGTAGGTGGCGCTGTCATCCCAAGTTGTGTGGTGTGGAGGATCAGGGCCAAAGTTCCAGATGCTCACAGATGTGACTGTGGATTCAGTAGGAGTGTTTGAAGGCTGGACTCCCAACAATGATTGGCTGCTGAGGACCTCTCAATCACAATCAGGTTTTTTAGTGGCTGTGAGACTGAAAGTGAGTGAACATCATTAAATAAAGAGATCCTGCAGGGTCCCAATTTGACAAGTACACTGCTAGGTGTGCTGCTTCGTTTTCGCCAAGGCCCTGTAGCATTCATGACTGACATTGAGGGAACGTTTCATCAAGTAAGAGTTTCCAACCAGGATGTAAACTTCTTACGCTTCCTCTGGTGGCCAGATGGGGACATTACAAAGGACCTACAAGAGCACAGGATGCTGGTCCACATCTTTGGGGCAGTGTCATCCCCAAGCTGTGCTTCATTCGCCCTGCTGAAAGCAGCTGACGACAATCAGCATGACTTCCCAGCCGAGGTTATAAACACTGTTTGTCAAAATTTCTGCGTGGATGATTGTCTAAAGGCCGTCAGCACGGTGGAACAAGCAATACATCTGTACCAGCAGCTAACAGACCTGTGCGGTAGAGGTGGATTTAAGCTCAATAAGTGGGTGAGCAATCATCGCTCGGTGCTGGCCGCCATTCCTGAAGAGCAGAGAGCTAAAGAGGTAAAAACACTTAACCTTGACAGAGACCAGCTCCCTATGGAGAGGGCCCTTGGAGCTCAGTGGGATGTACAGCAAGATACATTCACATTCAGCATCAGAACCAAGCTGGGATGGGATGAGGAAATCCCTCAGGTCATGGTACATCCCATATATAGTTTTTCAAGGCCAAACTACAACAAAGGAACTCATCTATAACAGAACTACAACCTTGTAAGGGCAAAACCTACTTGTTTTAATTCTGATTAATAAACTAAAGCTTATTCGATTATCATTATGTTGTTTTTTTTAAACGCTCATACAAAACAAAAAAAGTGGAGGGAGAGTATAGTCTGAATCGGGTTCTCGAGCATTGCTCCACCTCATCCACCGCACTCATTAGCGTCACATCCACTTGTAGTGCATAATTTCCGCCAACAAGCTTCTCCTGTTACGACTGCACACGTTGACCCATATTTTCTGTTCACTCGCTCACCCGTATCAGGTGATACCCTGCATGGGTAACCATTGGCTCTTGTCTTAGACCTTCCCCGAGGTGGTTGGTGGGGTGACCCACCCAGCACGTGAGCTCTACGACGAGCTCCCACCCACTGAAGTGCCATAGGAAGACACGGATTAAATAGCTTGTCCACCAGAAGGCTGTATTTTGGTGTACATAATATAAAACTTCGGCCCAGTTCTGCTTGTATTGCAATGGTTGGTGTTCCTGAAGTTTCATTTTTCGTCCCTTTTTATTTTTTACATTCATGTTTGTGATGAAATAGTATTGTGAATCGCTAGCTCGCATTGCATGCTGGGAAACAGCGTCACTCAAGGAAGTTTTGTCTTTGCTGACACGGTCCTGAAGGGAAGTGGGTTTTAGTGCACTGGAACGGGATGAATGTATTCAATCAAGCAGTACAAACCTGATTAATTGTCTTAATACTTGACTTGGAATGGCCATATTGTTTAGGATTAGAATTAGATGACAACTTCTTCACAATATTTGCAACTATTCAATTTGACCAGCAGGTGTCAGTAGAAGACGAAATTTCATGTTGACTATTTCCTAATGGAAGTGCTCTCTTTACGTTGGATTTTTCTCATAATTATTTGAAGTGTAGGCCTGTATCTCCACACAATTTGGAATTCGTCCCAGCGCCCTGAGCTGTAAAGTTGGACGGTGTAAAATGAAAATGGCCATCTGCAGCAGAATGAAAGTGAGATTGCATTGTCCAGGTAGGAGGACAGCAGTCAGTCATGTTTCACCTCCAGTCAACACGCAGTGGTTCACATGAAGGTCCAAGAGGCCTACAGACCTACACTGAGTCTGGACGTGGCAGTACAGTTGGATCATTGTCTTTGTTGTGTTGTTTGGTCATTGTGATCCAATGTAATGTGAGAGAAGGACGAGTGCAGTTATATTGGAGTGAGTTTTTTAGAGTGTAATAGAAGTTATAATGCAGAGTCTGTTTTTATGAAATGTTCTATCACCTGGCATCCATCCATCCATCCATCCATCCATCTTCTACTGCCGTATCCGGAGTCAGGTCTCGGGGGCAGCAGCCTCAGCAGAGACCCCCAGACTTCCCTGGACCCAGTCACCTCCTCCAGCTCCTCCAGTGGGACCCCAAGGCTTCCCAGTCCAGCCCAGAGACCTGGTCAGCACCACTCTGACTCCCTGAGTCCCTGCTGCTCAGGTGAGGCTTCAAAGATCTGGCTGCACCTGATTGGACGGTCGTGGAGGATCTCCTTGGTCTTCTTGGTCTTCTTGGTCTCCAGCTGTTTGACCTCATGCTCTCTGTTGACCTCCTCACTCAGTCCCTCAGTGATGTAGAGCTCAGTGTAGATGCTGTTGAGGAGAGTTTGACTTCCTGCTTCTTCACCTTCAGTCACACGTTCACATCTCCTCTCCAGACTGATCTTCTGCTGCTGTAGAAGCTCCTGCAGACCACCAACCTCTGGAGCTGAGAGAAGGTTGGAGAAGAAAACATCAGTGTGACAGTGTGAGCATCATTTTCTGTCCACGACTTGAAGCTGAAAGCATCCAAACTCCATTTTTCAGCTGATGTGGTGAAGCTGCTGTTGTCTGACTGTTTGCTCTAAATGTCCTCCAATGGATCTTCTGACTGGAGGTCCTGACCACGGTTATAATAGTTAACGAAAACGAACAAAATAACGAAAACTTCAATTGAAAAAAACAATTGTCACGTTCCCAGGGGTTAGGATTTTGGTACCTGCCTCGTTGGGGTTTTGAAGCGAGCAGAGCTGAGACCATAAGGGTGACGTAGCAACGTTCAGGACACTGATTGGCCAAAGGTAGTCTTTCACGAAAGACCAAAACCGCCATTTTTAAATGCCTCGTGTGTGGATTTTTACATTAACACGTATTAAAAACTGAAAAGCTTATGAAACTGTACCATGGGTGAACAAAGAACTACAGACGTTTCTGTTCTCTGTGGCCGAAGAAAAAGCACAATGCAGACAGTTGTGCAGAAAGTTTAGTGTTAGCTAAAATATCGGGCACACAGACGTACTTATTATGTATACATTTCTTTCCATTGTAACAGGTCACTACAAGATCTGCAATCCATTACCTAGAATTGGTTTTCCTTAAACTGATGTACAGGATTACTAATCTGACTTTGATGGGCAAATTTGACAACAGAATACAATTATGAAGCACTAAAACACAGGACCACAAAACAATTAAATGCATGATGAAATAATGATATGCTTTGTTAAATGAAATAAAATGGCATTTTCAACTAAGTAATAAAATAGTCGGTGGTGCAGTGGTTAGCGCTGCCGCCTCACAGCAAGAAGGTCGTGGGTTCGATTCCGGGGCCTGGACCTGGGACCTTTCTGTGTGGAGTTTGCATGTTCTCCCTGTGTCTGCGTGGGTTCTGTCCGGGTTCCTCCCACACTCCAAAAACATGCACGTGAGGTCAATTGAACGTTCTAAATTGTCCGTAGGTGTGCATGTGAGTGTGAATGGTTGTTTGTCTCTATGTGGCCCTGCGATGAACTGGCGACTTGTCCAGGGTGTCACCCTGCCTTCGCCCTAAGACAGCTGGGATAGGTTCCAGCAGACCCCCGTGACCCTGAATAGGAATAAGCGGGTATAGAAGATGAATGAATGAAATCTTTATTGAATGAATGACACATTTTATTTCACTCGTCGTTTATGTAATTATTATTTTTTGCTCCATAGCTTTCATGATTCAGCATTACATGTTAAGAGTGATGAATTGCATGAAAAGAGAGAGCACTCACTGATTAATTAACATGGTGTGCTGTTTAATTCCATGAGGACGACAAAATATTTGCAAATTTGTGTTACGATGCTACACACATCGACAGGTGCAAGAGAAAGGGAGGAACTTTCAAGATCGTTGAGTTTTTATTTTTTATTTTTTTTAGTTCTGATGAAATAAATAGACCAATCATTTTATTACTTTGTCTGCTTTCCAAAGAGGTTATTAATTAAAAAAAATATGTGTGGCAGTGCTGTTATGGTCCATAGAGAGTTGCTTCAAAGAATTATCATTTATTATTTTAGTGGCACATTGCTCACTTGTTTAATACACAAATAATAGTATATTATTATAATAATACTATTTTATTAATGTAATAATAATAATAATAATAATAATAATAATAATAATAATAATCATTATTATTGATAAAATTTTGAAACAATAATCGTCAGTTGTTCCGTCAAAAAATACATTCATTTCCATGTTGAATTTTGTACTGTTCGTGAGCGCGCACGTCTGTCAGTGACGATCTCCACACTGACACAACTGCGCATGCTCTATTATCCCATCAATGCGGAAGTCAAAAGGTTTTTGGGAGCCATGCGCTGGGTGAGCAACTTCATTGAAAGGAATGGGACGACATCTTGGACTCTGGGGGCTTGCCGCACTGTCACGCAGGTTGTGACGTAGCGGGCTGGCGACGCCGACAGGTATGATGTGAATGATTGATAGCTACCATTCGTTCCCGTTAGCGAGAGGATTAAAAACAAACAGACACCATAATGGCATCAAAAAGGAGTTATCCCAGCGGTGCGGAAAAACGGAAGGAAAAGAAAACTGATCAAGAAAAACTTGCAAAGGGGAAAGGTAAGTTATTTGTTTGTGATGTGGGCTGGAGAGGTGGAGGTGAAACGCTGTTGTCCCCCCCAAGTTTGTTTATTTGTCCTGCTAGCCAGCTAGCTAGCGTCGGATAAATGTTAGCTGGCTGGCTAATATTTGTTCGTCATGAATCAGCGTTTTTGTTTGTTTTATGAAAGTTGACCATATCCTGTCAAGTTGGCCTATCCTGCCATGGGAATGACTGATTGACTCCACACCCGGTCATTCACATTCTAACAGGGAGGGAGGGAGGGAGGGAGGGCATGTTGTAGTTGTTGTTGTAGTCAGTCCCCTGTTATTTATTGTTCAGTGGAAGTTGTCTCTCACATATTTGACTCTTAATGTTATTTTAGCCTTAACTTAGGATGAATTTACTAAGCTTAGTTTGTATTTTGTAGGCCCTTAATTAGAAATGTGCTACTGTTTTATAATTCAAAGAAATATTTTATGGAAATACTTTTTTTGGCATGGTGTTGACTATTTTAGACTATTGTGGTAGTAGGTCATTTATCTTAGTTTTATTACTTTAACTAGTACAGTGTGTAAAGTAATGCCAAAACTCTTAAAAGTGACAGTTTTGTAATTGGGTAAAAGCTTTAAAGGGACACTGCAATCATAATGTTTAATTTAAAAACAAATACATTTTTAATTTTCCTATATTACTGCAACATCACTGTAATAATAAAATAGGAAAATGTGCTTCTGATCTGTTTTGCTTGATGATCTAGTGAGCTTTGTCTCTGCAGGAGCAATTCTAAAATATGTTGGCGCTGCAGACATTGAGCCAGAGGGATCTCCCGAACATCCTGACCAGGAAGCTCCAGGACCAACACGTTCCTCAGAACCTCCTTCTGTCCAGGTGAATAATGTGTGTTATTCTTAGTAGCTAAGCTGATAAGTGTGGGACGAAGCTAAGGCAATTAAGCATTATTTTAATTGTTGGTTTGCTTTTTAGTGTTGCACTTGTTGGTTTGTTGGATTTTCTTATTTAAAGTAAGCATTTTTTTTTTTTATGAATACTCAATCTGTTGTATTTATTGACATATCGACGATTCTTTTCCTAGTATTATAGTGTTTGTTTGTTTTTAAATCACTTTAAATTGCCTGAGTTGCTCAACTGATTTTACCTGTAGCCTGTTTTGCTCACGAGGTGTAATAGATTGTGGAATCTTAGTAGACCTTAGTAGACGCACGCTGCTGAGAGTGGCAGCGATCAGCTCCGATGACCGTGGTGCTTGTAAATAAGGCAAATGCGCCATCTAGTGGGATGCAACATGTTTACTCGTGTTGGAGCAATGACAAGTACTACTAACAAAACAAAAGATGCACAGGGTAAAAAAAATAATCATAAACTCAAGCCCAACAAAGATAACAGATGGGCATAACTGTACTTAGTAATGATTACTAGTACTACCAACATTTGTATATTTTACTTTCAACTCGAATTTGAACTATTCATCCCCTTTTTTCAGCAGCCATTAACACTAATAAATTAAATTAAATCAAAACAATAAATTAAAGCTGCAAGCAGCGTTTGTGGGACTGAGCCGTCGTGGCCGACGCGATGCCCGATGACCCCCGATGACGCCTGACCCCTGTCGACGCCCGCAATTGACCCCCGTCCTCTGCCGACGCCCGGCGACATCTGCTGAAAGAAGTCTATGCAAATGATGCAGATTTCTCACCTCCATTTTTTTTTTTGAGGATGCTGTCAAATGTAAAATATTGGCCTTAATGAGACAAACATGTAGGTATTTGAATGACGTCTGTAGCACTTTTGTAAAGGAAACTGCAGCCATTTACAGTATAGTGTGTGTGTGTGTGTGTGTGGAAGTAGGGATGTGCGATACCACTATTTTTCCTTTCGATACGATACCAGGTGATACCAAGGCTAGTATCCCGATACCAATACAGATACCGATACTTTTAGATGTCCAACTTGTGTATATGAAAATTATGACTTTTACAACGAAAACTCGTGAATGTTATGATAAAAAATGTATTTTATACCTATGTATAAGAATTAAACAAGCTGCCAAAAGAAATCAAATCAACAGGTCAACTGAAAATCTGAGCAAATCTCTCTCTATATATATGAATATGTCTGTCTCTTTGGGAGTCATCTATGAAAAATTGAAATATTCTTGATGTAAAAGGAAGTCTTTTTATGGGAAGTATAACTCACATACCACCACAAATAGACTAAATAGCAACTGTTTTACTTGAAATGTGCCATTTAAGTAATTTAATTAGTATGCTTTTCCAACTTAAAAGTGACACTGAATTGTGTTAAGATGATGGCAGGAATGTGAGTTAAATTAACAAATACATATTGTGCTGGGAGGAAACATTTTTATCTAACTAAATAAATAAAATATGTTTTAATGAAAAATTGACAAACATTCTGGTATTTTATGTAAATGTATCTTATCTACATCTATATGCCTGTGATGGTGGGCACTGGGATGTATTTTCACTCCACCTGGATATTGCCTTTCTCTCTGCAGTGCTGGTTGGAAATTGCGCTAACGTTGACGGGGGAAGCACGCTATCGCTGTCGCGCTACGCTAATGTGTCGGCAAAGTTAACGTGCCAAGTTTCTTTGCGGGGGGGGGGACTGGACTCCAAGATGCTCCTGCTGATCACTGCTATGCTGGAGCTGGAGATGTGGCCTGTGATGTCTGCACTGGGAGGAAACTGAAGGCCCTCAAATCCTGTCTGGTCTGTCGGGCCTCCTACTGTGACTCTCACCTCCAGCCTCATCGTGATGCTGCTCCCCTACAGAGACACAAGGAGAATATCTGCCCTCGTCATGATGAGGTGATGAAGATGTTCTGCCGCACTGATCAGAAGATCATCTGTGCTTTATGCTGTATGGATGAACATAAAGGTCATCAGACAGTGTCAGCAGCAGTACAGAGGCCTGGGAGGCAGAGAGAGCTGGACCAGGCCGAAGATCCAGCAGAAGATCCAGCACACAGAGGAAGACCTGAAGGGGGTGGAGTCCATCAACGACTCTGCTGATAAAGCAGTGAAGGACAGCGAGAAGATCCTCACCCAGATGATCCGTCTGCTGGAGAAAAGACGCTCTGAGGTGCAGCAGCAGGTCAGATCCACAAAGGGGGCAGCAGTGAGTGGAGTCAAAGAGCTTGAGAAGAAGCTGGAGCAGGAGATGATGGAGCTGAAGAGGAGAGACGCTGAGCTGGAGAAGATCTCACACACACTGGACCACAGCCAGTTTCTCCACAGGTTCTCCTCACTGCCAGCACTCAGTCCGTCTCCAGACTCCTCCAGCCTGGAGATCCGTCCTCTGAGATACTTTGAGGACGTGGCAGCAGCTGGACCAAGCTGAGAGATGAAATACAGCAAGTTCTGCACAGTGCACAAACGTCTGTTATTATCTGAGGAGAACAGAAAAGTGACATTCATGGAGGAAGTTCAGTCTTATTGTGATCATCCAGACAGATTCACTGACAAGAAGCAGGTCCTGAGTAGAGAAGGTCTGACTGGACGATGTTACTGGGAGGTTGAGTGGAGAAGGGGGAGGGACTTCTGTGGTTTATTTCAGGGGGTTGGTGTCGCAGTGGCCTACAGGAACATCGGCAGAGCAGGAAGGTCAGAGGAAAGTAGATTTGGATTCAATTGCTGTGTCTCAATTCAGGTTCTGCATCCTTGAAGTGCGCATTTTGAAAGGAAGTTGCGTCATCGCACTGCGCGAAGGCTTGTCCCAATTCCCGAGGGTGTTTAGGACGCTCAAAATGCGCACTCGTAAATACGCACTCGTTTTAGCCGATTCCAAGGATACACCGCTACTATCCTTTGCGTACTTGGGTATCCCATGATGCTTTGCGTGCTGCTGCAAAGCATTGTGGGATCCTGGGAAGTCAGCTGAAATTAGCGGCATGTACTGGTTAAGACACGACATATAAATCTAAATATTGACGTTTCACATAAAGTATCCAGTTTTTAACGTAGGATTTTATTTATTTGAACATTCAACGGCATCGTTAGATGGCAAACCAATGGTTAGCGTGATACTATAGAAACGTCACTTCCGGGGTTGGCCAGCCAGAGGGAACGGCGGTGACGAAACGAGGAAATACGCCAAAGGCTAGACCGTCCCGAGTGGTTACCGGGGAGGCGGGGTTTGGTCCGTCCTTCTAGGCTGGGAACTCTAAGAACGCTTCCTTCAGACGGAGGACACTCGGCCTCAAGGGTGCAGAACCTGAATTGAGACACAGCAAATGACAAATCCTGGAGTTTATATTGTTACCCAGGTGAATATTGGTTTCGTCACAACAACATGAGTACTCGTGTCTCAGGTCCTCGGTCCTCCAGAGTGCGAGTGTACCTGGACCACAGAGCAGGTCTTCTGTCCTTCTACAGCGTCTCTGGAACCATGGAGCTCCTCCACAGAGTCCAGACCTCCTTCACTCAGCCGCTACATGTTGGACTTTATGTTCCTTCAGGTTCTTCAGCTGAGTTGATGAAAGTGTGACTGAAGTCGTCAGAGAGACTCTGAGCTGAATTCTCACCTTTGATTCTTCTTCTGTCTTCACGTTTGTTACCCAGTGTCTCCGGCTGTCAATCACAGGGTGGGCGGGGCCTGGACGCCACTTCCTGTTGGTGCTCCTGGTGACTGTTGTCCACCTGCTGGATGTTTGTGCCACATTCTTTCTCTTCCTCTGCAGCCCATTCATCCCGCAGATTAATAATGTGTCATTAGTCCACATGACAACTTTATTACTGTGGAAACACAGCTGAGGTCTGTTTCCACTCTGGACCTTTCCGCCCTGACCTTTGACCTTTCAACAACTCATCCATCTGATCAACCTTCTGACTGTTGATCCGTTTGTCAACAATCAGATGAATGCATGTAAATATTGTGAGAGAATTTTGTCTTTTGATTCTGCTTGTTGGCTCAATGTGACAACAGTCAATCAATAAGTCATGAAATATACCATCAGTCTATACTGCATAACAATGTCAAGTCAATGATCAACTGTTGAATTGAAGCAATAAAGCAACAAGACAATCCAGATAAAGTCTCTGCTTGTTGGTAGATTTCTCTTCTGTCAAGATCTCCATGTATTCACCACAGACATTTAGAAAGTCAACACCATGAAGACAAGATCAAAGTTTAAAAAGCACATCAGTCAATGTGGGAAACAGCTGATATTTATCTGGCACACACACACACACACACACACACACACACACACACCACTATTTTACAGAACAAGTAGAGAACGGGTACTTTACTGACTCATAGTCTATTTACTTTATTGCATCATAACCAATGTTCCCTCTAAGCTGCTTGCTTGCGCAATCGCGCACTACTTGCACATTATCAGCGCACAAGGAAATCTATGTAGCACATCAAATAAAATTCAACAGAAACGTATTAATTAATCATTTTAGAGCTTTTATTAGGCGGCGCACCGCTACGCCTTCAGAATGATGATTTATTTTTTTTTCTTCCAGCTGCACCGTATGAGTCCAAAAGGCAGAGAAAGTTTCCAGGCTTTAACAGCCAAGCGGTGAACGCACAACCATCACGCACACACAGCACCACCTGCCGATGAACGGGCACCCGCAACCAGGGTTCTTCCTCCGGCTGCGCTAATGTCCAAG
The DNA here is from genome assembly GCF_046127955.1 of Nelusetta ayraudi. Lineage (NCBI taxonomy): Eukaryota > Metazoa > Chordata > Actinopteri > Tetraodontiformes > Monacanthidae > Nelusetta > Nelusetta ayraudi. The sequence continues at coordinate 3,000,206 of NW_027466074.1, forward strand.
CCCAGTGCACCCGCTTTAAACCCCACCACCACGCGCCAGAAGCTTTTTAAAACATTCAGCAATCAATCAATCAATCAAATTTTATTTATATAGCACCTTTCATACAAAGGCTTGCAACTCAAGGTGCTTAACAGAAATTAAAATCAAATATTAGTGAAGATAAAAGAAAAATAGAGCAAATACCATCCACCCATGTCCTCCCAAATCACATACAGGTTACCACCCCCCCCACCCCCCACACACACACACGCGCACATACAAACACACACAAAACATCCCAGAGAACAGTTTAAAAATAAGTAAGTAAATACATAAAAAAAAATGTCAGTCAATCAGCACAATAAAAATTGAAATGGCAAGGCACTGAGAGACCTGTAGTAGGAAACAGCCACCCACGGGGATCATCCATACCGAGAGGGTCCCTAGAACGATGAGACCCCTCCCAGTGAGCAGGCCCCCTACAAGGAAACACTGGAGCTAAAAACAATACAGGAAAAGGAAGTTAAAAGAATAATAATAGTAACAATAATGAAAATAAATAAAAAATAAAATAAATAATATAAACTAAACTAAATTAAAAAACTATAAGATTGTAAAAAGTAAAAAGATATACAGGAAATAAGATAGTAAAGATAAAAATAAGATAAAATATTCAATAATCCTAAAAGCTTTAAAGCTAAAAAGCAAGACAAGTAAAATACAAATTAAATAAATCACTTAAAAGCCAAACTAAAAAGGTGAGTCTTAAGCCTCCCCTTAAAAACATCAACAGTCTCTGCAGTCCTGATTCCCTCTGGCAGGCTGTTCCAAAGTTTCGGACCGTAGTGGCTGAACGCAGCCTCTCCATGGGTTCTGGTCCGAACACTTGGAACAATTAATAGGCCGGTTCCAGAGGACCTCAAGATCCGCGAGGGCTGATAAGATAAAAGCATATCTGATAAATAAGATGGTCCAAGACCGTTAAGACACTTGAAAACTAATAAAAGCACTTTAAAGTTGATCCTGAATCGCACAGGGAGCCAATGCAGTGATTTTAAAACTGGAGTAATGTGATCCCGCCCCCTGGTCCTAGTAAGCACACGAGCGGCTGAGTTCTGAAGTACCTGTAAGTTACAGATAGTTTTTTTTCGGTAGACCAGAGAGCAGGGCATTGCAGTAGTCTATCCGACAAGAAATAAAAGCATGCATCAGCACCTCTGTGTCTGCCTGGGAGAGAAACGGGCGGACTCTAGCTATGTTCTTAAGATGATAAAAACCCGTCCTTGTGACGTTTTTAATATGCGCAATAAAACTAAGCTCAGAGTCAAAAATGACGCCCAGGTTCTTTACAGATTGTGTTGGTTTAAAATTATGAAGTTTTGGTAAAAGTTTCTCTGTCTTGCCTTCAGGACCAATAACTAAAACCTCTGTTTTGTCCTGGTTGAGCTGTAGGAAGTTCGCTGCCATCCATGACTTAATATCTAAAATACATTTTAAAAGGGTATCAATAGGCCCTGTGTCATCAGGAGACACAGCAATGTAAAGCTGTGTATCATCAGCATAAGAGTGGAAGGTGATGCTGTGTCTCCTGATGACATCCCCAAGGGGAAGCATGTAAAGATTAAAAAGTACTGGACCTAAAATTGACCCTTGGGGAACCCCACACTTAATTTTATGTTTTCCGGAGGAACACGCATCCAAACTTACGAAGAAATAGCGATCTGTGAGGTAAGAACAAAACCAGTTAAGAACAGCACCAGAGAGGCCCACCAGGTTTCTGAGTCTGTTTAATAAAATGTGGTGATCTACTGTATCGAAGGCAGCGCTTAGATCCAGTAGCACCAGGACTGTGAGTTTATTTGAGTCCGCATTACACCTGATATCATTTAAAATCTTTACGAGGGCTGTCTCGGTGCTGTGGTTCATCCTAAATCCAGACTGATATTTCTCTAAGATGTTGTTTGTACTTAAAAAATAATTTAATTGGTTAAAAGCATTTTTTTCTAAAATCTTACTTAAAAATGGCAAGTTGGATACAGGTCTGTAATTGTCAAGAATAGTTTGGTCTAAATTGCTCTTCTTCAGAAGGGGCCTCACCACTGCCGTTTTAAAGGCAGCAGGGAAGACACCCGTCTGAAGAGAGCAATTTACGATGTATAAGATCTGTTCCTCAAAGAATCCATAAAATGTCTTTAAAAGTGATGTGGGAATTGGATCTAAAAGGCAGGTTGTTGGGTTTACCTGGGAGAAAACTCGACCAAGTGTCCTTGCATCAACCAGGGCAAAACTCTCCAGTGTTTCCTTGGATAAAAATGACAGTCCAGATGTATTAAAAGATACATTCTGATGCGCTAAAAGACTGGACCTGATGCCATCGATTTTACCTCTGAAGTGGCCTGCAAAGTTCTCGCAGAGAGCGTCAGACGGCATCTCTGGGGATTTTCTAAGATTATTATTAGTTAAAAGGTTGAAGGTGGAGAAAAGATACTTTGAATTATTTTTGTTTTCTATGATAAGTTTTGAAAAATGGGAGATTCTTGCCTGTTTGATTGTATTATTGTGACATTTTAGTTGTTCACGAAGAACTTCATAATGAACGGTGAGTTTGCTTTTTCTCCACCTTCTCTTTGCACTCCTGCATTGTCTTTTTGATTTTAAAATCTCTGGTTTATGTCTCCACGGGGATAAAAGCTGCTTTGGTTTAACAGTTTTTGTTAAAAGTGGAGCCACAGAGTCTAATGTGCTGGTTAAAATCCATGCAGTTTAAAAGGTGTAAAAACTCTCTTGACAGTGGGTCAGAGTTGTTGTCGATGTGCAAGTTAAAATCGCCAGTTATTAAAATTCTATCATAAGTTGTCAGTGTGATTGATAAAAGGTCGGAGAGCTCACTGATAAAAGCAGTTGAGTAATGCGGGGGTCTGTATACATTAATGCAAATAATTGGTGGACTGCTAAAAACAAAAGCATGGTACTCAAATGATGAGTAACTGTTAAAAGAAACTTCCTTTGACATTAAATTGTTTTTAAAAATTGATGCAGTTCCACCTCCTCTCTTACATCCCCTGATAGAAAATAAAAAGCTAAAATTTGGTGGGCAAGCCTCGGTGAGGACAGCTGGAGCCAAGCCATATGTCTCTGTTAAAAGCATACCATCTAACTTATTATCTAAAATCAATTCATTTATGATAAAAGATTTGTTTAAAAGGGAGCGCACGTTCAGCACGGCCAGGTTAATGGTCGTGCCAGACGTGCGCGCGTGACCACGGGGAGATAAAATGCGTGGATATAAAAGATTGCTTCTGTTAAAACCAAATTGTCTGTATGTCTCGGGGGAAAGTCTGCCTGTAGCGTGGGTTGTGCGGTTGTGGGTTATGTGTTTGTTGCGTTTATATGGTCGATGATTCATTATTACAGGTATGGGAGCAGGTGTTGGTGGAACAGCAGTAGCAAGCTCAGTCCTATCAGCACTAGGGAAGCGTGCCCTGTGGGAGGCGCTGCAGGAGGCAATGTCCACAGGGTGCTCCGTAGAGGAAGTGGTCGGCACTGAGCAGGGGGTGTGACGCGAAGACAGTCACGCAGGTGTGAGAGACGCTGATTGTATGGTGTAGTGGATGTTTGAGGTTAACGTGCGGCTACCTAATTTGTTTGGGTGAAGTCCATCATGACGGTAAAACGACGGGCGATTCCAGAATAAATTAAAATTGTCAATGAAGTTAAAACCAATGGTGGTGCAGGCGGCGCGGAGCCAGGAATGAAGTTGCAGGAGTCGACTGAACCGCTCTGCTCCGAGGCCAAGTGTCGGGAGAGGACCGCTGATGAAGATTGACATCCCGCAATTCTTCAGGGCCACAAACAGATCGTTAAAGTGACACTTTAGCAGCTCGGATTCCCGACGACGCACATCATTGGCTCCAACGTGCAGGACCAAATGTTTAATGGAGTGTGGGAACGACTGCAACAAGTCCGGGAGTTTGTTTTTAATGTCATTGACGGTGGCTCCTGGAAAACAATGAGTGGTGGCATTGAAGAAACGGACGTTTCTACCAATGATGGCGGTGGTTGGGGCAAACAGTGGCTGAGGACGAGGGGCCGAGCGCTGGTGCTCCGTCGGTGTCACATCATCGGCGGAGGCTGGGGTCCCGCACGACTCTTCAAAGACCCAGAGCGCCACCAGAACGTCGTCGCGCCCTGAGAGCAGCCTCCTTCACCAACCTGCGCCGAGAGGTGGGGGGTTGCGGACCTGACTGGAGGTTCCAGCGCAGACGACCCAACAGCCCGGGCCGCTGGCAGTGGACCAGTCAGAGAGGAGAGCGAGATATATATATATATATATACATATATATATATATATATATATATATATATATATATATAAATATATATATATATATATATATATACATATATATATATGTATACATATATATATATATACATATATATATATATATATATATATATATATATATATATATATATATGTATATACATATGTATATATATATATATATATATATATATATATATATATACATATATATGTATATATATATATATATATATATATATATATATATATATATATATATATGTATATATATATATATATATATATATATATATATATACATATATATATATATATATATATATATATATATATATACATATGTATATACATATATATATATATATATATATATATATATATATATATATATATATATATATATATGTATATATATATATATGTATACATATATATATATATATATATATATATGTATATATATATATATATATATATATATATATATATATATATGTATATATATATATATATATCTCGCTCTCCTCTCTGACTGGTCCACTGCCAGCGGCCCGGGCTGTTGGGTCGTCTGCGCTGGAACCTCCAGTTCCAGCGCATATATATATATATATATATATATATATATATATATATATATATATATATATATATATATATATATATATGTATATATATATATATATATATATATATATATACATATATATATATATATATATATATATATATATATATATATATGCATACATTTTTTCCTTTTTCTTTTTTCTATATATTTTATGTACAGATGGGGTGTATGGGCTTAAGGTGCTTGGGTGTTTCTCTTTTCGGAAAATATTTCCCAGCTTTCGAAAACACCCTCTTGCAGGGCACAGAGGATGCTGGTGTTGCCAGGCAGGTACTCATTTGCTAGTTTGTATAGGTTTGGGTATACAGCTTTGTGTGTCATCCAGTACACCAGAGGGTCCTGTGATAACACTGCACCTCCACTATGGCTTCAGCGTCCCGGTCCAACAGCTTCCACAGGTCAATGGCTGAAAATGAAACATTAGATAAAGTTTAGTCTGTACATGAAAAAATACAAATAAAGTCTATTGATCCAAATTCTATAATTTTTGTACCTTGGGAAGATGCAGCTGGTTCTGGCTGTGCTCTTGAAGTAGATGGCGGCTCCTCTTCATGCGGTACATTCCGCAACAATGCCGCACACTCAGATTTTAACCGGCGCACAGCTGACTCAGCATTTTCAGGGCTTTTATTTGTTATTGTATGAATAACTTGAGTAATACGCTTGTAACAAATGACCTTGTTCGGCGGCACGATTTCAAAATGCTCCCAGACTTGAGATCTCTTCCTGGTTGGTTCCGTTGCAGAGCAATAAGAAAGCAAACCGAAAGCAATACAAAAGCTGATCAAATCAATCCAAAAGGTATCGACCAGATAGGCAACGCATTGCGCCGTTTCATCCATTTTAAACTCAACTGAGACCTGCCAGTCTTTCAAAGCCTCGCCCACTGAACCAAACCAGCCAGCTGATTCAGTCTGAATGAAGCAGTGAAGTGGTTCAAACGTCATCAGTCACGTGATTTGAAGCAAGTTCCGGAGCAGTGCTTCAGAAAAAAACCCTACCGAGTTGTGGGGCGTGGTTCGAAGCCCCGTGTCAGAGAGAACATCACTAGTTGTGTCTGAAAGTTCATCTAGTTCCCAGTAGTCAGAGTAGTAGAAAGGTCGCAGTTCTGGAGCTACTGCTTGTGTAGCTGTGGGCCACCCTTTCAATATATAAGTCTGGAGTGCACAACATAGTGGATCTTTGATTGTGGCAGTTCTAATGGACTCCACTGTAGCTGTTGAAATATTCGTGTCTGCGAGGTGGTCGACTCGTTGTAGGTCTTCGGTGGTGAGGCCCTTGGCATAGATGGTGGCAGGTGTTTGCATGTGGGCATGCTGTGTGTTTGGCTGTTAAGTCCTCGACAGAAAATCTGCCACATGAAGATCCTTCCCTTGCTTGTACACCACCTTTGCGCATATCTCTGTTCAGTAGGCGAATGCAACAGGTTGCCCATTCTGGAGAAGAGCTGCACCTAGGCCTGTCTCGCTGGCGTCACACTGTAGTGTGACTTCTTCCTGCAGGTTGTAGTACTTGAGTACTGGGTGGCATGTGATTAATTGCTTCACAGTGTCAACGGCAGATTCATGTTGTGATAGCCATGTCCACTCCACGTCCTTATCTGTCAGGCGTTGGAGAGAGATGAGGAAGAAATTTGGCAAGATAATTTACAAACCCCAGGAATCTCTGTAGCGATTTAACATCAGTGGGTGTTTGCATGTGTTGAAACGCTGCCACCTTCTCTGGGTCAGGGCGAAGGCCCTCTGTGGTGAGAAGATGTCCCATGTATTGGACACTGGATAGTTTTAGTTTCAGCTTCTTTTTATTGAGCTTTAGATTGACCTCCCTGGCCGTCTGCAGCAAGGCAGTCAGGTTTCTGTCATGGTCAGTTAGTGCCTCTTCTGAAGTGTCTCCACAGCCGTAGAGAAGAATGTCGTCTGCAATCACACTTACACCGGTCAGGCCTTGCAACACCTCATGTTGCCTGCGTTGATATTCTTCTGCAGCTGGTTTTATGCCGAAAGGCATCCTTAGCCACCCGAATCTGCCAAGCGGGGTCCAAAAGGTGGTCAGATAACTGCTCTCTTCTTCAAGTTTGACTTGCCAGTAGCCATCTTTGGCATCAAGCACGGAGAATACTTTTGCTTTTGCAATGTCTGGGAGTATCTCCTCTATTGTTGGCATCTGGTAGTGTGACCGCCGTAGAGCTTTATTGAGTGCGCTGGGATCAATGCAGGTGCGGAGCTTTCCTGGCTTTTCTATGACAACCATGTTGCTGATCCATTGTGTTGGCTCTGTGACTCTTTTGATGATGCCATTCTTCTCCATGGATCGTATGGCTTCAGTGACTTTGTGTTTGAGCGGAATGGGAATTCGTCGTGGCACCTGATGCACAGGCCTAATGTCGGGGTTCACCTCGAGGTGTAGTTCACCAGGAAGACAGCCAAGGCCTTCAAACACGTTGTTGTATTTTGAGATGATGTCCTCTGTGGTGGTTGTGAAATGCATATCTGTCCCTGTTGTGCTGCGTGAGACCGCTGTAGATGACATATCTGTGTGGTGTATGAAATAGCAAGTTTAGTCTTTTGCATTTTTATGCAGAAAGCAGAGGCATTTGTGACGTGTGTATAACTTGAAACTTCAGGTCGTGTGTTTGTCCATCATGGTCAGCTTTGAGGTGACACAACCCAGCTAGTTTCACTTGTGACCCATCATACAGTTTAATGGTGGCTTTGCTGGCTGGTATGTCTGGATTACCATCTTGTGTGATGAGCTGTAGATCTCTGAAGCTTATGGCGTTGGTTGTGGCTCCTGTGTCCAATTGACATGTGATTGTATGGCTAGGGTCATATGATACTGGTTCAGTCATGTATGGTGTTACTTTGAGGTTGACAAGCCATTTCTCGTTTCCCTGTTCCATAGCGTTTATGTTTGATAGGAACCACACCTCTTCCATTTCTTCTTCCTCCTCTACTCTGTCTTCTCCAAGAAAGTTCACCCGTGTCTTGCGCTGGGCTTGTTTGCACACTCTTGCAGTGGCAAGTGGTTTTTCTTTCCACAGGCTTTGCAGATGACGCCAAATGCAGGGCATTTCATTCTGTCATGCACTGCTCCACAGTAACGACAGAGGTTATTATTTGGGCGTTTATCTTTGTTTGCATGTCCCATATGCTCTTTGTAATTATGCTGAGGTGCAAATGAGGGGCGCATCTCTGAGCGTTTGTCATGTGCAAAGTGTACATTCTCCTGTTCCACACCAGTTATTATCTTATTTTGAATTTGTGCTAGTTCGCTGACTCTAAACATGTCTATTGCTTTGGCAAGTGTGAGTTCTGATTCACGTAACATGAGTGCTTGTGTACTTGCATTTTTAGTCACAAGCACTAATCTGTCACGGATCAATTCATCTCGCAGGGGACCAAATTCACATTTGTCTGCTAGCTTTCTCAGGTTTGCAACATATTGCTCTGTTGACTCATGTTGACTCTGCTGTGCAGTGTTAAATACGTAGCACTCGTAGATTACATTTCTGGAAGGTTCAAAGTGTTTTTGTAGTGCATCCAGATTCTTCTGTGGATTGTCTCTGTCCTCCGCTGACATGTGAAGATGTCTTTGTATTATGTGACATTCTTTGCCCATTACTGTAAGCAGGGTGGCTACTCTTACTTTTGCTTCTTTTTTGTCCAGTTCCGTTGTTATCTCATAGTTTTCCCATTGTGCTCTAAAGAATGTCCAGTTGTTATATACGTCGCCCTTCATGTCCATTGCGTCTGGTACAGGAATCGAAAAAGCCATGGTTCGTCAGGTATTAGCTTAGCAGTTTAGCTCCATTGCAAGTTTCCGCTTCTGACACCATGTTTCGTTCTTTCTTTTATACAGTCACGCAATCTTTGTAGATACGCTACTTTTATTGTATGGCCGCTAGTTATAACCATAGATATATACAGAAGGCAGTCACGGTCTGATGTAGTGAATGTGAGGGAACGTGAGTGATCTGAACAAACATTAACACTCTGATCTCGCTGAAAACTTGAGTGCTTTGCACACGGTTTGCTTTCTTACAAACGTTCATAACGTAGCAATAATTCTGGATGGTTGAACATGTTGAGAGTGCAGCTTTCTATTAGAAAAAAATACAATGGTGCTATGGCAGCCTATCTGCACAAGTTAATACGACTGAGACCACTAAGATTTTCATTTCTTAAGTTAAGTTTAGCCAACAGCTATTTCAGGACAAACTAGTATTTTGTTCACATACAATATTTGTGGTGTCGGTTGTAGTTATTCGCTGAGGTGCGTTTCCTATAACGTTGCTGCTGCATGAACGCAGTCTCATCAGTTCATGCAGCAGAGACACGGTGATCAATGAACTAGAGCTGCTGATATCTCATCCCCCACCTGTTTGATTCAGAGTCGAACGGTGACAACCTGAGATTACAGTCCGTCTTTTTTCTTGTTGTGATAAAAGGGATTAGGATTGGTAGGTGTAAATAAAACAAGCAATTTGACATATGGAGAGACAGAATAGCTTTTTTTCTATATCATTTAACTTAATTCGCAAATGATTCACAATTGGATTGCTTTGCTACAGCATCATGCATTATGGTTTCTACAGGAAATCGGTGACTGAAAAAATGCCGAACTTCTGTGCCGCTTATGGTTGCAGCAATCGTCGCTGTCCACAAACAAAAGCTTGTAGGATCACATTTCATCTGTAAGCTATTGTTGGAGATGTTTGATTAATGTTACGATTTAGTGCTGGTTTGTTTAGTTTAGCGTTTAGCATATATGTTTTTATTAAATATGGGTGTGTGCGTGTTTTTGCTATTTTCACATGAAAGCCGATGGTTATAAATCATTAATAAGTATGCAGTATCATAACTATGCTTATAACCTTTGTAACAAACCAAACCGCTCGAAATTCGGTTGAAAATAGAGCAATTTAGGGCTATTTAAAAGAACATGCACAATAAGAATACATAGTTATGAGTGAGAGGGGCGGAGCGAGGTGACTGTGGCAAGATGGCCGCCAGTGCGGACGTTCGATTCCATTGGCCAGCAGCACGGATAAGACATCTCGCCTTCTGTATATATCTATGGTTAGAACAGTGCTCATCAGGTAAAACACCCGGAAGCCAACGTCATCAAGTCGCACTCGATGTCTCTGCATATTGCATGGAACTTGGCTGCCATCTAGTGGTTAACTCTCGTAACACTGTCCATTATGAAACATTTCGTCATCTACTCAAATCTTACAATAAAACTGTCAAACAGGCAAGAATAACCCATTTCTCCAACCTCATCACAAACAATAGCAAAAACCCTTGATTTCTTTTCTCTACCTTCAATCTTTTAACCAATACAAATTTTAATCAGGACGTACAGACACCAACAGATGCCCTCTGTGAGGATTTTGCAGACCACTTTGTAAGTAAAATTGATGTCATTAGGTCCAGTATTTTAATTAATCAAAATCAATTTTTCTACACATCTGGACAACCACTTTTATCTGAGGAAACACTGGAGAGTTTTGCTCTAGTTGATGCAAGGACACTTGGACGAGTTTTCTCCCAAGTAAAGCCCACAGCCTGCCTTTTAGACCCAATTCCCATGTCACTCTTAAAGTCACTTTATGGGTTCTTTGAGGAGCAGATTTTATATATTGTCAATTGCTCTCTTCAGATGGGTGTTTTCCCTGCTGCCTCTAGAATGGCAGTGGTGAGGCCCCTTTTGAAGAGGAGCAACTTGGATCCAAACATTTTTAATAACTACCGACCTGTATCCAACTTACCGTTTTTAAGTAAGATTTTAGAAAAACTGTTTTTTAACCAAGTAAATTACTTTTTAAATACAAACAATATTTTAGAGAATTATCAATCTGGTTTTAGAAAGAACCACAGTACTGAGACAGCCCTTTTAAAGATCGTCAATAATTTCAGGTGTAACGCAGACTCTCAGAAGCTGACAGTCTTGGTGCTACTGGATCAAAGCGCTGCTTTTGATACAGTAGATCACCATATTTTATTAAATAGACTCAGAAACCTGGTGGGCCTGTCAGGTACTGTTTTTAACTGGTTTCGTTCTTATCTCACAGATCGATGTTTCTTTGTAAGTATGGATACGTGCTCCTCCAGAATGCATGAAATTAGATGTGGGGTCCCCCAAGGGTCAATTTTAGGTCCGGTTCTTTTTAATCTGTACATGCTTCCCTTGGGGGACGTCGCAAGGAAACACGGCATCAGCTTCCACAGCTATGCTGATGATACACAAATGTACATTGCCGTGTCTCCTGATGACACAGCGCCAATTGATGCCCTTTTAAACTGTATTTTAGATATCAAATCATGGATGGCAGAGAATTTCCTACAGCTTAACCAGGACAAAACTGAGGTTTTAGTTATTGGTCCTGAAGGCCGGAGAGAGGAACTTTTACCAAAACGTCGGGATTTTAAACCCTCACAATTTGTAAAGAATCTGGGCGTTGTTTTTGATTCTGAGCTCACCTTTGTTCCACATATAAAAAATATTACAAAGATAGGTTTTTATCATCTAAAGAAAATAGCCAGAATCCGCCCGTTCCTCTCCAACACGGAGGTGCTAATGCATGCTTTTATTTCTTGTAGACTAGATTATTGCAATGCCCTGCTCTCTGGTCTTCCCAAAAAGAGTGTTTACAGTCTACAAATACTACAAAACTCAGTCGCACGTGTGCTGACTAGGACCAGAGGAAGAGAACACATTACACCGCTTTTAAAGTCGCTGCTTTGGCTCCCCGTCCGCTTCAGGATTGATTTTAAGGTTCTCTTATTAGTTTTTAAATGTCTCAACGGTCTTGGCCCATCTTATCTAACTGACCTGCTTTCATCATATTCTAGGTCTTCTGGCACTGGCCTGTTAACTGTTCCCCGAGTCAAAAAAAAACCCATGGTGAGGCTGCTTTCAGCCATTACGGCCCTACTCGGTGGAACAGCCTGCCAGAGAGCCTCAGGGCCGCAGAGACTGTTGATATTTTTAAGGGGAGGCTCAAGACGTACCTTTTTAACCTGCCGTTTAACTGACTTCTTTTACTCTTCTCTCTCTTACTCCACTAATGTTATGCCGTTTTACTATTTTTATGCCTTTTATTACCTTCAATTGATTTTTATACTTTTATAATGGTTACCCATTTTTATGCCACTGTTTCACACTTTATTTTTTATGTATTTGGTTTATTTCTCATTATGATTATTCTCCCTTTTATACTTTTAGTGCCAGTGTTTCCTCATGGGGGGCCCTTCACGGTGGGAGCTACGCCTGGTCTGCCCATAGGGGCGCTGCAGGCCATGGTGCCCCCTTGTGTGGACGGCTCCCCATAGTGGCCTTTCCTCATCAGATTCTTCAGTGCCAAGCCGTGTTATCTAATGTCTGTGTGAATATGGGGGTGGGCGTTTGTCTGTGTGCGTTGGTGGGGAGGGGTGGGTCCGTATGGGGTGGGGGGAGGGGCAGTGGAGCTTTTTATTTTTTCTCATTGTTATTATTATGATTGTTGTTCTTCTTATTATTATTATTGTTATTATTACCTTTCTTTGTTTTGTTTTGTTTTATTTTGTTAAGCACTGTGGGTTGCACATGTTGTGTATGAGCAGTGCTATATAAATAAAGTTTATTGTTATTATTATTATTATAGAAACATGAAGACACATCAAAGAGTAACATGAGGTTGTTGTTGTGACACTGGACGGTAGAGAGTCTGAATCCCTGTCCCAGGCGCAAATCCTCATGGAGGCTTCTGAGGAGGTCAAAGATGGCCAATCCGTCAATCCCAGCTCCATAACGGGGGTCTATGGAAGGAAGCCGCGAGCATTGCGCACTGATCCAGGACAGCTTTCACCTGGCTTGATGGATCCGTGTCTTCTCATCCTGGATGGCTTTTAGTGCGACCCATGAAGCCTGGACACACGTGTTGTGGATTGGTTGAGCGCTGAAGGCTTAGTGACTCATCTTGGATGACGCAATCCTACTTTGGTGCAAGGGGGCCCAGACAGCAACATCATCAAGAGCCAGTAATGGACTCTGCAGTGCAGCACTCGTTCGCTCGCCCTCCCTCTCCCATTTTATTCTGTAGTGTCAGATTCTGAAGTCGATTTCACTTTGATTTTCAGAGTGATGACACCCTGGAAAAACTCATCCATCATTATAAACTCTCCATCATTTATTCTCTATTCAGGTTGGAGGGGTGCAGTTTGTCAGAGCTCAGCTGTGATTGGCTGCTCTCAGCTCTGAAGTCCAACCCCTCCCACCTCAGAGAGCTGCACCTGAGTTGGAACCAGCTGCAGGATTCATCAGTGAAGGAACTGAGTGGTTTTCTGCAGAGTCCAGACTGTAAACTGTAAACTCTGAGGTCAGTACTGGTTTGGAACCAGTGGATGATGGTTTCAGCACCAAACACAGTTCATCACACATGTTGAATAAACATTGAACTGAAGGTTTATTCATATCAAAATGACATCCAGAATATGAAAACTTCATTCTGTTCATGTTTGAAGAAAAAAAAAAAAAAGAAAGAAAAAGGAAAAGGAAAAACAGGTCATCAGTGGTCATGTGACCAAACATCATTTCAACACACATTAGTTTTGGACTGAGGATTTAATTTCAAGGTGACATTTTCTGTAGTGTCAGATTCTGAAGTCAACATTTCACTTTGATTTTCAGAGTGATGACACCCTGGAAAAACTCTCTATCATTATAAACTCTCCATCATTTATTCTCTATTCAGGTTGATTGACTGCAGTTTGTCAGAGCTCAGCTGTGATTGGCTGCTCTCAGCTCTGAAGTCCAACCCCTCCCACCTCAGAGAGCTGGACCTGAATATGAACCCCCTGAAGGAATCATCAGTGAAGCCACTGATGGATCTTGTCTACAGCAGTGACCATCAACTGGAGAGTGTGAGGTTAGTACTGGTTTGGAACCAGTGGATGATGGTTCCAGCACCAAAGCCAGTTGATCCCACAGCAGAGGTCACAGTGTGAGAGGAGGATGGTGATGTCCAGCTGCTCCTCATTCATCCAACATCTGCTGCCAAACTGCTTCTTCTCTCAGTTCACCACTCAATTATTGATCAGTTCATCTTCATCAGGCCTCAGTATCAGTCCAACACTCCATGGTCACATGACCTTCACATGTTCCACACTAGACATGTGACTGAGAGTCTGCTTCTTCTCACCAGTCACTCCATCATCTTCATCAACAGTCAACGTCTCTGTGATGATGCGTTCAAGGACCGTGAGTCCTGACTCCTGCTGTCTCTTCTTATCTTTGCAGGTGGTGGTGAGGATGAGGAGAGTGAAGAGGAGCGCTCCATCTACTGGTGGCTGACAGAACTACAACCAGTGGAGCCAAACAGCAAGCTGCACGCACCAACACTGTGTGGGTGTGTCACGACCTTTGACCCCAGTGCAGCCTGGTGGCTGGCGGACTGCTTCTCCCTACAAGCTGCTGTGGTTACTGGGAGAGACGTCCCAGAAGCCACTGGTGGAGCTGAATCCTCAGTGGAAGAAGCAGGACTTGGAGCAGCTGCTCAGTGAAGGCAGCAGCAACACAACCACTGCTTCTGCTCTCATCATCCATGGCTGGAACATCTCAGCATGAAGGTTCCACACATCAACAACACACTGCTCTGCTCTCACTTCAGAGTTCTATAACATCTTCATTTTGGAGGTGAAAAATACTTTTCAAGAGACTTTATTTCTGCTTCATGATCTTAAATAAGGAAATCATGTGGAAAAGATAAAGTGATTCACAACACCTGTGATGGGAACTCAAATCATAATTGAATTATAAGTAAGACAAAAGAAGTTTCCCTCAAAATAATTCATGGTTTTGATGCTTGCCAGATGTTTGTGTGGAGATTTCAGAAGGACATCAATGAATCAGAAGGAAACCAGATCATTTATTTTATGTGATTATGTTATACCATCCTAACTTTGTTACGAGCTCAAACATTATATTTCAATGATTCAATATTCTGACAATAAAAGCCATCACAACCTCTGACCTGTGTAACCTTGACCTCAACTGACATTTCATTTCTGCTGCTTTAACACTTTGATTATATATCTCCTGAAGTCCTGCCATGGGGATTCTCCATATCTGAATAACTTGTGTACTCAAACCTTCTGTAGGCCATACCCACTTCTCCACTAGGTCTCAACATAAACCACATGAATCAATGAAAATAAATCTCACTTTTACAAACAAATCCAATTCAGTTCAAATATAATTTAAATAAAATAAATGATACATTATAATTAATCACCAACAGATAAATCAATGCTGGATATGAGGTGGTTTGCCCTCTCTGGGTCGGTGGGGAGGCCCTGCCTCAGGGGGAGGAGTTCCAGCATCTCGGGGTCTTGTTTAGGACGCCTCCCTGGGGAGGTGTTCCAGGCATGTCCCACCAAGAGGAGACCCTGCTGGAGGGACCAGGTCTCTGGGTTGGACTGGGAAGCCTTGGGGTCCCACTGGAGGAGCTGGAGGAGGTGACTGGGTCCAGGGAAGTCTGGGGGTCTCTGCTGAGGCTGCTGCCCCCGAGACCTGACTCCAGATACGGCAGTAGAAGATGGATGGATGGATGGATGGATGGATGCCAGGTGATAGAACATTTCATAAAAACAGACTCTGCATTATAACTTCTATTACACTCTAAATAACTCACTCCAATATAACTGCACTCGTCCTTCTCTCACATTACATTGGATCACAATGACCAAACAACACAACAAAGACAATGATCCAACTGTACTGCCACGTCCAGACTCAGTGTAGGTCTGTAGGCCTCTTGGACCTTCATGTGAACCACTGCGTGTTGACTGGAGGTGAAACATGGCTGACTGCTGTCCTCCTACCTGGACAATGCAATCTCACTTTCAATCTCACAGCCACTAAAAAACCTGATTGTGATTGAGAGGTCCTCAGCAGCCAATCACTGTTGGGAGTCCAGCCTTCAAACACTCCTCCTGAATCCACAGTCACATCTGTGAGCATCTGGAACTTTGGCCCTGATCCTCCACACCACACACCTTGGGATGACAGCGCCACCTACCTGGATCCTTTCAGCAGCCAGTCCATGCTCTGACCCGTTTCCACTGTGGCCTGTTGGCTCATCTGGACCGGAGTCTGGATCATCAGTGTCCAGGTTCATGGAATCTGTCAGAGTGCCGCCGTCCTGTCATGTAATGATAGAGAATCACTCTATTTATACTAATGTGCAGAACCACTAGAGTGTCATTTCTTCACTGCTGTCAGCAACAAGCATTTGGTGTCACACTGGTGTACAACACTTATGGGCTAATTAATAAGAAATGACATATTTATGAATCACCCGCAATGCCCAGATTGTTGCTGCTTATCTGCTGATATGAGCCGTCAACTGTTGCAATATAGAACCACGGGCAGGAAATTACAATTAGTGTAGAGCGTATTATAATTTAAAAGTTTACTAACGGTAGTTCTTTCAAGAATTTAGCAGGGATGGGACAGGCTAACGTGACGACGTCACTTGTAAAACGGTAGGAGCTCAACCTGCTGTCACGGTGAAAACTCGGTGTTACGTCCCGTCTAGGGGGACCGAGACGCAACATGTGGGACACCTTCCCCCACTCCCAAGGCTCATTAATTTCTCACGGCAGTTGACGGTTTTCAACAAAAACATTTATTGATCAGTAAATAAAATAAACAAAACAACTTAACCGGTGGGCAGCAAAGGCTTCAGGGTGGGCCCAGGCCAAAATAATAAACCAAACTCCAACTAGCTCGCCTTAAGAACTAACTAAAGAAAGAAAGAGAAGCCAAATACAGAAAGGCTAACCTCCCTACATACTTAATAAACAGGAGAAAAGAGGGGACAAAGAAAATGGCAGCCCACCCCTACGGCTGCGTGCTCTAACACCATTTCAGAAGTGACTAACTGCACCATTTCAGAAGTGACTAACTGCAGACTTGGGAGCGGAGGAGGGATGACAGTCAGGCTGGCTTGACTGCTCCTCCTTCTCAGCCGTGGCGCGTCCAATCAGCAGCCGACATCCAGGACCGCACCTGCAAGGCGTCATCCACTCTCTCTCTCTCTCTCTCTCTCTCTCTCTCTCTCTCTCTCTCTCTCTCACACACACACACACACACACACACACACACACACACACACACACACACACACACACCCGTGGGTCAGTGACGAGCACCCAGCACGTGAAGTCTACGATGAGCTTCCTCCCACGGAAGTACCATAGGAGGACACGGATTAAATAGTATGGCTTGTCCACCAGAAGGCTGTATTATGGTGTACATAATATAAAACTTCGGCCCAGTTCTGCTTGTATTGCATTGTATTGTTTGGTGTTCCTGAAGTTTCATTTTTCGTCCCTTTTTATTTTTTACATCCATGTTTGTGATGAAATAGTATTGTGAATCGCTAGCTCGCATTGCATGCTGGGAAACAGCGTCACTCAAGGAAGTTTTGGCTTCGCTGACACGGTCCTGAAGGGAAGTGGGTTTTAGTGCACTGGAACGGGATGAATGTGTTTAATCAAGCAGTACAAACCTGATTAATTGTCTTAATACTTCACTTCGAATGGCCATATTGTTTAGGATTAGAATTAGATGACAACTTCTTCACAATATTTGCAACTATTCAATTTGACCAGCAGGTGTCAGTAGAAGACGAAATTTCATGTTGACTATTTCCTAATGGAAGTGCTCTCTTGACATTGGATTTTTCTCATAATTATTTGAAGTGTAGGCCTGTATCTGCACACAATTTGGAATTCGTCCCAGCGCCCTGAGCTGTAAATTTGGACGGTGTAAAATGAAAATGGCCAGCTGCAGCAGAAAAGTGGACCCATATTTATATATATGTATATATATATATATATATATATATATATATATATATATATATATATATATATATATATGTATATATATATATATATGTATATATATATATATATGTATATATATATATATATATGTATATATATATATATATATACGTATATATAAATACATATATATGTATACATATATATATATATATGTATATATATGTATATATATATATGTATATATATATATATATATATATATATATATATATATATATATACATATATATATATACATATATATATATATCTGCAATTCATATTTTAACGGTTTATATAGACCCCTCAGGCTCCATTCAAAATGGGGGTTATTGTAGGAGAGTTGCAGTCAACTGAGATTTGGAGAGAGTTTGGATTACTAGATTTTGGATAGTGTTTATAGTTTGGAGTGTTTGAGACTAGATAGCGTTTAGTTTGGAGATAGTTTTGAGAGCTTAGGGAGAGAGTGAGGAGAGGAGAGGTGATAGGATGGAGCCACCTGTCTTGTACATCAACGTCCATGTTACACAAGCATCTATGCAAGGGGTGCCCATTACGTCCATCGCGATCTACTGGTCAATTGCGAAGGGAGTTTGGGTCGATCGCATGAGAGAGAGGGAGAGAGGGAGTGAGTGTGAGAGAGAGAGAGAGAGAGAGAGAGAGAGTGAGTGTGTGTGTGTGTGTGTGTGTGTGTGTGTGTGTGTGTGTGAGAGAGAGAGAGAGAGAGAGAGAGAGAGAGAGAGAGAGAGAGAGAGAGAGAGAGAGAGAGATCCGCGTCAATTACAGCAGGTAGAATCGTTCAAGCAGGATTAGAAAACACGGTGGATCTGGTTGATTTTGGTCATAATGTACGATGTGCTGGATTTTGTTCTTATATGTGCTGTGCTTTACATTCATTCATTCATTCATTTTCCATACCCGCTTAGTCCCGAACTCAGGGTCACGGGGGTCTGCTGGAGCCTCTCCCAGCTGTCTTAGGGCGAAGGCAGGGGACACCCTGGACAAGGGTGTCCAGGGTAAATGTGACATATCGGCTTCAGCACTATTCAGATCAAATAAAGACCAGACAGGGACAGGAAAAAGAGTTTCGCTGTTGTTTTACACGCAAAACTAACGGGGTTGTCGCGTGAGCTTGCAATCCTGGCGTAAACTGATGGAGACGCCTCGCTCGGAAAATGCGCTTCAAAGTGCGCACGCACTGCAGACGCGCCGGAGATCCTGGGAGATGCTGCTGGCAAAACGTCTGCGTCACACACACACACACACACACACACACACACACACACACACACACACACACACACACACACCAATTATCCCTAACCTATGCGCTGGAAAACACAAAAATATACAGCAAAACATCTTAACGTAAACACACTTTTATTGATAAAATCAAACATAGGCAGATATAACCTAAACAATTTTAAACCATGAATTTTCTGTGCAATGATGAGCATAAATGCACATGGGAACATGTTGACCCATTTAATCCTCTTTCTTTCTTTATCATTGGACTACAAATATATTTCTGAATGAATATGTTTTCCTGTTTTATCGGAAGTGGATCTTTTTGACTTGCTCATTTTAAAAGTAGCTTGCATGTTGAAAAAGTGTGAGCACCCCTGATCTATGCCCTTTTCCAAGTCCCACAATCACTTTCACTGTCATCTGCCTGATTACACCCATGCCATTTTCAGAAAAAAATTGCACAAACAGAATACATTCAAAAAATGTATCATACACATAGTTATCAAGTCAAGTTATTTATTTATTGTCATTGTTGAACAAAGTTAACAACAAAATTTGTTTGGAGCATCCCCATAACCACTGGCATCAGTACCCATAAAAATAATCATAAATAAGTGAGAAAAAAAAAAAAATATATATATATATATATAATTTATGTACAGAAATTATTTGGTCATTCATTTTTTGCAATTCATAGTCATTCCCAACAGACATAACAGACACAAAAATTCAATGCATCACACGTGGTTCAGACACAGCTTGCCTGTGATTGTACATTTGGCCAGTAGGTGGTTTCGTGTGCACATGAAACTTCGAACCAGTTGGCTCAAGTGGTTCAATGCCTCATGAGGCTTCACCTCACCATCACTACAGTCACTGCATCCTGAATCAGTCACACTCAAAGTCGCACACCACCTCTGCTTTGTTCTGGACTGTGGAATGGGCAATATTAATTTAATCTAATTACATTCTGTTTTATTACTTTATGTCTATTTTAATGCTCTTTATTGGTGCTGAATGGAAGTGTGGTTGTTGTTTTATGAGCTAATGGATAGACAAGTGGCCTATAACATAAGACGCTTAAATGAAGTGAATAGGATATGTCCACAATGTCAAGAAAGGAAGCAGGGTGTCTTTAAAATCGATAACATTTGAATAAGTATTAAAAGTTGAGTTGATGTTATACTTGTATTGACATTATGAGTAATTTATACAACTTTTCCCAGGAACTTTTCCCAATGATGAGGTTGAGGGCCCATCATCTGCAATTCAGCATTCTGCAGGTAGTCAACACCAAAACAAGCGTATTCAGCTGTCATCATCCTGTTTGTAAATAATACATATAAACTGTGTACTTGTAATATAAGTCAAACTTTGGTAACTTGAATATAATTCTCACAAAGGGATTTTTCATGTGTATGCACTTTGTACCTGTTATGAATTAAAAAAAAAAAAAAACATTCATAACTAAACTCAGTTGTTGGTTTCCATCTCTATAAGTTAACAAAGATACATAGATACCTATGAAACACTTGTTTATCTTGCTGAAACTAATACTAGGTTACTAGTACTAGATACACCAGTATACTCTCCCGGAGCACAGATCAACCCACTCAAACAAACAAAAAGCATTTTACTCAGTCAGATAAGATTACTAAATGCTGGATGATACACTGTTTTGTGCATTATTTGGGTAAATAAAATAGTTCTATTATTCATACCTCCGCCTACCATTTATTATTACCTAAGGCATAGGGCATTTAAAAAAACAAAACAAATGTCATTCCGGTGTGCCACTCTTCCACAGTCTGTGCCCCGAGCTTGCCCCCCCAAGAAAAAAATTCTAGGACCGCCCCTGTTTCC
The DNA here is from genome assembly GCF_046127955.1 of Nelusetta ayraudi. Lineage (NCBI taxonomy): Eukaryota > Metazoa > Chordata > Actinopteri > Tetraodontiformes > Monacanthidae > Nelusetta > Nelusetta ayraudi. The sequence continues at coordinate 3,021,129 of NW_027466074.1, forward strand.
AACACTGTGGATGCTCGGTTGTTTATTGCAGCAGACAGATAAACAATTAAACGGCTAAAGCCATCTATTCCACCGTGAATGACAAATCTCCAGCTTTTGGTAAAAAAGGGAGAGAAGATGGAAAGAGAAATCTAAAATATATAAGGCATCAGATAGCTAATTGAAAAAGGTTCATGCACAGCTTATTTGACACAAAAAAGGTATGGTACAAAGATGAAAAGATTTGGAGTGGGTAGAAAATCTCAATGTTTCATTTGTTCAAGTATTTAAAAACAGTTTTGAAAAATACCGTATTAATTTGTGGTTTCCATCTATGTGCCACATTGCATTTGGTGCAGGAACAGAATACTGCCTCCGTCTTAGTGTGCGATTGGCCAAGGCTCGCACTTCAGTCCCAATTGGGTCCACTCTTCTTAAGGAATCACGTACTCTTTGAACTACAACAACAGCAAAAAAAAAAAGAAAGACAAACTACATAAAATATTAAAGGCACAAATCCGTGTTAACACAGATAATGCTGACAAAAGGTATGATTTCATTTATTAAATACCCCCCCTTTCTTTTTTTAAATATACCGCCATTCTTTTTTTAATCATCCATGTAAGCACTTTTAGCTACATTTTGTACGGAAAGCGTTATACAAATAAAGCTAATTATATTTGTTTGTTTTGGTTAAACTGATGCACAATACAGATTACTGAATACATTCATGTGGGGATCAACTTCATATCAAACTTACTTTGCACTCGTAATCCCCTGGCATGAAGGAATGCTCTCATCATTCTGTACCCTGTGTTTGGGTGACTGAGTTGGATTTCTGCAATGACGGCATCCAGCTCTTCATCACAAAGCGCTGAATACATGTCCGACATTCTAAACAAACAAAGAATAATTCCTGAAATTTTACTTGGCAAGAGCCAAAACATATATGATTAAAAGCGTCCATTTTCGCTGCAACCATTTTGACGTGTATTTGTTGTATCATTAGTGTTATTAGGTACAAGTGTTGCTGCGTTCATTGCAAGGTTAACGTCATTTGCGTCAATAGATATGGAAAACAACTACACTTAAGTTTAAAAGAAATGTGCACGTTTTGTAAATGGCAATTTCTTAATATTATTATTATTATTATTATTATTATTATTATTATTATTATTATTATTATTATTATTAGTGTTCTGTTAAGGTGAAACAACAAAGAAGCCTTTAAGTCTAAATTGTTTAATAAATAGGTTAAGAGCAGTTGGTGTAAGTATGAAAGTCATTTCATTTATTTGTTGCATTAAGAGAAGCATTTATAGAGCGTCGTTGCCACCTACTGGCATCTTTCGGTAGTATTTCTGTTGTAATTTTGAAGCGAACTTTATACCGGAAGTAAGACACGGGAAACACACTGCCAGCGTTTTCTAATGAGCACCCGTTCCTGTAAACCAGTGTTTGTGTGTCGCGAGATATTGTCAGGTGTGCCGTGGGAAATTATCCCATTTGTGTGCCTGTGCAGTCTAGCGCCTGGCAGAGTAATCATGTAGTACTCTTCCATACCAGTAGGTGGCAGCAGCAGGTAGCTAATTGCTTTGCGCTTGGAGACAAGGAGAGAACAATTCTGGGAAAAACGGGACGGGTGGCAACACTACGCTGAACTTGTGGCTAAATCAAAAAAAGTCCCACACTGTGGCAGAGCAATTAATACTTCCCGCCTGCAAAGCCATTGTAAATGAGACGCTCGGACCCGAAGCGGCTAAAGAAATAGCCAAAGTCCCTCTCTCAGATAACACAATCTCCAGACGTATTAATGAGATGTCTGCAGACATCGAAAGTGTGGTTTTGGAGAAGATCCCTATCAGTAAGAAATTTGCCTTGCAACTTGATGAGTCTACTGATATAAGTGTTGTTGCAGATTCTGAAGTCGACATTTCACTTTGATTTTCAGAGTGATGACACCCTGGAAAAACTCTCCATCATTATAAACTCTTCATCATTTATTCTCTATTCAGGTTGTGGTGCTGCAGTTTGTCAGAGCTCAGCTGTGAGTGGCTGCTCTCAGCTCTGAAGTCCAACCCCTCCCACCCAACCCCTGCCACCTGGACCTGGATGGGAACCAGCTGCAGGATTCAGGAGTGAAGCCACTAATGGATCTTGTCCACAGCAGAGACTATCAACTGGAGAGTGTGAGGTTAGTACTGGTTTGGAACCATTGGATGATGGTTCCAGCACCAAAGCCAGTTGATCCCACAGCAGAGGTCCAGTGTTCCCAGTCACAGTGTGAGAGGAGGATGGTGACGTCCAGCTGCTCCTCATTCATCCAACATCTGCTGCCAAACTGCTTCTTCTCTCAGTTCACCACCTAATTATTGATCAGTTCATCTTCATCAGGCCTCAGTATCAGTCCAACACTCCATGGTCACATGACCTTCTGATGTTCCACACTAGACATGTGACTGAGAGTCTGCTTCTTCTCACCAGTCACTCCATCATCTCCATCAACAGTCAGCGTCTCTGTGATGATGCGTTCAAGGACCCTGAGTCCTGACTCCTGCTGTCTCTTCTTCTCTCTACAGGTGGAGGTGAGGGAGGATGAGGAGGAGAGTGAAGAGGAGCGCTCCATCTAGTGGTGGCTGACAGAACTACAACAAGTGGAGCCAAACAGCAAGCTGTGTGTCATGACTAGTGATGGTGAGGTGAAGCCTCATGAGGCATTGAACCACTTGAGCCAACTGGTTCGAAGCTTCATGTGCACACGAAACCACCTACTGGCCAAATGTACAATCACAGGCAAGCTGTGTCTGAACCACGTGTGATGCATTGAATTTTTGTATAATAATTTCTGTCCATAAATTATATATATATATATTTTTGTTTTTTTTCTCACTTATTTATGATTATTTTTATGGGTACTGATGCCAGTGGTTATGGGGATGCTCCAAACAAATTTTGTTGTTAACTTTGTTCAACAATGACAATAAATAAATAACTTGACTTGATAACTATGTGTATGATACATTTTTTGAATGTATTATGTAATATTTTTTTCTGAAAATGGCATGGGTGTAATCAGGCAGATGACAGTGAAAGTGATTGTGGGACTTGGAAAAGGGCATAGATCAGGGATGCTCACACTTTTTCAACATGCAAGCTACTTTTAAAATGAGCAAGTCAAAAAGATCCACCTCCTATAAAACAGGAAAACATATTCAGAAATATATTTGTAGTCTAATGATAAAGAAAGAAAGGATTAAATGGGTCAACATGTTCCCATGTGCATTTATGCTCATCATTGCACAGAAAACTCATGGTTTAAAATTGTTTAGGTTATATCTGCCTATGTTTGATTTTATCAATAAAAGTGTGTTTACGTTAAGATGTTTTGCTGTATAGTTTTGTGTTTTCCAGCGCATATTTTAGGGATAATTAGTGTGTGTGTGTGTGTGTGTGTGTGTGTGTGTGTGTGTGTGTGTGATGCAGACGTTTTGCCAGCAGCATCTCCCAGGATCTTCGGCGCGTCTGCAGTGCGTGCGCACTTTGAAGCTCATTTTCCGAGCGAGGCGTCTCCATCAGTTTACGCCAGGATTGCAAGCTCACGCGACAACCCCGGTAGTTTTGCGTGTAAAACAACAGCGAAACTCTTTTTCCTGTCCCTGTCTGGTCTTTATTTGATCTGAATGGTGCCGAAGCCGATACTTCACATTTACGTTTCACTGTAAAGCACAGCACATATAAGAACAAAATCCAGCACATCGTACATTATGACCAAAATCAACCAGATCCACCGTGTTTTCTAATCCTGCCTGAACGATTCTACCTGCTGTAATTGACGCGGATCTCTCTCTCTCTCTCTTAGACTTGGCTACATATATATATATGTATATATATATGGTCCACTTTTCTGCTGCAGCTGGCCATTTTCCTTTTACACCGTCCGTCAAGAGAGCACTTCCATTAGGAAATAGTCAACATGAAATTTCGTCTTCTACTGACACCTGCTGGTCAAATTGAATAGTTGCAAATATTGTGAAGAAGTTGTCATCTAATTCTAATCCTAAACAATATGGCCATTCGAATTGAAGTATTAAGACAATTAATCAGGTTTGTACTGCTTGATTAAACACATTCATCCCGTTCCAGTGCACTAAAACCCACTTCCCTTCAGGACCGTGTCAGCGAAGCCAAAACTTCCTTGAGTGACGCTGTTTCCCAGCATGCAATGCGAGCTAGCGATTCACAATACTATTTCATCACAAACATGGATGTAAAAAATAAAAAGGGACGAAAAATGAAACTTCAGGAACACCAACCAATACATTGCAATACAAGCAGAACTGGGCCGAAGTTTTATATTATGTACACCATAATACAGCCTTCTGGTGGACAAGCCATACTATTTAATCCGTGTCCTCCTATGGTACTTCCGTGGAAGGAAGCTCATCGTAGAGGTCACGTGCTGGGTGCTCGTCACTCCACCAATCACCTCGGGGAAGTTCTGAGCCAATCGTTGCAGTTAGTGAACAGAAAAGTGAACAGTCATAACAGGAAAAGCTTGCTGCTGGAAATAATGCGCTGAAAGTGGATGTGACCCTCACTGAACCCAATTCAGACAACTCACCCTCCACTTTTTTTGTTTTGTATGAGCATTTAAAAAAAACAACAACATAAATAATAATATGGATTTTGACCATGTATGTTTTGGAGTTCATTGAAAGAGGTTAATAAAAAAAATATATATAATATATATTATATATGTACATATATGTGCAAGTGTGTGTGTGTGTGTGTTTGTGTGTGTGTGTGTGTGTAACTTTAACTAACTTATCTATTTCTATCCATCTATCAAACTTACTATCTAGGGATCTTGATATTGTGTTGGCAAGTGCATTATCACGTGTACATGTGGACTAGCTGCGAAATTCTTATTTCGGGGGAACTGAGGTTTTTCTTGTTTAGTTTTGTTTGTAGGTATGTTAATAGGGTTTAGTTCTTAAGGGAGGGGGTGGGTCTAGGTGCCTCTATGTTTGTGTCTGTGTGTGTGTGTGTGAGAGTGGATGACGCCTTGCAGGTGCGGTCCTGGATGTCGGCTGCTGATTGGACGCGCCACGGCTGAGAAGGAGGAGCAGTCGAGCCAGCCTGACGGTCATCCCTCCTCCGCTCCCAAGTCTGCAGTTAGTCACTTCTGAAATGGTGTTAGAGCACGCAGCCGTAGGGGTGGGCTGCCATTTTCTTTGTCCCCTCTTTTCTCCTGTTTATTAAGTATGTAGGGAAGTTAGCCTTTCTGTATTTGGCTTCTCTTTCTTTCTTTAGTTAGTTCTTAAGGCGAGCTAGTTGGAGTTTGGTTTATTATTTTGGCCTGGGCCCACCCTGAAGCCTTTGCTGTCCACCGGTTAAGTTGTTTTGTTTATTTCATTTACTGATCAATAAATGTTTTTGTTGAAAACCGCCAACTGCCGTGAGAAATTAATGAGGCTTGGGAGTGGGGGAAGGTGTCCCACATGTTCTATCACCTGGCATCCATCCATCCATCCATCCATCCATCCATCCATCTTCTACTGCCGTATCCGGAGTCAGGTCTCGGGGGCAGCAGCCTCAGCAGAGACCCCCAGACTTCCCTGGACCCAGTCACCTCCTCCAGCTCCTCCAGTGGGACCCCAAGGCTTCCCAGTCCAACCCAGAGACCTGGTCCCTCCAGCAGGGTCTCCTCCTGGTGGGACATGCCTGGAACACCTCCCCAGGGAGGCGTCCTAAACAAGACCCCGAGATGCTGGAACTCCTCCCCCTGAGGCAGGGCCTCCCCACCGACCCAGAGAGGGCAAACCACCTCATATCCAGCATTGATTTATCTGTTGGTGATTAATTATAATGTATCATTTATTTTATTTAAATTATATTTGAACTGAATTGGATTTGTTTGTAAAAGTGAGATTTATTTTCATTGATTCATGTGGTTTATGTTGAGACCTAGTGGAGAAGTGGGTATGGCCTACAGAAGGTTTGAGTACACAAGTTATTCAGATATGGAGAATCCCCATGGCAGGACTTCAGGAGATATATAATCAAAGTGTTAAAGCAGCAGAAATGAAACGTCAGTTGAGGTCAAAGTCACACAGGTTGTGATGGCTTTTATTGTCAGAATATTGAATCATTGAAATATAATGTTTGAGCTTGTAACAAAGTTAGGATGATATAACATAATCACATAAAATAAATGATCTGGTTTCCTTCTGATTCATTGATGTCCTTCTGAAATCTCCACACAAACATCTGGCAAGCATCAAAACCATGAATTATTTTGAGGGAAACTTCTTTTGTCTTACTTATAATTCAATTATGATTTGAGTTCCCATCACAGGTGTTGTGAATCACTTTATCTTTTCCACATGATTTCCTTATTTAAGATCATGAAGCAGAAATAAAGTCTCTTGAAAAGTATTTTTCACCTCCAAAATGAAGATGTTATAGAAGTCTGAAGTGAGAGCAGAGCAGTGTGTTGTTGATGTGTGGAACCTTCATGCTGAGATGTTCCAGCCGTGGATGATGAGAGCAGAAGCAGTGGTTGTGTTGCTGCTGCCTTCACTGAGCAGCTGCTCCAAGTCCTGCTTCTTCCACTGAGGATTCAGCTCCACCAGTGGCTTCTGGGACGTCTCTCCCAGTAACCACAGCAGCGTGTAGGGAGAAGCAGTCCGCCAGCCACCAGGCTGCACTGGGGTCAAAGGTCGTGACACACCCACACAGTGTTGGTGCGTGCAGCTTGCTGTTTGGCTCCACTGGTTGTAGTTCTGTCAGCCACCAGTAGATGGAGCTCTCCTCTTCACTCTCCTCATCCTCACCACCACCTGCAAAGATAAGAAGAGACAGCAGGAGTCAGGACTCAGGGTCCTTGAACGCATCATCACAGAGACGTTGACTGTTGATGGAGATGATGGAGTGACTGGTGAGAAGAAGCAGACTCTCAGTCACATGTCAAGTGTGGAACATCAGAAGGTCATGTGACCATGGAGTGTTGGACTGATACTGAGGCCTGATGAAGATGAACTGATCAATAATTGAGTGGTGAACTGAGAGAAGAAGCAGTTTGGCAGCAGATGTTGGATGAATGAGGAGCAGCTGGATGACACCATCCTTCTCTCACACTGTGACTGGGAACACTGGACCTCTGCTGTGGGATCAACTGGCTTTGGTGCTGGAACCATCATCCAATGGTTCTAAACCAGTACTGACCTCACACTCTCCAGTTGATGGTCACTGCTGTAGACAAGATCCATCAGTGGCTTCACTGATGACTCCTTCAGGGGGTTCATATTCAGGTCCAGCTCTCTGAGGTGGGAGGGGTTGGACTTCAGAGCTGAGAGCAGCCAATCACAGCTGAGCTCTGACAAACTGCAGTCAATCAACCTGAATAGAGAATAAATGATGGAGAGTTTATAATGATAGAGAGTTTTTCCAGGGTGTGATCACTCTGAAAATCAAAGTGAAACGTCGACTTCAGAATCTGACACTACAGAAAATGTCACCTTGAAATTAAATCCTCAGTCGAAAACTAATGTGTGTTGAAATGATGTTTGGTCACATGACCACTGATGACCTGTTTTTCCTTTTCCTTTTTCTTTTTTTTTCTTTTGTTTTTTTACTTCAAACATGAACAGAATGAAGTTTTCATATTCTGGATGTCATTTTGAGATGAATCAACCTTCAGTTCAATGTTTATTCAACATGTGTGATGAACTGTGTTTGATGCTGAAACCATCATCCACTGGTTCCAAACCAGTACTGACCTCAGAGTTTACAGTTTACAGTCTGGACTCTGCAGAAAACCACTCAGCTCCTTCACTGATGAATCCTGCAGCTGGTTCCAACTCAGGTGCAGCTCTCTGAGGTGGGAGGGGTTGGACTTCAGAGCTGAGAGCAGCCAATCACAGCTGAGCTCTGACAAACTGCACCCCTCCAACCTGAATAGAGAATAAATGATGGAGAGTTTATAATGATGGATGAGTTTTTCCAGGGTGTCATCACTCTGAAAATCAAAGTGAAATCGACTTCAGAATCTGACACTACAGAATAAAATGGGAGAGGGAGGGCGAGCGAACGAGTGCTGCACTGTGGAGTCCATTACTGGCTCTTGATGATGTTGCTGTCTGGGCCCCCTTGCACCAAAGTAGGATTGCATCATCCAAGATGAGTCACTAAGCCTTCAGCGTTCAACCAATCCACAACATGTGTGTCCAGGCTTCATGGGTCGCACTAAAAGCCATCCAGGATGAGAAGACACGGATCCATCAAGCCAGGTGAAAGCTATCCTGGATCAGTGCGCCATGCTCGCGGCTTCCTTCCATAGACCCCCGTTATGGAGCTGGGATTGACAGATTGGCCATCTGTGACCTCCTCAGAAGCCTCCATGAGGATTTGCGCCTGGGACAGGGATTCAGACTCTCTACCGTCCAGTGTCACAACAACAACCTCATGTTACTCTTTGATGTGTCTTCATGTTTCGAAAATAATAATAATAACAATAAACTTTATTTATATAGCACTGCTCATACACAACATGTGCAACCCACAGTGCTTAACAAAATAAAACAAAACAAAACAAAGAAAGGTAATAATAATAAGAAGAAGAACAACAATCATAATAATAACAATGAGAAAAAATAAAAAGCTCCACTGCCCCTCCCCCCACCCCATACGGACCCACCCCTCCCCACCAACGCACACAGACAAACGCCCACCCCCATATTCACACAGACATTAGATAAAACGGCTTGGCACTGAAGAATCTGATGAGGAAAGGCCACTATGGGGAGCCGTCCATACAAGGGGGCATCATGGCCTGCAGCGCCCCTATGGGCAGACCAGGCGTAGCTCCCACCATGGAGGGCCCCCCATGAGGAAACACTGGCACTAAAAGTATAAAAGGGAGAATAATCATAATGAGAAATCTGTTGGTGTCTGTACGTCCTGATTAAAATTTGTATTGGTTAAAAGATTGAAGGTAGAGAAAAGAAATCAAGGGTTTTTGCTATTGTTTGTGATGAGGTTGGAGAAATGGGTTATTCTTGCCTGTTTGACAGTTTTATTGTAAGATTTGAGTAGATGACGAAATGTCTCATAATGGACAGTGTTACGAGAGTTAACCACTAGATGGCAGCCAAGTTCCATGCAATATGCAGAGACATCGAGTGCGAGTTGATGACGTTGGCTTCCGGTTGTTTTACCTGATGAGCACTGTTATAACCATAGATATATACAGAAGGCGAGATGTCTTATCCGCGCTGCTTACCAATGGAATCGAACGTCCGCACTGGCGGCCATCTTGCCACAGTCACCTCGCTCCGCCCCTCTCACTCATAACTATGTATTCTTATTGTGCATGTTCTTTTAAATAGCCCTAAATTGCTCTATTTTCAACCGAATTTCGAGCGGTTTGGTTTGTTATAAAGGTTATAAGCATAGTTATGATACTGCATACTTATTAATGATTTATAACCATAGGCTTTCATGTGAAAATAGCAAACACACGCACACACCCGTATTTAATAAAAACATATATGCTAAACGCTAAACTAAACAAACCAGCACTAAACATTAACTCGTAACATTAATCGAACAGCATTAACAATATCTTACGGATGAAATGTGATCCTACAAGCTTTTGTTTGTGGACAGCGACGATTGCTGCATCCATAAGCGGCACAGAAGTTCGGCATTTTTTCAGTCACCGATTTCCTGTAGAAACCATAATGCATGATGCTGTAGCAAAGCAATCCAATTGTAAATCATTTGCGAATTAAGTTAAATTATATAGAAAAAAAGCTATTCTGTCTCTCCATATGTCAAATTGCTTGTTTTATTTACACCTACCAATCCTAATCCCTTTTATCACAACAAGAAAAAAGACGGACTGTAATCTCAGGTTGTCACCGTTCGACTCTGAATCAAACAGGTGGGGGATGAGATATCAGCAGCTCTAGTTCATTGATCACCGTGTCTCTGCTGCATGAACTGATGAGACTGCGTTCATGCAGCAGCAACGTTATAGGAAACGCACCTCAGCGAATAACTACAACCGACACCACAAATATTGTATGTGAACAAAATACTAGTTTGTCCTGAAATAGCTGTTGGCTAAACTTAACTTAAGAAATGAAAATCTTAGTGGTCTCAGTCGTATTAACTTGTGCAGCTGCCATAGCACCGTTGTGTTTTTTTTCTCATAGAAAGCTGCACTCTCAACATGTTCAACCATCCAGAATTATTGCTACGTTATGAACGTTTGTAAGAAAGCAAACCGTGTGCAAAGCCGTCAAGTTTTCAGCGAGATCAGAGTGTTAATGTTTGTTCAGATCACTCACGTTCCCTCACATTCACTACATCAGACCGTGACTGCCTGACTGTGGAAAGATGGCAGCCAGTGCGGACGTTTGATTCTGCGCCGTGAGACATCTAGCCTTCTGTATATATCTATGGTTATAACTAGCGGCCATACAATAAAAGTAGCGTATCTACAAAGATTGCCTGACTGTATAAAAGAAGCGGAAACTTAATGCCGCGGCTGAAGACAGAACAACAAGGCGCTATAAAGGCTGGACGTTTTTTCAATGGAGCTAAACTGCTAAGCTAATACCTGACGAACCATGGGTTTTTCGATTCCTGTACCAGACGCAATGGACATGAAGGGCGACGTATATAACAACTGGACATTCTTTAGAGCACAATGGGAAAACTATGAGATAACAACGCAAGATAACAACTATATATATATACACATATATATACAAATGTGTATATATATATATACACATATATATATTATGAATCAATTTCTTCTTTTTATTTGCATATTCACATGAACTTTACCTCTTTACTACTATTATTTCTGACCCTAACATTTTCAGCAATGATTTTGGCAATGGTTTATTATTTATTTATTATTAATTATTTATTTAATGTTAGACAGAGGAACAAATTTCGTTTAACATGAACAATATATCAAGGTAACCTTGATATATTGGTAGGGCGGAGCAAGAAGGAACAGCAACACATGAAATGAAGTTCGTTTCAGTTTTATCTAGAAATAGATGCTTTATTAATCCCCCAGAGGGGGAAATTTGTGTTCAGTAGCCAACATACATAAAAGGACATACGAAAACACAGAGTCATAAAACAAAGTAAAAGTTACCAACGTTTGAATAAATAAATAATAAAAGTGTACAAATACAGAAAATCTCAAGGCGCACACTTGCTATGGTCATTAACCTTTTGCATGGCTGCAGTACAACCAGTGCGCCAGCAGATGACCCCCACGTTCTTAATGAATGAAGCTTCGAGTAATGAACCAATTTTCAACACAATAGTCCAAAACGGTTCAAAGCCTCATGAAGCCTCGTTTAGACATCACTAGACACAACGGCTTCCACTGTCATTGAATGCTGCAAGCGTCAGTTTAGCCGGCATGGAATACCAAATATTGTCATCACAGACAACGGACAACCGTTCTCCAGCATGGACTTTCAAACTTTTTCAACAGTATGGGACTTCAAACACCTCACATCCTCACCATACCACAGCCAGAGTAATGGTAAAGTTGAGTCGGCTGTCAAAATTGCCAAGACCCTGCTGAGAAAGGCAGTGCATGCTGGTGATGACAGATGGAGGGCCGTACTAGCACGGAGGAACACTTCCACAGAGGGACTCAATAGCTCTCCTGTTCAGCGACTCCAGTCCAGACGCACACGCACATTGTTACCCTCTCATCCACCTCTGCTGAAGCCGGCTGTGATACAGGGGGTACTTCCTCGTAAGCTGGCACGGGTCACTGCATCGAAGTGGTGATATGACCAACATGCTCACGACAAGCCCATGATAATGCAAGGCGACACAGTTCGGGTCTTCCTACAACCAAATGGGCCCTCTCGCTCCTGGTCACTGGGGATTTGCACCAACCAATTGCGTTGCATGACAGGTCATATGAAGTGGTTGTACAGGACAAGGTATACAGGCGCAACAGGAGGCACATTCGACCGGTGGATGAAACTCTCATCATGCAATCTGATAGTCCCCTGGTGGAAGATGACTGGGACAACAGTCAAACAGACAGCAGACTCGAGCACATAGTTGGTGACAGGAGGGAAGGGGCTTCAGAACTAGAACGGGCTCCAGTGTTGACTGATGTGCCAAGTGTCCCCCAATCTGGACATTTAGGCCTCAAGCAGACCAGAACCAGATCCAACATAAAACCTCCTGAGAGGTACCGCAAAGACTTTGTTGTTTAAACTTTCTGAAGAAGGAATGTCATCTCTTGTTTATTTCTGTGCCACTTTGTTCATGTGGACTGTTCATTTTTTTCTAATGTTTAGGAGAGTGAACTAGTCATTTCTGTTTAACCTGTAGCCAGCTATTGTTGTTGCTGGCCACGTAACTCTCATCCGGTCACTATTGTCCATTTTCAACTGCTTTCTTTCCATATGTTAAAGGAGATGTTACGAGAGTTAACCACTAGATGGCAGCCAAGTTCCATGCAATATGCAGAGACATCTAGTGCGAGTTAATGACGTTGGCTTCCGGGTGTTTTACCTCATGAGCACTGTTATAACTAGCGGCCATACAATAAAAGTAGTGTATCTACAAAGATTGCCTGACTGTATAAAAGAAAGAACGAAACAAGGACAGGAGTTGGGGAAAAAACGCCTCACCCCATCAACAACCACAGAATCAACGAGGCATACGTCCCTGTCACTGTCCCGCCACAAGGGGCGAAACGTCAATGAATGGTAGTTCATGGTTGATGACCCTGCAGCTGACCCGTGGGCACCGAAAGAAGTGCGACAGGCAGCAATGCCAAGCAGGAAATGTCTCCTACCTGTACATTTACAGTAAGTCATAAAATAGCTATATTGCATTTATTTTTCAGTGTTTTAAGAGTCCTTTCATTAAAAAGCTAAATACCATGAAGACACATATTTTGTGGAAACACACCCACTCCCACATTCAGGTGGAGGTCCTCCACCCCCCGCAAGATGTCCCGGTGTTGAAACTGTAGGAGGCGGCGACTCTCACTGGAAGTGTCGGGACTGTTCTTCGCTGTAGGGGAGCGCTCCTCGTGGAGCAACTCTACTTCCGGTGTAGGGAATGCGTTATGCAGCGTTTTCTTGCTTTGCATCGCTCCTCTGATGAAGTGAATGTTGTCCTGCAGCGTGTTGTTTTTTTGTTTAGTTTTTTTTGCGTTTGCACCACGATCCTCTTTTTGTACCGTTGTAAACTTGTATTTGTGTTTGTGACTTTGCGTCGATTCCGTGCTCAAATACGCCATTGTCCCGTATTTGGCAACTAAAAAAGCTGTCCCGTAATGAACTGAGACGGGACGCACTTGACTTTGTCTCCACTCCGCCGCTCCGGCAACCCCAGTGTCCACGCTGAGAACTCTGTCCTCCGCAGTTCTTCGCATTTCGGCTCGCATTCCCAGAGGTGGGCAATGGGCATTCATTGCTGAATGTTTTAAAAAGCTTCTGGCGCGTGGTGGTGGGGTTTAAAGCGGGTGCACTGGGCTTGGACATTAGCGCAGCCGGAGGAAGAACCCTGGTTGCGGGTGCCCGTTCATCGGCAGGTGGTGCTGTGTGTGCGTGATGGTTGTGCGTTCACCGCTTGGCTGTGAAAGCCTGGAAACTTTCTCTGCCTTTTGGACTCATACGGTGCAGCTGGAAGAAAAAAAAAAAAAAAATCATCATTCTGAAGGCGTAGCGGTGCGCCGCCTAATAAAAGCTCTAAAATTATTAATTAATACGTTTCTGTTGAATTTTATTTTATGTGCTACATAGATTTCCTTGTGCGCTGAGAATGTGCAAGTAGTGCGCGATTGCGCAAGCAAGCAGCTTAGAGGGAACATTGGTTAAGATGCAATAAAGTAAATAGACTATGAGTCAGTAAAGTACCCGTTCTCTACTTGTTCTGTAAAATAGTGGTGTGTGTGTGTGTGTGTGTGTGTGTGTGTGTGTGTGCCAGATAAATATCAGCTGTTTCCCACATTGACTGATGTGCTTTTGAAACTTTGATCTTGTCTTCATGGTGTTGACTTTCTAAATGTCTGTGGTGAATACATGGAGATCTTGACAGAAGAGAAATCTACCAACAAGCAGAGACTTTATCTGGATTGTCTTGTTGCTTTATTGCTTCAATTCAACAGTTGATCATTGACTTGACATTGTTATGCAGTATAGACTGATGGTATATTTCATGACTTATTGACTGACTGTTGTCACATTGAGCCAACAAGCAGAATCAAAAGACAAAATTCTCTCACAATATTTACATGCATTCTTCTGATTGTTGACAAACGGATCAACAGTCAGAAGGTTGATCAGATGGATGAGTTGTTGAAAGGTCAAAGGTCAGGGCGGAAAGGTCCAGAGTGGAAACAGACCTCAGCTGTGTTTCCACAGTAATAAAGTTGTCATGTGGACTAATGACACATTATTAATCTGCGGGATGAATGGGCTGCAGAGGAAGAGAAAGAACGTGGCACAAACATCCAGCAGGTGGACAACAGTCACCAGGAGCACCAACAGGAAGTGGCGTCCAGGCCCCGCCCACCCTGTGATTGACAGCCGGAGACACTGGGCAACAAACGTGAAGACAGAAGAAGAATCAAAGGTGAGAATTCAGCTCAGAGTCTCTCTGACGACTTCAGTCACACTTTCATCAACTCAGCTGAAGAACCTGAAGGAACATAAAGTCCAACATGTAGCGGCTGAGTGAAGGAGGTCTGGACTCTGTGGAGGAGCTCCATGGTTCCAGAGACGCTGTAGAAGGACAGAAGACCTGCTCTGTGGTCCAGGTACACTCGCACTCTGGAGGACCGAGGACCTGAGACACGAGTACTCATGTTGTTGTGACGAAACCAATATTCACCTGGGTAACAATATAAACTCCAGGATTTGTCATTTGCTGTGTCTCAATTCAGGTTCTGCACCCTTGAGGCCGAGTGTCCTCCGTCTGAAGGAAGCGTTCTTAGAGTTCCCAGCCTAGAAGGACGGACCAAACCCCGCCTCCCTGGTAACCACTCGGGACGGTCTAGCCTTCGGCGTATTTCCTCGTTTCGTCACCGCCGTTCCCTCCTGCTGGCCAACCCCGGAAGTGACGTTTTTATAGTATCACGCTAACCATTGGTTTGCCATCTAACGATGCCGTTGAATGTTCAAATAAATAAAATCCTACGTTAAAAACTGGATACTTTATGTGAAACGTCAATATTTAGATTTATATGTCGTGTCTTAACCAGTACATGCCGCTAATTTCAGCTGACTTCCCAGGATCCCACAATGCTTTGCAGCAGCACGCAAAGCATCATGGGATACCCAAGTACGCAAAGGATAGTAGCGGTGTATCCTTGGAATCGGCTAAAACGAGTGCGTATTTACGAGTGCGCATTTTGAGCGTCCTAAACACCCTCGGGAATTGGGACAAGCCTTCGCGCAGTGCGATGACGCAACTTCCTTTCAAAATGCGCACTTCAAGGATGCAGAACCTGAATTGAGACACAGCAATTGAATCCAAATCTACTTTCCTCTGACCTTCCTGCTCTGCCAATGTTCCTGTAGGCCACTGCTACACCAACCCCCTAAAATAAACCACAGAAGTCCCTCCCCCTTCTCCACTCAACCTCCCAGTAACATCGTCCAGTCAGACCTTCTCTACTCAGGACCTGCTTCTTGTCAGTGAATCTGTCTGGATGATCACAATAAGACTGAACTTCCTCCATGAATGTCACTTTTCTGTTCTCCTCAGATAATAACAGACGTTGCACTGTGCAGAACTTTCTGCATTTCATCTCTCAACTTGGTCCAGCTGCTGCCACGTCCTCAAAGTATCTCAGAGGACGGATCTCCAGGCTGGAGGAGTCTGGAGACGGACTGAGTGCTGGCAGTGAGGAGAACCTGTGGAGAAACTGGCTGTGGTCCAGTGTGTGTGAGATCTTCTCCAGCTCAGCGTCTCTCCTCTTCAGCTCCATCATCTCCTGCTCCAGCTTCTTCTCAAGCTCTTTGACTCCACTCACTGCTGCCCCCTGTGTGGATCTGACCTGCTGCTGCACCTCAGAGCGTCTTTTCTCCAGCAGACGGATCATCTGGGTGAGGATCTTCTCGCTGTCCTTCACTGCTTTATCAGCAGAGCCGTTGATGGACTCCACCCCCTTCAGGTCTTCCTCTGTGTGCTGGATCTTCTGCTGGATCTTCTTCCTGGTCTCCTCCAGCTCTCTCTGCCTCCCAGGCCTCTGTACTGCTGCTGACACTGTCTGATGACCTTTATGTTCATCCATACAGCATAAAGCACAGATGATCTTCTGATCAGTGCGGCAGAACATCTTCATCACCTCATCATGACGAGGGCAGATGTTCTCCTGGAGCTGCTGGCTGGGTTCCACCAGCTTGTGTCTCTGTAGGGGAGCAGCATCACGATGAGGCTGGAGGTGAGAGTCACAGTAGGAGGCCCGACAGACCAGACAGGACTTGAGGGCCTTCAGTTTCCTCCCAGTGCAGACATCACAGGCCACATCTCCAGCTCCAGCATAGCAGTGATCAGCAGGAGCATCTTGGAGTCCAGTCCCCCCCCCCCCCCCGCAAAGAAACTTGGCACGTTAACTTTGCCGACACGTTAGCGTAGCGCGACAGCGATAGCGTGCTCCCCCCCCCCGTCAACGTTAGCGCAATTTCCAACCAGCACTGCAGAGAGAAAGGCAATATCCAGGTGGAGTGAAAATACATCCCAGTGCCCACCATCACAGGCATATAGACGTAGATAAGATAAATTTACATAAAATACCAGAATGTTTGTCAATTTTTCATTAAAACATATTTTATTTATTTAGTTAGATAAAAATGTTTCCTCCCAGCACAATATGTATTTGTTAATTTAACTCACATTCCTGCCATCATCTTAACACAATTCAGTGTCACTTTTAAGTTGGAAAAGCATAATAATTAAATTACTTAAATGGCACATTTCAAGTAAAACAGTTGCTATTTAGTCTATTTGTGGTGGTATGTGAGTTATACTTCCCATAAAAAGACTTCCTTTTACATCAAGAATATTTCAATTTTTCATAGATGACTCCCAAAGAGACAGACATATTCTGTCAAGTTCTAACCTGAAGACCACTCTGTCTGGTCCAAAAAGAATTATATTGAATTGAGAGCAGCTGTTCTTTTTTCTCTTTTTTGAGAGAGATTTGCTCAGATTTTCAGTTGACCTGTTGATTTGATTTCTCTGATTAAAATTAAAACAAAGTCTGATATTTGGCAGCTTGTTTAATTCTTATACATAGGTATAAAATACATTTTTTATAATAACATTCACGAGTTTTCGTTGTAAAAGTCATCATTTTCATATACTATGGACATCTAAAAGTATCGGTATCTGTATTGGTATCGGGATACTAGCCTTGGTATCACCTGGTATCGTATCGAAAGGAAAAATAGTGGTATCGCACATCCCTACTTCCACACACACACACACACACTATACTGTAAATGGCTGCAGTTTCCTTTACAAAAGTGCTACAGACGTCATTCAAACATCCATGTGTTTGTCTCATCAAGACCTATATTTTACATTTGACAGCCACTTAAAAAAAAAATGCAGGTCAAAAATATGCATCATTTGCATACACAGGCATATGATGATTAGACCTCTTCTCCCTCTTTGTCAACACACAAATGCCTGCAGTTTCCTTTAGAAAAGTGCTACAGACGTCATTCAAATACCTACGTGTTTGTCTCATCAAGGCCAATATTTTACATTTGACAGCATCCTCCAAAAAAAAAAATGGAGGTGAGAAATCTGCATCATTTGCATAGACTTCTTTCAGCAGATGTCGCCGGGCGTCGGCAGAGGACGGGGGTCAATTGCGGGCGTCGACAGGGGTCAGGCGTCATCGGGGGTCATCGGGCATCGCGTCGGCCACGGCGGCTCAGTCCCGCAAACGCTGCTTGCAGCTTTAATTTATTGTTTTGATTTAATTTAATTTATTAGTGTTAATGGCTGCTGAAAAAAGGGGATGAATAGTTCAAATTCGAGTTGAAAGTAAAATATACAAATGTTGGTAGTACTAGTAATCATTACTAAGTACAGTTATGCCCATCTGTTATCTTTGTTGGGCTTGAGTTTATGATTATTTTTTTTACCCTGTGCATCTTTTTTTTGTTAGTAGTACTTGTCATTGCTCCAACACGAGTAAACATGTTGCGTCCCACTAGATGGCGCATTTGCCTTATTTACAAGCACCACGGTCATCGGAGCTGATCGCTGCCACTCTCAGCAGCGTGCGTCTACTAAGGTCTACTAAGATTCCACAATCTATTACACCTCGTGAGCAAAACAGGCTACAGGTAAAATTAAACATCTTCAGTTGAGCAACTCAGGCAATTTAAAGTGATTTAAAAACAAACAAACAAACACTATAATACTAGGAAAGGAATCGTCTATATGTCAATAAATACAACAGATTGAGTATTCATAAAAAAAAAAATGCTTACTTTAAATAAGAAAATCCAACAAACCAACAAGTGCAACACTAAAAAGCAAACCAACAATTAAAATAATGTTTAATTGCCTTAGCTTCGTCCAACACTTATCAGCTTAGCTACTAAGAATAACACACATTATTCACCTGGACAGAAGGAGGTTCTGAGGAACGTGTTGGTCCTGGAGCTTCCTGGTCAGGATGTTCGGGAGATCCCTCTGGCTCAATGTCTGCAGCGCCAACATATTTTAGAATTGCTCCTGCAGAGACAAAGCTCACTCGATCATCAAGCAAAACAGATCAGAAGCACATTTTCCTATTTTATTATTACAGTGATGTTGCAGTAATATAGGAAAATTAAAAATGTATTTGTTTTTAAATTAAACATTATGATTGCAGTGTCCCTTTAAAGCTTTTACCCAATTACAAAACTGTCACTTTTAAGAGTTTTTGGCATTACTTTACACACTGTACTAGTTAAAGTAATAAAACTAAGATAAATGACCCACTGCCACAATAGTCTAAAATAGTCAACACCATGCCAAAAAAAGTATTTCCATAAAATATTTCTTTGAATTATAAAACAGTAGCACATTTCTAATGAAGGGCCTACAAAATACAAACTAAGCTTAGTAAATTCATCCTAAGTTAAGGCTAAAATAACATTAAGAGTCAAATATGTGAGAGACAACTTCCACTGAACAATAACAGGGGACTGACGACAACAACAACTACAACATGCCCTCCCTCCCTCCCTTCCTGTTAGAATGTGAATGAACGGGTGTGGAGTCAATCACTCATTCCCATGGCAGGATAGGCCAACTTGACAGGATATGGTCAACTTTCATAAAACAAACAAAAACGCTGATTCATGACGAACAAATATTAGCCAGCCAGCTAACATTTATCTGACGCTAGCTAGCTGGCTAGCAGGACAAATAAACAAACTTGGGGGGGGGGGGGGCAACAGCGTTTCACCTCCACCTCTCCAGCCCACATCACAAACAAATAACTTACCTTTCCCCTTTGCAAGTTTTTCTTGATCAGTTTTCTTTTCCTTCCGTTTTTCCGCACTGCTGGGATGAGTCCATTTTGATGCCATTATGGTGCTGGTTTGTTTTTAATCCTCTCGCTAACGGGAACGAATGATAGCTGTCAATCATTCACATCATACCTGTCGGCGTCGCCGGCGCGCTACGTCACAACCTGCGTGACAGTGCGGCAAGCCCCCAGAGTCCAAGATGGCGTCCCATTCCTTTCAATGAAGTTGCTCACCCAGCGCATGGCTCCCAAAAACCTTTTGACTTCCGCATTGATGGGATAATAGAGCATGCGCAGTTGTGTCAGTGTGGAGATCGTCACTGACAGATGTGCGCGCTCACGAACCGTACAAAATTCAACATGGAAATGAATGTATTTTTTACGGAACAACTGACGATTGTTGTTTCAAAATGTTATCAATAATAATGATTATTATTATTATTATTATTATTATTATTATTATTATTATTATTATATTAATAAAATAGTATTATTATAATAATATACTATTATTTGTGTATTAAACAAGTGAGCAATGTGCCACTGAATAATAAATGATAATTCTTTGAAGCAACTCTCTATGGACCATAACAGCACTGCCACACATATTTTTTTAATTAATAACCTCTTTGGAAAGCAGACAAAGTAATAAAATGATTGGTCTATTTATTTCATCAGAACTAAAAAAATAAAAAATAAAAACTCAACGATCTTGAAAGTTCCTCCCTGAAAGTTCCTCTCTTGCACCTCTTGCACCTGTCGATGTGTGTAGCTAACACAAATTTGCAAATATTTTGTCGTCCTCATGGAATTAAACAGTATACCATGTTAATTTATCAGCGAGTGCTCTCTCTTTTCATGCAATTCATCACTCTTAACATGTAATGCTGAATCATGAAAGCTATGGAGCAAAAAATAATAATTACATAAACGACGAGTGAAATAAAATGTGTCATTCATTCAATAAAGATTTCATTCATTCATTCATTCATCTTCTATACCCGCTTATTCCTTTTCAGGGTCACGGGGGTCTGCTGGAGCCTATCCCAGCTGTCTTAGGGCGAAGGCAGGGTGACACCCTGGACAAGTCGCCAGTTCATCGCAGGGCCACATAGAGACAAACAACCATTCACACTCACATGCACACCTACGGACAATTTAGAACGTTCAATTGACCTCACATGCATGTTTTTGGAGTGTGGGAGGAAGCCGGAGAACCCGGAGAGAACCCACGCAGACACAGGGAGAACATGCAAACTCCACACAGAAAGGTCCCAGGTCCGGGCCCCGGAATCGAACCCACGACCTTCTTGCTGTGAGGCAGCAGCGCTTTTATTTCATTTAACAAAGCATATCATTATTTCATCATGCATTTAATTGTTTTGTGGTCCTGTGTTTTAGTGCTTCATAATTGTATTCTGTTGTCAAATTTGCCCATCAAAGTCAGATTAGTAATCCTGTACATCAGTTTAAGGAAAACCAATTCTAGGTAATGGATTACAGATCTGGTAGTGACCTCTTACAATGGAAAGAAATGTATACATAATAAGTACGTCTGTGTGCCCGATATTTTAGCTAACACTAAACTTTCTGCACAACTGTCTGCATTGTGTTTAAGTTTAAATTAGTTAAATATGTTTGCATACCCAATTTTAAGTAAAATTACACAAAAAAAAAATATTGTACATTTATTTTTGGAATGTTTTGCTTTTTACAGCTTTCCTTTTGGGGATAGAAAAAGGTTGCACAAATGGGTGGAAAATGTGAGAAGAAAAAACTGGACACCCAATGACAACTCCTGGCTGTGTGCTCTTCACTTTGAGGAGAAATCTTTCATTTTGCGTGGTGAGAGAAAGTGCCTAACTTCAACAGCTGTCCCAACCATTTTTAGTTTCTTCAAATCAGGTAAGAACATGTCTACCAAACAAAAGGTAAGTGAGTCACACACACAACCACACACACACGTGATTTTGATCAAATCTTTGACCACATATATTCTAAAAAATGTAAAGAGGTGTCAGAGATCTTGGAAGAAGACAGTTTTCTCGTGATTCAGGAACCATGTGACAGCCATACTACATGTCTGATGTAGATGTAGAGGTCACAAATGATGTACAGATCACCAATGATGAAGAGATCACATGAAGAGGTCAGAGCAACAATGAAGGGATTTTACATTGACTGTTCAGTTAACATGTTCAATGTTAAAATATTCACATGAAAAAAACTTGAAAATCATTACGGCAGACGTAAAAAAAAATTGTAAGAAAGTGTTGAAAGTTATCTTGAAATCATTTATGAGGATATTCATTATAATATTGATGAAGTGTTATTTCATGTTTTGTTGGCTGTTTCAAGGGTTTATTTAGTTTGTTGTGACACAATCTAAGGTTCAATTTGTAAAGAAATAAAAGTTCTTGTGAAAAAAGATAGTGGTCAAAGTGATATTAGTGTTATTTGTGTTTGTGTTTTTTGTAGTCTTGTCTGGATTTGTCCTGTTCGTTTCTGGTCTGTGTTTGTGTTCCCACTCTTGGCCTGCACCTTGTCGTGGTGAGTGGGCTTTTAACTAAGACAGGCCAATTATATATATTGTGTGAAGCCAGCAAAACAGTCATTATTATGAGAATTATAACTGAAGCACACTAAATAATACACCATCAGTCACATTTTGCTTTTCTGTTATTAATCTAATGTGTGTTATGTCAAGCCTCCACAGTGGCGTGCTGCAGTCAGGATGAGACGAACAAGGTGAATGGATGGACGGATTGATGAGCCCAGCGAGCCTCCACCATCCACAGACAAGCCAGTCCCATTTTCCACCCAGAAGGATGTCTCTTCCATCTATCTTTGCCTGCCAGGGAAATGCAACCAAACATAGTAATTACAGATGGTGTTGTCTCTGTTAAAGTGACACATGAAAAAAAAAAAAAGACTATATATATATATATATATATATATATATATATAACATATATACATATATATGTTTTGTGATTCATGTTCATGACAATAACAATCGAACAGATTTTCTTCATTCTTCCAATGAGTTTCGCAAAACAAACATGGAATTTTCCCTGGATCATACTAATACGTTTGTAGATTATATAAAGAAAATTATAAAATACATTTTTTGCGGTTTTATATTAAAGCAGATAGTCAAACGTAAATGTAGCGTGGTAATGTTGCGAAGACACATTTATTTTTGTTTTTCTTTGTTTCTTTAGAAGCTTTTATTTTGGTTTTCTGTGGAAGCACAACAGACAACACACATGTTAACGTCCGCTCCTACGTCGTAGGTCTCACGAGCCACTTGAGAGACTTCCTCTCGAGCGTTATCTACTTTTTACATTTCAAAACACAGATCCATACCCGACTTCGACTTGAACTTATTAATCATGTCGTTTCCCACATTCAATCTTACTCGTTTACATTTAAATATTCACATTTCTACTGAATAATCATCCCATAACGTTAAACGAACACTAACATAACCGAGCGTCAACCCCGCCTCCTGGTAACCTAGCAACGGGCTAGCCGTTGTTTCCTCTTCGCTAGGTAATCACTCGGAGACGATACATTCAAAACGTAAATTTAACTCACATACCCTCGATCTCAGACTTCAATTACGAAACAGCCACACATACATTTGCTCTTATTTTCAACCATTTCCCCTACTCACCTGTGGAAGCACAACAGATAACACACACGTTAACGTCCGCTACGACGGTTCGCTCCACATAGGTCTCACGAGCCACTTGAGAGACCTCTCTAGCGTTATTCCCCGGGGCGAACACGACCTCCACTGGTAGAAGTGGGTAACTGCACCCTGCTCACTGATCACTCTCACACACGCCACAAACCACAATAAAAGCAGGAACAGTGCTTTGCCACAATTATGCTACATAAACACGTCCTGGTCCCCTCTGGATCCTCTTTTCCGGTCCTCGCGATCACTCTCTTGGCTGCGGTGGGCATGGTTCTGCCCGCGGTGTCTTCCTTTGTCAGGGCATTCTCTGGCCCAGTGACCCATGCGGCCGCAGATGTGGCACGCCCCCTTTTCGCCTCTGTCTCCGCTAGTCGCCCTTCGTCGGTTGTCGTTGTTCCTGTAGGGCCGTCTCGCCGTGTCACTGAGGTGCTTCATCATGGTGAGGGAGGCACGCTTTATCTTCTTGTCCTCTGCATCGCTGGCCTCCTGCAGAAGCCTCTCAGCGTGCACTGCATGACGTCGGACCTCTGTCAGCCGGGCATCTTCAATCCCCACGCAGCAGCTTGTGTTAACTGTTTTGGCGATCTGGGGGAGCAGCCCTTGTCTGAAAGCAGTGATGAGGCTGGCCGTTTGGTTGACGGCAGTCCTGATGAACGTGGCGACGCTGCGGCGTCAGTGCTGGAGTGCGCAGGGTTGTACGGTGGTAGCGTTGGATGAGGGCAGGCGGGAGGAGGGAAGACAGGCATGTCCAGGAGAGGGTCCCTCGGGCCTGTAAGAGAAGGATACAGACGATTTGGTGCATTTGAATGCTCGTGTGTGAGCGGCTCCTTTTCTCCCTCCTCTGGGGAGTGTGTGTGAGTGTGTGCACCCTCTGCCGTTATCTCTGTCACCCCTGTGCTCCAGCGCCCAGCGCTGTTCACACCTTTCTTTACTTGTTTCCTGTCCCTGACCTCTGCTTCAGGTTTCCAGAATGAAAAACACCTTTCATGATCTTTGATGATTTGAATCTCCCACCTGTTTGGGTTGTTTTTTTTGTAACCTTTCCCTCGGCTATATTCAGTTTATCCCGGAGGTTTCTCAATTCCTCCATACTCAGTGATCCCCCCTCTGGGAAACCATACTTTTCAACCCAAACATCCAACATATCAAGACAATCTGGACCGTATTTTTTCCGCATGTCGTCCACAATTTGTCCCCCCTGGGGAACTGCAGCAGCCACTTTGCTCTGGTTCTTCCCCATCCCTGTCTAGACTTATTACTTGTAGCTGCACAGGCGTCCCTGTGCCCCCTTTTTTTACTCAGGCGCAAAAAGGTAGAGAAAAAATTCACCCCTTCGGTACGTAGTCACCAAAGGTTTTGCCCGCTCAGCCCTCACCAACCTTCTTGGATATCTGGTGAGCGGGACAGGCCCGCGATATGACCTTGACGGGCGCGATATTATGATTTAGCGTACGTTACGCTCAACGTCATTCCGTGCGGCAGGTAAAAAAAAAGGTGGTGTTGTCCCGGGTGTCCCAATTCCATCGCAAGCCGATCGGAGCCGATTATCACCCGGGTCGTTTGTCGGGTTGGTTGACCCGTTTTGTCGTGCAACAGCTGCAACTGCAAACTGCAGGCTTCAATTTACCGACGCCTTACACATGTGATGGCATGGAGACTGTGCATTGTAGCAACATCAGTCCCCTCAGAGAGAATCTTCTCCAAAACAGGGCAGATATTTACAGAGAGAAGAAACAGGATCAGCCGCACAAAGATGAGGCTCTTGGTTTTTCTCATTGTCAATCTTCACTAAAGGACAAAACTGTTATCTGAATGCTGATTTTTTTTTCTTTTTGTTTTACACATTTTAATTCATATTTTGTTGTGTGAGTTTCTGTAAGCGTATGTTGTTTGACTTTACATTTGTGTAGTAGTAAAAAAATAAACGTTTAAAATTGGTAATAGTTATTTAGATAGAGGCACCTAGACCCACCTGTGGGTCATAACACCCCCTCTCTTAAGAACTAAACCCTATTAACATACCTACAAACAAAACTAAACAAGAAAAACCTCACTTCCCCTGAAATAAGAATTCCGCAGCTAGTCCACATGTACACGTGATAACGCATCTGCCAACACATTATCAACCCCCCTTCCTGTGGCAAATCTGGAGATTGAAGTCTTGCAGGAGCAGAGACCACCGCATCTACGGCTGGTTTGATTGCGCATCCTATCCAGGACCACGAGGGCATTATGGTCTGTAAAAACCTGACCCCAAATTAACATCAAGATGGGCATTGTCAGAAGGAGAGCCAAAGCTTCTTTCTTAACTTCCCAGAATTGACTCTGTGTGCGTGCTGCTTACTTGTGGCATGTCCCTCTACTTCTATGTCATGGTGCAAAACTGACGTACGGCGGGGGTGGTCAGAAAACAATAGTGGGTGGCTCTCAATTAATTTAACAATATCATGACGGGCTGATGCAGGCAAATGGGACAAAAACAAGCTTAAGTTATTCATAATTTCAAAGTTTCCCAGGCGCGCCGAATGAACACCGATTTTTTTTTTTTTTTTTTCATGAGCCCTCCCTCCGCCAATGGGCACGGAGGGGGCGGAGGCTCAGGCGACACATTTGTCCTAGTGACGTAACGCCCGGTTCACACTGGACGCGGAAGCGCCACAAAGCGCCGCAAAGTGCCGAGCGCTTCCATTCAGCGCCCATGTTAAGCAATGTAGTAGTTCACACCAGACGCGAACAGGCGCGCGGCTCCCCTCGCGGATCGCGCCATGCATTTAACGTCAGTTCACTGGACGTGGAAGCGAAGCGCCGCCGAGCTTCCACGTCCGATCAATGTGGTGGTTGCGCGGCTCGCGGCATGCATTTGTTGTTTCGGCGTCTGCTCTATTTCGTGCGCGAGCCGCGAGCGGTCCTCGTCAATAGTACAGGAAGTCGCTCAATAAAAACGAGAAAATACGGTGAATTTTCAAAATAAAGTAATTTCAAAATAAAAACCCAATGACAAATTCGATCATATATCATATTTGTATGTTATATTTGTCAGTACATTGTATCAGAGTGCGAGAGAGATTAAACACACACACACACACACACACACACACACACACACACACACACAGAGGAAGACTTGATCAAAATACGTCTGTTTGATCCTAGAGATGCCGGTCAATGATCATTATGAAAGAGGTCTTGTCTTGAGATGGACACCTGAGTGCGTGTTTCTATTTATTTACACACACACGCACAAAAGTGAGCTATGGAGCGGGCTGGCTACGGGGCGAGGGGGGGCGATGACGAAAATGATTTATTTTATTTATTTTATTTTAAAGAAAAAAAAAAAGAAGTGAAAAAGTGGGAGTGAAAAAAAGAGTGCAGCTGAGCAGAAGCGCTTGTCGACAGTCGTGGAGCTGTTCGCGTCTGGTGTGAACCAGTTGGAGCCTCGCTCGCGAAATTCGTTGGCGCGGCGCTTCCGCTTCCATTGAAATGAATGGCACGAGCCGCGCGCCTGTTCGCGTCTGGTCTGAACCACTACATTCAGTGCGTTTACATGGCACTAGAGAAAATCGAATTATTGCCTTAGTCCGATTATGATCGGAGAACTCACGTGCGTGTAAACATGTTCCTCCGATTATGATTGGAGTTTGAGAACTCCGATTGGAATCGGAGAACTCCGATTGAGACACCCAGATAATGCGATTGGAATTCAAATTTCTCTGCCATGTATACGCCTTAATCGGACTATTAACTGGACAATGCGAGTGCGCATGCGCCACGCCTCGCTCTCGCGACTCATGACCGCATAACTACGTCGTCTAACAAAACAGACGGCGCGAAAAACAACCTGGCAAACGCGAATAAGAATGTTGACATTTGGAGAGAGGATGAGACCGGGGCGATGCTTTCTCTTCTAAAAGAGATGGACATATTAAAATAACGCGCAACGGAGACCTTTTTAAAAAGGGTAGCGCAGCAAATGCAGGGCTCCGGCTTTGCGCACCCCTGAACAAATACGTATTCCTTCGTATTTATATTTCTACCTTTTCGTTCACATTTTTTGTAAGTTAGAAGAATTTCAACTTTGTAAATAAAAGCACAGCAAAGACATATTTTCCTGATTTGTTTTTATTTAGGTAATTTCGCTGTTATTCTGCTGGAAACGGCGTGCAGCGGCACCAGCTTCCTCCACGGTCGGCACTTTAATGAGCGTGTGTATAACTGAAGACACCGTTCCTTTGCAAAACCTGTACACAAACTCTCCCACCAGTCTGCTCCGAACCCGAATCCAACAAGAACGAGAGGTTGGGGTCCGTAGCGACGGCACAAAGCGTAGCATCGAAGTGTTGTTGTAGCCCTCCAACAGCAAACAACGTTCTTGTCTGCCTTTTAAAATAACCAGGAGCACAAGAAATAGGGTACACCTTATCTGCAAAGCAAGTAACACGTACATTATGAACTATCGTTCCATATCATAATAGATTTAATATGTCAACCGAAAGCAGCTGACCGGCTGAAAAGACTCACTCCACCCCCTAGTGTTGGGAGGAGGATCCGTCAATAATTTGAATTTCTCAGCTGCATGTATACGGGGACCAAGGTGAGAACTCCGATTGGACGAGAAAACCGAATGATTGCTTAGTCCGATTAAGCTCTGCATGTAAACGCACTGATTGATTAACATGGGCGCTGAATGGAAGCGCTCGGCGATTCGCAGCGCTTCACTTTGCGGCGCGGCGCTTTGTGGCGCTTCCGCGTCCTGTGTGAACCGGGCGTAACTTTTCAACATTTTGACGTGGCAGACGCGGGACGATCGTTTTCTATCAGGAGTGTGCACTACATAATCTGTATCGTAAAGTTTGCGCTCCACGACATACGGATCAGAAAAACCAGCCTGCAAACCGGAACCGGGTAACGGCAACAATACCAACACACAACGCCTGTCTCAAAAACTCGAGCCACAGCTTTCTTGTCAAACTGCCGCTTCATTTTAGACTGGCTGGCGACAAGAGTTTGGTGAGCAGTTTCACAAGCACGATGCAAGCGTTCACGGAAAAAAAAAAAAAGACTTAATCTAACACATTATTCTCTACTCGTTTAACATCGGAAAGCCACTTACCCCTTAACAGAAGCGAGGGTCCTCTCACCGAACACTAAATCAGCTGGGCTGAACCTGAGGGACTCCCACACATACAATCGACGACTGAAGATACACTTTATGCTGCGGAACCATCACTGTGCTCATTACTAAAATATACGAATTGCAGTAAGTTGGTTTTGTTGCTCTTGGTTGTCCGTTAGTTTTTTGAGAGTTAGTAGTAGATAGATCCCTAGATAGTAAGTTTGATAGATGGATAGAAATAGATAAGTTAGTGAAAGTTACACACACGCACATATATATATATATATACATATATATATTAACCTCTTTCAATGAACTCCAAAACATACATGGTCAAAATCCATATTATTATTATGTTGTTGTTTTTTTTAAATGCTCATACAAAACAAAAAAAAAGTGTGACATCCACTTGTAGTGCATTATTTTTGCCAGCAAGCTTCTCTTGTTACGACTGACCACATTGACCCATATTTTCCATGTACTCACCTGAATCAGGTACCCTGCAAGGGCAACGACCTTCCCCGAGGTGATCGGTGGAGTGACGCGCAACCAGCACGTGACCTCTACGACGAGCTTCCACCCACGGAAGTGCCCTAGGAGGACACGGATTAAATAGTATGGCTTGTCCACCAGAAGGCTGTATTATGGTGTACATAATATAAAACTTCTGCCCAGTTCTGCTTGTATTGCAATGGTTGGTGTTCCTGAAGTTTCATTTTTCGTCCCTTTTTATTTTTTACATCCATGTTTGTGATGAAATAGTATTGTGAATCGCTAGCTCGCTATGCATGCTGGGAAAAAGCGTCACTCAAGGAAGTTTTGGCTTCGCTGACACGGTCCTGAAGGGAAGTGGGTTTTAGTGCACTGGAACGGGATGAATGTGTTCAATCAAGCAGTACAAACCTGATTAATTGTCTTAATACTTCACTTCGAATGGCCATATTGTTTAGGATTAGAATTAGATGACAACTTCTTCACAATATTTGCAACTATTCAATTTGACCAGCAGGTGTCAGTAGAAGACGAAATTTCATGTTGACGATTTCCTAATGGAAGTGCTCTCTTTACGTTGGGTTTTTCTCATAATTATTTGAAGTGTAGGCCTGAAGTTGATGAGGAATCACGGTGTGCTAACGCTACTCAAACAGCTTAGATGAAAAAAGGGAGTGTGATTTGGGTTTGTGGTACATTATGACAATCTTGGACTTGCAAGACTGAGGCGACGGTTCAATTTCCATCAACGTGTATTATATATGTGTTATTTAGCTCATCTATTCTACATTTTAAATAGATCACATTTGACATCTCACCCACTGAACACTTACTATTGAACATCTTTTTAAACTATGGGCTATTTAGTCTTGTTTTAGGATATAATATAATTCATTGCACAAACTGTCAGGCTAAGTATAGAGCTATAGTCTACTACAATCAGTCATGCCAAAAAAGAGACATTGTCTTTATTTTTCATTTTTATTTTATTGTGTCAGCATTGAACCGTACAAGCATGTAGTGTTGTCCAACAAGAATGCATGGCGAATCAAATCCCAAACAACCTATGAAACAATGAACACGTTTCTATTGCACTTCATTTTATTGAGCACTAGATGACCTCCTCGAGCACTGTGTCATTGAAGCCTCGAGTAATGAACCATTTTTTGAAACAAGTGTCGAAGCTTCAACAAAGCCTCCATCGGCCATCACTACCTACGGCTGCGTGCTCTAACACCATTTCAGAAGTGACTAACTGCAGACTTGGGAGCGGAGGAGGGATGACAGTCAGGCTGGCTCGACTGCTCCTCCTTCTCAGCCGTGGCGCGTCCAATCAGCAGCCGACATCCAGGACCGCACCTGCAAGGCGTCATCCTCTCTCTCTCTCTCTCTCTCTCTCTCTCTCTCTCTCTCTCTCTCTCTCTCTCTCTCACACACACACACAAAATAAATTGTGTTCAATCATGTTAAACTTGGTTGGGGCACAGCCATGGCTCTTTATATTTTTTATTTTATTTTATTTTGTATTTTATTTTGAAGTTAGCGCTTTGCATTCTGGGCGATCCTCAGTACAGAGGAAGCCCAAGAAGCAGGTGAGACGGTCTCCTCCCTGCTGAGACAGAAATTAATGCAATAAGTTGAGCTATGCTTCATCTAACTGTGTTTCAGTGTTTAAATGTGTGCTGGTGTCTTTCATTTAATTTTTTTTTATTTTATTTATTTTTTTAGCAAAGTTCGTTTTTTTTTTATTGCTATTAAAAACGATTAGCATGCTAGCATGTCCATTAGCAGCACACAGCTCTCATACGGAGCACGTTGTCTCTGCAGGAGGTGACCAAGTTTCACGGAGCAAGTTATGGTTGTGTCCCATTCTGTTTCAGGTATGTGTGTGTAACTGGAAGAATGTTACAGTGTATAAAAATGGAGCTTTAGGGAGCGAATTATTGAAATTGCGAATGTCATTTTTTTGTATTTTGTAGAAAAATGTATTTTATTTTTAATATTATTTGTATTGTAGAAACAACAACTATACGATCACTACTTCAGTACAGAGGAAGCCCATGAAGCAGGAGGTGACCAAGTTTCACGGAGCAAGTTATGGTTGTGTCCCATTCTGTTTCAGAGAATAAACTGCTGCTCCACACCTGACTTCTGCAAGTCTTCATTATACAGCAAGCAGGACAGAATAGGAGAGGTCACATTGGTGCCGTGACTCGAGACTCTTTTGTTGTGCTACCGATGCTGCAGAGCGACCCGGGGACTGTTCTGCTGCTGCTGTTCATCTGCGGTCACTGAAGTCGGTCAGATGTGTTGCTTTTGTGCAGTGTTAGACATCAGATAGAGGGTTTATGTACTTTTATTTGATTATTTATTTTTTATTTTTTATTTTTTTTCAGTTTCCAGTCTAGGCCTTTTGTGGTTTCATCCTTTTGTTTTGTGGTATTGTGTTTTGTTAACTTTTTGGAAAGATGAGTAATCCTCAGGGTAATGTTTTTGTAACTCCTTTTGGTGCTGGCAGAGGGAGGGGTTTTATGCATCCTTCAAGTTTACTGTTTGAGAGTCCTGTTCAGGGGGGTGGTGTAGTGTTGGGTAATCAGTGTACACCTGGGCGCCCTTTGCTCAGTACTGGTGTTATCCCTCCCCCCAACTCAGATGCAAACCCTCATGCCCTTGCTAGCCAGGGCACGCATTCCCCTGTCCCGGACTGGCACAGCATGTGTTCCCCTGCACCTACCCCTGATGTTATTGCTGCTAGTATTGTAGGTCAGATGGGTGATGCATTGATTCAACAGGTCAGCCAGCGGGTGGCACAGGACATTATCTCTCACCTCAGTGCATCTGTCACTACCCCTTTACTCAGTGCTGCCCCTTCACCTGCCCATGCTGATATGCTAGCCAGTTCCCCTTTACAGAGTGCTACCCCTCGACCTAGCCATGCAAATGTGTCTGCCACAAATGCTTTTGACGTGTCCCATTTGCAATATGTCCCTCATCGAAAGCTGAAGGAGCCCCCCTGCTTCAGAGGAGACAACTCAGACTCTGTTTCCGTCCAGGAGTGGGAGGAGCTCATGAGGAGTTTCATTAAGAGGGGGAATCTGCAACCTGAGGAACAAGCGGAAGAGATCCTTGTTCATCTTGGTGGCAAAGCAAAGGATGTTGTCAGGTTTGGGACCAGGAACAGTGGTATTAACATCACCTGTAACCCCGATGCCATTTATGGTCTCTTGCGGAAGCACTTTGATTCTGTTCCGTGTTCACCACTCCCATTAGCAGACTTTTACACCACTCTTCCTGGGAAGGGTGAGGATGCCTTTGACTACTGGCTTAGACTGAACCGCGCTGTTGACTTGGCCATTGAACGTCTGAAGGAGCAAGGAAAGTCACTGAATGACTCAGTGATCCCAACAGCTGCACATCTGGATCATCAACAGGGAGAAATGACTCTGAATATGACATTTACACCATGGAAGAAATCAAATATTGATTCTTTATTCAGGCTGGAGAACTGCGGGTTGACAAAGCTCAGCTGTGATTGGCTGCTCTCAGCTCTGAAGTCCAACCCCTCCCACCTCAGAGAGCTGAACCTGAGTTGGAACCACCTTAAGGATTCATCAGTGAAGGAGCTGAGTCGTTTTCTGCAGAGTCCAGACTGTAAACTGGAGACTCTGAGGTCAGTTCACCCTCTTCACTCTACAACTTTTATCACTCTTGTTGTTGTCGTCATGATTTTCACTTCACTGCTGTTGGAGATTCAATTTGCAGTCACTGGTTTGTGTGTGAAATGAGTGGAACTGGGTTTGAAGCAGGGGTGTCCATTAGGTCAATCGTGTGGAGTCCTCGTCACTTCCAGCAGGTAGAATGGTTCAGGCAGGAACTCGGTGATCTTGGTCATAATGTACGATGTGCTGGATTTTGTTTTTTGTATGTGCTGGATTTTACAGTCAAAGGTAAATGAGACGAATCGGCTTCTGCACCGCTCAGATCAAATAAAGGAGACATAAAGCAGATTTCATTTTAAATCTGAAACTATAATAATTGTTAAAATCAAGGTATACTTCAGATACCTGCATTCTGTATGAGAGCAGACAGGGACAGCAAAAAGAGTTTGGCTGTTGTTTTCTTTAAATACACGCCAAACTACCGTGCTTGTCACGTGAGCCTGCAATCCTGGCGTAAACTGACGGAGACGCCTCACTCGCAAAATACGCTTCAAAGTCACGCACAGCAGAAGCACCGGAGATCCTGGGAGATGCTGCTAGCAAAACATCTGCGTTCCACACACACACACACACACACACACACACACACACACACACACACACACCGATTGTATAGTAGGTAGATCTTTTTGACTTGGTCATTTTAAAAGTAGCTTGCATGTTGAAAAAGTGTGAGCACCCCTGGTTTAAAGGTACAGAGTGTAAAATCCTGCCATCTGGTGGTCAGATTTCAGCGCTCATTCACTCACCCTCTCTCCTTTGTTGAGTGTCAGATTCTAAAGTCGACTTTTGACTTTGATTCTCAGAGTGATGACACCCTGGAAAAACTCTCCATCATTATAAACTCTCCTTCATTTCTTCTTTATTCAGGTTGTGGAGGTGCAGTTTGTCAAAGCTCAGCTGTGATTGGCTGCTCTCAGCTCTGAAGTCCAACCCCTCCCACCTCAGACACTTGGACCTGAGTTGGAACCACCTTCAGGATTCAGCAGTGAAGGAGCTGAGTGGTTTTCTGCAGAGTCCAGACTGTAAACTGGAGGCTCTGAGGTCAGTTCACCCTCTTCACTCTACAACTGCTGCAGTTATTGTTGTCATGACTTTGAATTGAGTTTGTTGGAGTTCACTTTGATTCCATTAGAAATGTGTAAAACTGGTTTTAAATTACACACACACACACACACACACATATGCGCACATACGCACTCACGCACGCACACACACACACACACACACACACACACACACACACACGCGCGCGTGCGCGCGCACACCCAATTGTGAATGACACTCTCCATCATTTATTCCGTATTCAGGTTGGAGAGGTGCAGGTTGTCAAAGATCAGCTGTGATTGGCTGCTCTCAGCTCTGAAGTCCAACCCCTCTCACCTCAGAGAGCTGGACCTGGCTGAGAACTATCTTCAGGATTCATCAGTTAAGGAGCTGAGTGGTTTTCTGCAGAGTCCAGACTGTAAACTGGAGTCTCTGAGGTCAGTTCACCCTCTTCACTCTACAACTTCTATCACTCTTGTTGTTGTCGTCATGATTTTCACTTTACTGCTGTTGGAAATTCAATTTGCAGACACTGGTTTGTGACAGTAATGAATGAAACTGTGCTTGAAGGTACAGTGGGTAAAATCCTCCCATCTAGTGGTCAGATTGCAGATTGCAGATTCTGAAGTCGACATTTCACTTTGATTTTCAGAGTGATGACACCCAGGAAAAACTCTCTATCATTATAAACTCCATCATTTATTCTCTGTTCAGGTTGTGGGGCTGCAATTTGTCAGAGCTCAGCTGTGATTGGCTGCTCTCAGCTCTGAAGTCCAACCCCTCCCACCTCAGAGAGCTGGACCTGAATATGAACCCCCTGAAGGAGTCATCAGTGAAGGAGCCACTGATGGATCTTGTCTACAGCAGTGACCATCAACTGGAGAGTGTGAGGTTAGTACTGGTTTGGAACCATTGGATGATGGTTCCAGCATCAAAGCCAGTTGATCCCACAGCAGAGGTCCAGTGTTCCCAGTCACAGTGTGAGAGGAGGATGGTGTCGTCCAGCTGCTCCTCATTCATCCAACATCTGCTGCCAAACTGCTTCTTCTCTCAGTTCACCACCTAATTATTGATCAGTTCATCTTCATCAGGCCTCAGTATCAGTCCAACACTCCATGGTCACATGACCTTCTGATGTTCCACACTTGACATGTGACTGAGAGTCTGCTTCTTCTCACCAGTCACTCCATCATCTCCATCAACAGTCAACGTCTCTGTGATGATGCGTTCAAGGACCGTGAGTCCTGACTCCTGCTGTCTCTTCTTATCTTTGCAGGTGGTGGTGAGGATGAGGAGAGTGAAGAGGAGAGCTCCATCTAGTGGTGGCTGACAGAACTACAACCAGTGGAGCCAAACAGCAAGCTGCACGCACCAACACTGTGTGGGCGTGTCACGACCTTTGACCCCAGTGCAGCCTGGTGGCTGGCGGACTGCTTCTCCCTACACGCTGCTGTGGTTACTGGGAGAGATGTCCCAGAAGCCACTGGTGGAGCTGAATCCTCAGTGGAAGAAGCAGGACTTGGAGCAGCTGCTCAGTGAAGGCAGCAGCAACACAACCACTGCTTCTGCTCTCATCATCCACGGCTGGAACATCTCAGCATGAAGGTTCCACACATCAACAACACACTGCTCTGCTCTCACTTCAGAGTTCTATAACATCTTCATTTTGGAGGTGAAAAATACTTTTCAAGAGACTTTATTTCTGCTTCATGATCTTAAATGAGGAAATCATGTGGAAAAGATAAAGTGATTCACAACACCTGTGATGGGAACTCAAATCATAATTGAATCATAAGTAAGACAAAAGAAGTTTCCCTCAAAATAATTCATGGTTTTGATGCTTGCCAGATGTTTGTGTGGAGATTTCAGAAGGACGTCAATGAATCAGAAGGAAACCAGATCATTTATTTTATGTGATTATGTTATATCATCCTAACTTTGTTACGAGCTCAAACATTATATTTCAATGATTCAATATTCTGACAATAAAAGCCATCACAACCTGTGTGACCTTGACCTCAACTGACGTTTCATTTCTGCTGCTTTAACACTTTGATTATATATCTCCTGAAGTCCTGCCATGGGGATTCTCCATATCTGAATAACTTGTGTACTCAAACCTTCTGTAGGCCATACCCACTTCTCCAC
Source organism: Nelusetta ayraudi (assembly GCF_046127955.1). NCBI lineage: Eukaryota > Metazoa > Chordata > Actinopteri > Tetraodontiformes > Monacanthidae > Nelusetta > Nelusetta ayraudi. The sequence goes on from NW_027466074.1 coordinate 3,056,888, forward strand.
TAGGTCTCAACATAAACCACATGAATCAATGAAAATAAATCTCACTTTTACAAACAAATCCAATTCAGTTCAAATATAATTTAAATAAAATAAATGATACATTATAATTAATCACCAACAGATAAATCAATGCTGGATATGAGGTGGTTTGCCCTCTCTGGGTCGGTGGGGAGGCCCTGCCTCAGGGGGAGGAGTTTCAGCATCTCGGGGTCTTGTTTGGGACGCCTCCCTGGCGAGGTGTTCCAGGCATGTCCCACCAGGAGGAGACCCTGCTGGAGGGACCAGGTCTCTGGGCTGGACTGGGAAGCCTTGGGGTCCCACTGGAGGAGCTGGAGGAGGTGACTGGGTCCAGGGAAGTCTGGGGGTCTCTGCTGAGGCTGCTGCCCCCGAGACCTGACTCCGGATACGGCAGTAGAAGATGGATGGATGGATGGATGGATGCCAGGTGATAGAACATTTCATAAAAACAGACTCTGCATTATAACTTCTATTCCACTCTAAATAACTCACTCCAATATAACTGCACTCGTCCTTCTCTCACATTACATTGGATCACAATGACCAAACAACACAACAAAGACAATGATCCAACTGTACTGCCACGTCCAGACTCAGTGTAGGTCTGTAGGCCTCTTGGACCTTCATGTGAACCACTGCGTGTTGACTGGAGGTGAAACATGACTGACTGCTGTCCTCCTCCCTGGACAATGCAATCTCACTTTCAATCTCACAGCCACTAAAAAACCTGATTGTGATTGAGAGGTCCTCAGCAGCCAATCACTGTTGGGAGTCCAGCCTTCAAACACTCCTCCTGAATCCACAGTCACATCTGTGAGCATCTGGAACTTTGGCCCTGATCCTCCACACCACACAACTTGGGATGACAGCTCCACCTACCTGGATCCTTTCAGCAGCCAGTCCATGTTCTGACCCGTTTCCACTGTGGCCTGTTGTGTCATCTGGACCGGAGTCTGGATCATCAGTCTCCAGGTTCATGGAATGAGTCAGAGTGCTGCCGTCCTGTGATTTAATGATAGAGAATCACTCTATTTATACTAATGTGCAGAACCACTAGAGTGTCATTTCTTCACTGCTGTCAGCAACAAGCATTTGGTGTCACACTGGTGTACAACACTTATGGGCTAATTAATAAGAAATGGCATATTTATGAATCACCCGCAATGCCCAGATTGTTGCTGCTTATCTGCTGATATGAGCCGTCAACTGTTGCAATATAGAACCACGGGCAGGAAATTACAATTAGTGTAGAGTGTATTATAATTTAAAACTTTACTAACGGTAGTTCTTTAAAGAATTTAGCAGGGATGGAACAGCCTAACGTGACGACGTCACTTGTAAAACGGTAGGAGCTCAACCTGCTGTCACGGTGAAAACTCCGTGTTACGTCCCGTCGAGGGGGACCGAGACGCAACGTGTGGGACACCTTCCCCCACTCCCAAGCCTCATTAATTTCTCACGGCAGTTGGCGATTTTCAACAAAAACATTTATGAATCAGTAAATGAAAGAAACAAAACAATTTAACCGGTGGGCAGCAAAGGCTTCAGGGTGGGCCCAGGCCAAAATAATAAACCAAACTCCAACTAGCTCGCCTTAAGAACTAACTAAAGAAAGAAAGAGAAGCCAAATACAGAAAGGCTAACCTCCCTACATACTTAATAAACAGGAGAAAAGAGGGGACAAAGAAAATGGCAGCCCACCCCTACAGCTGCGTGCTCTAACACCATTTCAGAAGTGACTAACTGCAGACTTGGGAGCGGAGGAGGGATGACCGTCAGGCTGGCTCGACTGCTCCTCCTTCTCAGCCATGGCGCGTCCAATCAGCAGCCAACATCCAGGACCGCACCTGCAAGGCATCATCCACTCTCACACACACACACACAGAAACATAGAGGCACCTAGACCCACCCGTGGGTCATAACACCCCCTCCCTTAAGAACCAAACCCTATTAACAGACCGACAAACAAAACTAAACAAGAAAACCCTCAGTTCCCCCGAAATAAGAATTTCGCAGCTAGTCCACATGTACACGTGATAATGCATCTGCCAACACAATATCAAGATCCCTAGATAGTAAGTTTGATAGATGGATAGAAATAGATAAGTTAGTTAAAGTTACACACACTATACATATATATATATATATATATATATATATATATATATATATATATATATATATATATATATATATACATATATATATATATTATATTTTTCTTTTATTATTAACCTCTTTCAATGAACTCCAAACTCACATCCACTTGTAGCGCATTATTTCCAGCAGCAAGCTTCTGTTACGACTGTTCACTTGCGAACTCAACCGCAACGATTGGTGGAGTGATGAGCACCCAGCACGTGACCTCTACGATGAGCTTCCTCCCACGGAAGTGCCATAGGAGGACACGGATTAAATAGTATGGCTTGTCCACCAGAAGGCTGTATTATGGTGTACATAATATAAAACTTCGGCCCAGTTCTGCTTGTATTGCATTGTATTGGTTGGTGTTCCTGAAGTTTCATTTTTCGTCCCTTTTTATTTTTTACATCCATGTTTGTGATGAAATAGTATTGTGAATCGCTAGCTCGCATTCCATGCTGGGAAACAGCGTCACTCAAGGAAGTTTTGGCTTCGCTGACACGGTCCTGAAGGGAAGTGGGTTTTAGTGCACTGGAACGGGATGAATGTGTTCAATCAAGCACTACAAACCTGATTAATTGTCTTCATACTTCACTGCGAATGGCCATATTGTTTAGGATTAGAATTAGATGACAACTTCTTCACAATATTTGCAACTATTCAATTTGACCAGCAGGTGTCAGTAGAAGACGAAATTTCATGTTGACTATTTCCTAATGGAAGTGCTCTCTTTACGTTGGATTTTTCTCATAATTATTTGAAGTGTAGGCCTGTATCTGCACACAATTTAGAATTCGTCCCAGCGCCCTGAGCTGTAAATTTGGACGGTGTAAAATGAAAATGGCCAGCTGCAGCAGAAAAGTGGACCCATATATATATATATATATATATATCTGCAATTCATATTTTAACGGTTTATATAGACCCCTCAGGCTCCATTCAAAATGGGGGTTATTGTAGGAGAGTTGCAGTCAACTGAGATTTGGAGAGAGTTTGGATTACTAGATTTTGGATAGTGTTTATAGTTTGGAGTGTTTGAGACTAGATAGCGTTTAGTTTGGAGATAGTTTTGAGAGCTTAGGGAGAGAGTGAGGAGAGGAGAGGTGATAGGATGGAGCCCCCTGTCCTGTACATCAATGTCCATGTTACACAAGCATCTATGCCAGGGGTGCCCATTACGTCCATCGCGATCTAATGGTCAATTGCGAAGGGAGTTTGGGTCTATCGCATGGAGAGAGAGAGGGAGAGAGGGAGTGAGTGAGAGAGAGAGAGAGAGAGAGAGAGAGAGAGAGAGAGAGAGAGAGAGAGAGAGAGAGAGAGATCCGCGTCAATTACAGCAGGTAGAATGTTCAGGCAGGATTAGAAAACACGGTGGATCTGGTTGATTTTGGTCATAATGTACGATGTGCTGGATTTTGTTCTTATATGTGCTGTGCTTTACATTCATTCATTCATTCATTTTCCATACCCACTTAGTCCCGAACTCAGGGTCACGGGGGTCTGCTGGAGCCTCTCCCAGCTGTCTTAGGGCGAAGGCAGGGGACACCCTGGACAAGGGTGTCCAGGGTAAATGTGACGTATCGGCTTCGGCACTATTCAGATCAAATAAAGACCAGACAGGGACAGGAAAAAGAGTTTCGCTGTTGTTTTACACGCAAAACTACCGGGGTTGTCGCGTGAGCTTGCAATCCTGGCGTAAACTGATGGAGACGCCTCGCTCGGAAAATGCGCTTCAACGTGCACACGCACTGCAGACGCGCTGAAGATCCTGGGAGATGCTGCTGCCAAAACGTCTGCATCACACACACACACACACACACACACACACACACACACACACACACACACACCAATTATCCCTAACCTATGCGCTGGAAAACACAAAAATATACAGCAAAACATCTTAACGTAAACACACTTTTATTGATAAAATCAAACATAGGCAGATATAACCTAAACAATTTTAAACCATGAGTTTTCTGTACAATGATGAGCATAAATGCACATGGGAACATGTTGACCCATTTAATCCTCTTTCTTTCTTTATCATTGGACTACAAATATATTTCTGAATGAATATGTTTTCCTGTTTTATAGGAAGTGGATCTTTTTGACTTGCTCATTTTAAAAGTAGCTTGCATGTTGAAAAAGTGTGAACACCCCTGATCTATGCCCTTTACCAAGTCCCACAATCACTTTCACTGTCATCTGCCTGATTACACCCATGCCATTTCAGAAAAAAATTGCACAAACAGAATACATTAAAAAAAATGTATCATACACATAGTTATCAAGTCAAGTTATTTATTTATTGTCATTGTTGAACAAAGTTAACAACAAAATTTGTTTGGAGCATCCCCATAACCACTGGCATCAGTACCCATAAAAATAATCATAAATAAGTGAGAAAAAAAAACAAAACAAAAAAAAAAAATATATATATATATATATATAATTTCTGTACAGAAATTATTTGGTCATTCATTTTTTGCAATTCATAGTCATTCCCAACAGACATAACGGACACAAAAATTCAATGCATCACACGTGGTTCAGACACAGCTTGCCTGTGATTGTACATTTGGCCAGTAGGTGGTTTCGTGTGCACATGAAGCTTCGAGAAATGCATTTTACTCAGTCAGATAAGATTACTAAATGCTGGATGATACACTGTTTTGTGCGTTATTTGGGTAAATAAAATAGTTCTATTATTCATACCTCCGCCTACCATTTATTATTACCTAAGGCATAGGGCATTTAAAAAAACAAAACAACCCTTCCACAGTCTGTGCCCCGAGCTTGCCCCCCCAAGAAAAAAATTCTAGGACCGCCCCTGTTTCCAACACTGTGGATGCTCGGTTGTTTATTGCAGCAGACAGATAAACAATTAAACAGCTAAAGCCATCTATTCCACCGTGAATGACAAATCTCCAGCTTTTGGTAAAAAAGGGAGAGAAGATGGAAAGAGAAATCTAAAATATATAAGGCATCAGATAGCTAATTGAAAAATATATGTATATATATATATGTATATATACATATGGGTCCACTTTTCTGCTGCAGCTGGCCATTTTCCTTTTACACTGTCCGTCAAGAGAGCACTTCCATTCGGAAATCGTCAACATGAAATTTCGTCTTCTACTGACACCTGCTGGTCAAATTGAATAGTTGCAAATATTGTGAACAAGTTGTCATCTAATTCTAATCCTAAACAATATGGCCATTCGAAGTGAAGTATTAAGACAATTAATCAGGTTTGTACTGCTTGATTAAACACATTCATCCCGTTCCAGTGCACTAAAACCCACTTCCCTTCAGGACCGTGTCAGCGAAGCCAAAACTTCCTTGAGTGACGCTTTTTCCCAGCATGCAATGCGAGCTAGCGATTCACAATACTATTTCATCACAAACATGGATGTAAAAAATAAAAAGGGACGAAAAATGAAACTTCAGGAACACCAACCAATACAATGCAATACAAGCAGAACTGGGCCAAAGTTTTATATTACGTACACCATAATACAGCCTTCTGGTGGACAAGCCATACTATTTAATCCGTGTCCTCCTATGGTACTTCAGTGGGAGGAAGTTCATCGTAGAGGTCATGTGCCGTGTGCTCATCACTCCACCAATCACGGTTGAGTGAGTTAGTGAACTGAAAAGTCGTAACAGGAGAAGCTTGCTGCCGGAAATAATGCGCTACAAGTGGATGTGACCCTGACTGAACCCAATTCAGACGACTCTCCCTCCACTTTTTTTGTTTTGTATGAGCATTTAAAAAAAACAACAACATAATAATAATATGGATTTTGACCATGTATGTTTTGGAGTTCATTGAAAGAGGTCAATAAAAAAAAGGGGTGGGCTGCCATTTTCTTTGTCCCCTCTTTTCTCCTGTTTATTAAGTATGTAGGGAGGTTAGCCTTTCTGTATTTGGCTTCTCTTTCTTTCTTTAGTTAGTTCTTAAGGCAAGCTAGTTGGAGTTTGATTTATTATTTTGGCCTGGGCCCACCCTGAAGCCTTTGCTGCCCACCGGTTAAGTTGTTTTGTTTCTTTCATTTACTGATTCATAAATGTTTTTGTTGAAAACCGCCAACTGCCGTGAGAAATTAATGAGGCTTGGGAGTGGGGGAAGGTGTCCCACATGTTGCGTCTCGGTCCCCCTAGACGGGACGTAACACGGAGTTTTCACCGTGACAGCAGGTTGAGCTCCTACCGTTTTACAAGTGACGTCATCACGTTAGCCTGTTCCATCCCTGCTAAATTCTTTAAAGAACTACCGTTAGTAAACTTTTAAATTATAATACACTCTACACTAATTGAAATTTCCTGCCCGTGGTTCTATATTGCAACAGTTGACGGCTCATATCAGCAGATAAGCAGCAACAATCTGGGCATTGCGGGTGATTCATAAATATGTCATTTCTTATTAATTAGCCCATAAGTGTTGTACACCAGTGTGACACCAAATGCTTGTTGCTGACAGCAGTGAAGAAATGACACTCTAGTGGTTCTGCACATTAGTATAAATAGAGTGATTCTCTATCATTACATCACAGGACGGCGGCACTCTGACAGATTCCATGAACCTGGACACTGATGATCCAGACTCCGGTCCAGATGACACAACAGGCCACAGTGGAAACGGGTCAGAGCATGGACTGGCTGCTGAAAGGATCCAGGTAGGTGGCGCTGTCATCCCAAGTTGTGTGGTGTGGAGGATCGGGGCCAAAGTTCCAGATGCTCACAGATGTGACTGTGGATTCAGGAGGAGTGTTTGAAGGCTGGACTCCCAACAGTGATTGGCTGCTGAGGACCTCTCAATCACAATCAGGTTTTTTAGTGGCTGTGAGATTGAAAGTGAGATTGCATTGTCCAGGTAGGAGGACAGCAGTCAGCCATGTTTCACCTCCAGTCAACACGCAGTGGTTCACATGAAGGTCCAAGAGGCCTACAGACCTATACTGAGTCTGGACGTGGCAGTACAGTTGGATCATTGTCTTTGTTGTGTTGTTTGGTCATTGTGATCCAATGTAATGTGAGAGAAGGACGAGTGCAGTTATATTGGAGTGAGTTATTTAGAGTGGAATAGAAGTTATAATGCATAGTCTGTTTTTATGAAATGTTCTATCACCTGGCATCCATCCATCCATCCATCCATCCATCCATCTTCTACTGCCGTATCTGGAGTCAGGTCTCGGGGGCAGCAGCCTCAGCAGAGACCCCCAGACTTCCCTGGACCCAGTCACCTCCTCCAGTGGGACCCCAAGGCTTCCCAGTCCAGCCCAGAGACCTGGTCCCTCCAGCAGGGTCTCCTCCTGGTGGGACATGCCTGGAACACCTCCTCAGGGAGGCGTCCCAAACAAGACCCCAAGATGCTGAAACTCCTCCCCCTGAGGCAGGGCCTCCCCACCGACCCAGAGAGGGCAAACCACCTCATATCCAGCATTGATTTATCTGTTGGTGATTAATTATAATGTATCATTTATTTTATTTAAATTATATTTGAACTGAATTGGATTTGTTTGTAAAAGTGAGATTTATTTTCATTGATTCATGTGGTTTATGTTGAGACCTAGTGGAGAAGTGGGTATGGCCTAAAGAAGGTTTGAGTACACAAGTTATTCAGATATGGAGAATCCCCATGGCAGGACTTCAGGAGATATATAATCAAAGTGTTAAAGCAGCAGAAATGAAACGTCAGTTGAGGTCAAGGTTACACAGGTCAGAGGTTGTGATGGCTTTTATTGTCAGAATATTGAATCATTGAAATATAATGTTTGAGTTAGGATGATATAATATAATCACATAAAATAAATGATCTGGTTTCCTTCTGATTCATTGACGTCCTTCTGAAATCTCCACACAAACATCTGGCAAGCATCAAAACCATGAATTATTTTGAGGGAAACTTCTTTTGTCTTACTTATAATTCAATAATGATTTGAGTTCCCATCACAGGTGTTGTGAATCACTTTATCTTTTCCACATGATTTCCTTATTTAAGATCATGAAGCAGAAATAAAGTCTCTTGAAAAGTATTTTTCACCTCCAAAATGAAGATGTTATAGAACTCTGAAGTGAGAGCAGAACAGTGTGTTGTTGATGTGTGGAACCTTCATGCTGAGATGTTCCAGCCGTGGATGATGAGAGCAGAAGCAGTGGTTGTGTTGCTGCTGCCTTCACTGAGCAGCTGCTCCAAGTCCTGCTTCTTCCACTGAGGATTCAGCTCCACCAGTGGCTTCTGGGACGTCTCTCCCAGTAACCACAGCAGCTTGTAGGGAGAAGCAGTCAGCCAGCCACCAGGCTGCACTGGGGTCAAAGGTCGTGACACGCCCACACAGTGTTGGTGCGTGCAGCTTGCTGTTTGGCTCCACTGGTTGTAGTTCTTTCAGCCACCACTAGATGGAGCTCTCCTCTTTACTCTCCTCATCCTCACCACCACCTGCAAAGATAAGAAGAGACAGCAGGAGTCAGGACTCACGGTCCATGAACGCATCATCACAGAGACGTTGACTGTTGATGGAGATGATGGAGTGACTGGTGAGAAGAAGCAGACTCTCAGTCACATGTCAAGTGTGGAACATCAGAAGGTCATGTGACCATGGAGTGTTGGACTGATACTGAGGCCTGATGAAGATGAACTGATCAATAATTGGGTGGTGAACTGAGAGAAGAAGCAGTTTGGCAGCAGATGTTGGATGAATGAGGAGCAGCTGGACGTCACCATCCTCCTCTCACACTGTGACTGGGAACACTGGACCTCTGCTGTGGGATCAACTGGCTTTGGTGCTGGAACCATCATCCACTGGTTCCAAACCAGTACTAACCTCACACTCTCCAGTTGATGGTCACTGCTGTAGACAAGATCCATCAGTGGCTTCACTGATGACTCCTTCAGGGGGTTCATATTCAGGTCCAGCTCTCTGAGGTGGGAGGGGTTGGACTTCAGAGCTGAGAGCAGCCAATCACAGCTGAGCTCTGACAAATTGCAGACCCACAACCTGAACAGAGAATAAATGATGGAGTTTATAATGATAGAGAGTTTTTCCTGGGTGTCATCACTCTGAAAATCAAAGTGAAATGTCCACTTCAGCATCTGCAATCTGCAATCTGACCACTAGATGGGAGGATTTTACCCACTGTACCTTCAAGCCCAGTTTCATTCATTACTATCACAAACCAGTGTCTGCAAATTGAATTTCCAACAGCAGTAAAGTGAAAATCATGACGACAACAACAAGAGTTATAGAAGTTTTAGAGTGAAGAGGGTGAACTGACCTCAGAGACTCCAGTTTACAGTCTGGACTCTGCAGAAAACCACTCAGCTCCTTAACTGATGAATCCTGAAGATAGTTCTCAGCCAGGTCCAGCTCTCTGAGGTGGGAGGGGTTGGACTTCAGAGCTGAGAGCAGCCAACCACAGCTGATCTTTGACAACCTGCACCTCTCCAACCTGAATAAAGAAGAAATGAAGGAGAGTTTATAATGATGGAGAGTTTTTCCAGGGTGTCATCACTCTGAGAATCAAAGTCAAAAGTCGACTTTAGAATCTGACACTCAACAAAGGAGAGAGGGTGAGTGAATGAGCGCTGAAATCTGACCACCAGATGGCAGGATTTTACACTCTGTACCTTTAAACCAGGGGTGCTCACACTTTTTCAACATGCAAGCTACTTTTAAAATGACCAAGTCAAAAAGATCTACCTACTATACAATCGGTGTGTGTGTGTGTGTGTGTGAGTGAGTGTGTGTGTGTGTGTGTGTGTGTGTGTGTAACGCACATCTTTTGCTAGCCGCATCTCCCAGGATCTCCGGTGCTTCTGCTGTGCGTGACTTTGAAGCGTATTTTGCGAGCGAGGCGTCAAAACAAAATTCAGCACATCGGACATTATGACCAAGGGCCAATTCCAATTCCTCCCTTAACTCCTCAATCTCAACCCTCGCCCTTAACCCTCAATCTTTGGCCCTCAATCTTGGCCCTCAAAAATAAGTGTAAGGGCTTAGAAATGGGACACCCCTTAAGTGCAGTTACGTCTTCAGACTGTGGGGGGCTGCCGTACGCAAAAGCTAAGTCCAGTCTGTCAAGAAGACGACAACGACGAAGAAGAAGGAGAAGAAGAAAAAGACGATGAAAAAGAAGAAGTCCTCCGTCGCTACACAACGAGGTACACAAGTAACGTGAAGCCGGGACCGCTGGTCCGGCTGACAAACATCGTAAAGTAAAAAAAATAAAAATGTTACGCAACAACGATGTCAATAATCCATAAAAAACTCTTAAACTAAGACAATAAAATGGTTTTGTAATATTTATATCTCAATTAACTAAGAAAATACTTCCATTTGTAGCTCGCTTTTTTGTCGCCATCTTTTTCGAAGATGTCTTGGCGAAAATACGCAATGCCTTCTGGGTAGCCCTCACTGCCAAGGGTGGTCCCGGAGAATCTCAATATTGAGGGCGATACAGCCCTTAATCTCCTCCCTCAACTGGACGTTCTTAGAATGGGGACAGCATTTGCACCTAGCAGAGAGCGCGCATTTTTGAGATTGAGGGTTAAGGGAGGAATTGGAATTCACCCCAAGATCAACCACAACCACCGTGTTTTCTAATCATTGACGTCCTGCCTGAACCATTCTACCTGCTGTAAGTGACGAGGACTCCACTCTTAAAGCTCTCTCTCTCTCTCTCTCTCTCTCTCTCTCTCTCTCTCTCTCTCTCTCTCTCTCCCTCTCTCTCCCTCTCTCTCTCTCTCCGACCTAATGGGCACCCCTGTTTCAAATCCAGTTTCACTCATTTCAAACACAAACCAGTGACTGCAAACTGAATTTCTAACAGCAGTGAAGTGAAAATCATGACAACAATAACAAGAGTGATAGAAGTTTTAGAGTGAAGAGGGTGAACTGACCTCAGAGTCTCCAGTTTACAGTCTGGACTCTGCAGAAAACCACTCAGCACCTTCACTCCTGAATCCTGCAGCTGGTTGTCACTCAGGTCCAGGTGTCTGAGGTGGGAGGGGTTGGACTTCAGAGCTGAGAGCAGCCAATCACAGCTGAGCTCTGACAACCTGCAGCCCTCCAACCTGAATAGAGAAGAAATGATGGAGAGTTTAGAATCAAAGTCAAATGTCGACTTTAGAATCTGACACTCAACAAAGGAGAGAGGGTGAGTGAATGAGCGCTGCAATCTGAAATCTGACCACCAGATGGCAGGATTTTACACTCTGTACCTTTAAACCAGGGGTGCTCACACTTTTTCAACATGCAAGCTACTTTTAAAATGACCAAGTCAAAAAGATCTACTTTTGCTAGCAGCATCTCCCAGGATGTCCAGTGCTTCTGCTGTGCGTGACTTTGAAGCGTATTTTGCGAGTGAGGCGTCTCCGTCAGTTTACGCCAGGATTGCAGGCTCACGCGACAAGCACGGTAGTTTGGCGTGTAGTTAAAGAAAACAACAGCCAAACTCTTTTTGCTGTCCCTGTCTGCTCTCATACAGAATGCAGGTATCTGAAGTATACATTGATGATTAACAATTATTATAGTTTCAGATTTAAAATGAAATCTGCTTTATGTCTCCTTTATTTGATCTGAGCGGTGCAGAAGCCGATTCGTCTCATTTACCTTTGACTGTAAAATCCAGCACATATAAAAACAAAATCCAGCACATCGTACATTATGACCAAGATCACTGAGTTCCTGCCTGAACCATTCTACCTGCTGGAAGTGACGAGGACTCCACACGATTGACCTAATGGACACCCCTGCTTCAAACCCAGTTCCACTCATTTCAAACACAAACCAGTGTCTGCAAATTGAATTTCCAACAGCAGTGAAGTGAAAATCATGACGACAACAACAAGAGTGATAGAAGTTGTAGAGTGAAGAGGGTGAACTGACCTCAGAGTCTCCAGTTTACAATCTGGACTCTGCAGAAAACCACAGCTGAGCTTTGACAACCAGCAGTACTCCAACCTGAATAGAGAAGAAATGATGGAGAGTTTATAACGATGGAATTTTACCAGGGTGTCATCACTCTGAACATCAAAGTGAAACATCGACTTCAGAATCTGCAGCAGTCTGCAATCTGACCACTAGATGGGAGGATTTTACCCACTGTACCTTCAAGCCCAGTTTAGGGCGTGTTTTCATTGCCTCGCCTCACCACGGTTCGCCTCGGTACGATTGCGTTTTCATTGGCTCTGTGATTACGAGACCGTGGGCGGAGTCGACACGGTAAAGCGGGACAATATTTTCCCCAGCATCACTTCTGTGCGATACACAACAGCGCAGCGATGGACAAAGTAGAAGTTGTTTCATACCTGCTGCTCGGTCTGTGGTTGCTTTTCTGTTCAAGAAAGAACACTTTCCCTCACTGAAGTCACAGTTGATCATTTATGCAGCAACATTTATAATTTATTGTTTCGTTTTCCATGCGAGCAAATGTGTAGTTCAACCTTCATATTTTCACCAAAAGTAAACACGAGACGGATACAACGGGAAATAGCGTTTATTTAAAAACAAACAAACAGAAAAACAGACAGTAAACACGCCTCCTTATTTGAAATAGCTGCCCTTGCGAGCCAAGGACGACTTTGTTATATGCCGCGGTGTTTGAGGCTTCCTCGCGGCCAAGAGCCACGTCCTCTCGACGAATCAGTATTTCTTCTCTCCTCAAGACTCCTGGGGTTCCCTAGCTTACCGCGCCTCACGCAGGAGCAACTCGATTTGTTTTCTTTACCGAGCGCTTCGCCATTTGCCGTTTGTCGTTTTCGCGAATATGGTTGAACACACTCGCGACGTCGAGGGCATTCCCGGTTCGCCTGCCTCTCCCCAAAAGACGAAAGTAAACATGTATTGAAAAAGCTGTTTTCAAAAACTGTATACACATAAATGTATTTGTACAACACCAATAGTAGCTACTTGTATTCACGGTAAAATGTACCTGACACGGAAGTTCTGTGTCAAAGGAGTTGGCGTGGATGTCCGCTCTGACAGGGAACATCGACGCGGACACGGAGCCAATCCAGTGCCCTGCTCGTCGCTACGTCACCACTAAACTCGCTTCGTCTTGCTCGGACCCTGGGGGACTGAGGTACCAAAACAGCGCCCCCTACAACTGTGTAGCGGCCAGTGCAAACACCCTAACACCATACCATGGCGAGGCGAGGTGAGGCAATGAAAACACGCCCTTTCATTCATTATCAAAAAAAAAGTGTCTGCAAATTGAATTTCCAACAGCAGTAAAGTGAAAATCATGACAACAACAACAAGAGTGATAGAAGTTGTAGAGTGAAGAGGGTGAACTGACCTCAGAGTCTCCAGTTTACAGTCTGGACTCTGCAGAAAACCACTCAGCTCCTTAACTGATGAATCCTGAAGATAGTTCTCAGCCAGGTCCAGGTGTCTGAGGTGGGAGGGGTTGGACTTCAGAGCTGAGAGCAGCCAATCACAGCTGAGCTTTGTCAACCCGCAGTTCTCCAGCCTGAATAAAGAATCAATATTTGATTTCTTCCATGGTGTAAATGTCATATTCAGAGTCATTTCTCCCTGTTGATGATCCAGATGTGCAGCTGTTGGGATCACTGAGTCATTCCCTCAAAGGAGTCATTGTGCCAGTGGGTTGTCAACACAATAACAACAGCAGTGTGTCAGTCAGTGTGCAGCCAATCAGCAGTGAAGATGGAAAATAATCAGTGAGTCCTTTGTGTGCTTGTGGCTGTTTTCAGTCATCAGAGACTCGTTACAAGTCAAACACATTCAAAGGACAAGATGAAGAAATACTGCTGCACTATTAATCTGCCTCTAATATTTCTTCACACGATCTTCTGCTCAGTCATGTGACCTTCATCACCAATCAACAACTTCCATTGAGCTCCAAAGTGACTGGAGACATTTTCCACACTTTCTTCCACCATCCAAAGTCTTTTCTGGCTGCAGATTGTTGACATGAAAATATCAACAACATCCACTTTGTCTTGATGAGTCTTTAATATCTGCTTCAAAGTCCTCACACTGAGCAGCGTTACACACCAGTTGTCATCTGCTGACACACTGAGAACTTCCAGTCTGCAGTTTGGACTCTGCAGTCCAGCACAGAGCAGCTTCACTCCAGGATCCCTCAGGAAGTTCTCACTCAGGTCCAGCAGTGTGAGGTGGGAGGGGCTGGACTGCAGAGCTGAAGACACCACTGCACACTCAAGCTCTGAGAGTTCACTGGATGAAGGAGAGCAGAGAGAGAAGTTGTGGTCGACATGTGAGATTCTAAAGACAGTGAAAGTGAATCAAGACTCATTAATGTCTGATCATCATCATCATCATCATCGTCATCATCATCATCATCACCATCACCATCATCATGTAAATGGAGGGAAGTCCCGCGGTGGTGCAGCATGTGTTTACATCTGTGGTGCGTGGTGCCGGGACACTGCAGTGGTATGCAAACACTGTTCACCACTGGCACAGTTGATGATCATAAAGTGCCGTCCATTCTATCTGCCCTGGCAGTTTACTGCCATTTTGCTAGTTGCAGTTTACATCCCTCCCGCCAACAACAGCAGTGAGAGGAACGCTGCACTCAATGAACTGTACCAGGCCATCAGTGATCAACAGACAGCAAACCCAAAAGCTTTACCATCCTCACTGGAGATTTTAGTCATGCTGACCTCAAGACTGTCCTTCCAAAAGTCCACCAGCATGTTGGATTTCCAACAAGGGGGGACAACGCTTTGTATGTGGAGGTGTTCCGAGGGAGGAGCAGGGCTCGTGCTCATGTGCGATCAATTCCACGAGGATTGGGACTCTCAAAGGAAATGGGTGTGCGTTTGTGCGTTCGCAACATTTTGAACATCCAGATTTTTTTGTTTCAGGATGAAATCCATGTACGTTTTTGTAAATGAAGCCCCAGGTCCTCAGTGTCTCCACTACAGTGTCCTCAGTGCAGCTTCACACTCCAGTGTGTTCCAGCCACTGAGTGTCAACACGTCCTGTTGTGACTGACAGTGTTGCTCTGATCTGCTGCTTCAACTCAACATGATGCTCAGTTGTGTGTAAAGTCACTGCAGCTTGGAGCTCCACTGGATCAGAGATCCTTCACTGGCGTCTCTTCGGACTCCACTGCATCTTTGATCCAACTGCTGTTTTATTGTCTGCTGCCAAATGAAGGAAGGATGTGATGTGTTTGTGTGTTCAATGTGTTGATTGTGTTGATTGACTGTGTAGTTCCACAGTTTTCATTCATGTAGCCGCTCTTTACCTTTGACGCTCAGGTGTCTTCAATGTCCGTCCGTCATACCAGCACCACTACATCATTCATAAATTGATGAGACGTGGGTTCCATTTAACTCGTTTATTTTCCTTCTTGAGTTTTTGGTTCGAGGCAACACAGACAACGTGAGGTCAAAAGAATTTTTGGCTCACCAACCACTCCGGCTTGACCCGCTTTCCATCAAACAAACATTTCGGACATTTTTTTTTCTTGACCTAAAATAGCTGCGGGTCACCTTTCAAAATAAAATAACGGCTTCGGCATCAGAATCGGATGGTCTTGGTTCCCTTTCTTGAAGAACTTGGCAGTTGTCAGCCGGAAGGCATCTTGCGCTGTACCCCTGACGACGCCATTAACTTCGTCCAGCAGTGCAACGTAGGGCTCTTTCATCAGACGTTGACTGATACATGACTGAATGAATGGCTCGCGGCTTAGCGCATCAGCGACAACGTTCTTAACGCCAGGGACATACTTCAGATCGAAATCGAATGCGGCAAGCTTAGCAACCCATCTTTGTTCACATGCGTCCAAACATGGCTTTGTTAAGATGTAGGACAATGGGCAATGACAATGACCAAACTTGTCACAAATGGCCCATTTTAACGCCAGGAATTCCAACCTGTGCGCTGGATAGTTAATTTGTGATCGGGACAGTGTCTTGCTGGCGAAAGCGACAGGTTGAGCAACAGTCTCACCTGGTGGCACTTGAGACAGGACTGCGCCAATGCCATCAAACGACGCATCAACAGCGAGAACGAAGGGCTCACTGAAGTTGGGGTGGGATAAGGTGACATTGCAAGCTAATTCATTCTTCAGGGTCTGGAACGATTCTTTGCATGCAGCAGTCCAGTCGCTCGCCATAAGCGCTGGTGGAGCAGATGATCGCTTTATCACCTTCCTGCCTCTCATGGCCTTATGCTGCACCTGCCTTCCAGAGAGGAGTCTGAACAAGGGTTTTGCTTTAGCAGAGCAGTCAGCTATGAAGTGCTGATAGTAGAAGATGAGGCCCAGGAAATAATTAATCTTCCTCCAGGAAGGGGTCACACCATCACTCTCCATCAGGTCAGCCTCTCCCACATCCATGATGGCTTTCATCTTGTCAGGGTCCTTCATCACCCCGTCCCCACAAATGACATGTCCCAGGAACCTTACTGACCTCCGCAAGAGATGACACTTCTTGGGGGCCAGTTTGAGTTTGTGACTTTTCAGACGGGAGAACACCATCTCTAGACGCTCAAGCACCTGCTGTTCAGTTGGGGCAAAGACCATCAGGTCAGGTCTGCTAATGGGAGTGGTGAACACGGAACAGAATCAAAGTGCTTCCGCAAGAGACCATAAATGGCATCGGGGTTACAGGTGATGTTAATACCACTGTTCCTGGTCCCAAACCTGACAACATCCTTTGCTTTGCCACCAAGATGAACAAGGATCTCCTCCGCTTGTTCCTCAGGTTGCTGATTCCCCCTCTTAATGAAACTCCTCATGAGCTCCTCCCACTCCTGGACGGAAACAGAGTCTGAGTTGTCTCCTCTGAAGCAGGGGGGCTCCTTCAGCTTTCGATGAGGGACATATTGCAAATGGGACACGTCAAAAGCATTTGTGGCAGACACATTTGCATGGCTAGGTCAAGGGGTAGCACTCTGTAAAGGGGAACTGGCTAGCATATCAGCATGGGCAGGTGAAGGGGCAGCACTGAGTAAAGGGGTAGTGACAGATGCACTGAGGTGAGAGATAATGTCCTGTGCCACCTGCTGGCTGACCTGTTGAATCAATGCATCACCCATCTGACCTACAATACTAGCAGCAATAACATCAGGGGTAGGTGCAGGGGAACACATGCTGTGCCTGTCCGGGACAGGGGAATGCGTGCCCTGGCTAGCAAGGGCATGAGGGTTTGCATCTGAGTTGGGGGGAGGGATAACACCAGTACTGAGCAAGGGGCGCCCAGGTGTACACTGATTACCCAACACTACACCACCCCCCTGAACAGGACTCTCAAACAGTAAACTTGAAGGATGCATAAAACCCCTCCCTCTGCCAGCACCAAAAGGAGTTACAAAAACATTACCCTGAGGATTACTCATCTTTCCAAAAAGTTAACAAAACACAATACCACAAAACAAAAGGATGAAACCACAAAAGGCCTAGACTGGAAACTGAAAAAAAAAAAAAAAAAAAAAAAAAAAAATCAAATAAAAGTACATAAACCCTCTATCTGATGTCTAACACTGCACAAAAGCAACACATCTGACCGACTTCAGTGACCGCAGATGAACAGCAGCAGCAGAACAGTCCCCGGGTCGCTCTGCAGCATCGGTAGCACAACAAAAGAGTCTCGAGTCACGGCACCAATGTGACCTCTCCTATTCTGCCCTGCTTGCTGTATAATGAAGACTTGCAGAAGTCAGGTGTGGAGCAGCAGTTTATTCTCTGAAACAGAATGGGACACAACCATAACTTGCTCCGTGAAACTTGGTCACCTCCTGCTTCATGGGCTTCCTCTGTACTGAAGTAGTGATCGTATAGTTGTTGTTTCTACAATACAAATAATATTAAAAATAAAATAAATTTTTCTACAAAATACAAAAAAAATGACATTCGCAATTTCAATAATTCGCTCCCTAAAGCTCCATTTTTATACACTGTAATATTATTCCAGTTACACACACATACCTGAAACAGAATGGGACACAACCATAACTTGCTCCGTGAAACTTGGTCACCTCCTGCAGAGACAACGTGCTCCGTATGAGAGCTGTGTGCTGCTAATGGACATGCTAGCATGCTAATCGTTTTTAATAGCAATAAAAAAAAAAAAAAAAAACGAACTTTGCTTAAAAAAATAAAAAATAAAAAATAAATGAAAGACACCAGCACACATTTAAACACTGAAACACAGTTACATGAAGCATAGCTCAACTTATTGCATTAATTTCTGTCTCAGCAGGGAGGAGACCGTCTCACCTGCTTCATGGGCTTCCTCTGTACCGAGGATCGCCCAGAATGCAAAGCGCTAACTTCAAAATAAAATACAAAATAAAATAAAAATAAAATATAAAGAGCCAAGGCTGTGCCCCAACCAAGTTTAACATGATTGAACACAATTTATTTTGTGTGTGTGTGTGAGAGAGAGAGTGGATGACGCCTTGCAGGTGCGGTCCTGGATGTCGGCTGCTGATTGGACGCGCCACGGCTGAGAAGGAGGAGCAGTCGAGCCAGCCTGACTGTCATCCCTCCTCCACTCCCAAGTCTGCAGTTAGTCACTTCTGAAATGGTGTTAGAGCACGCAGCCGTTGGTAGTGATGGCCGATGGAGGCTTTGTTGAAGCTTCGACACTTGTTTCAAAAAATGGTTCATTACTCAAGGCTTCAATGACACAGTGCTCGAGGAGGTCATCTCGTGCTCAATAAAATGAAGTGCAATAGAAACGTGTTCATTGTTTCATAGGTTGTTTGGGATTTGATTCGCCATGCATTCTTGTTGGACAACACTACATGGTTGTACGGTTCAATGCTGACACAATAAAATAAAAATGAAAAATAAAGACAATGTCTCTTTTTTGGCACGACTGATTGTAGTAGACTATAGCTCTATACTTAGCCTGACAGTTTGTGCAATGAATTATATTATATCCTAAAACAAGACTAAATAGCCCATAGTTTAAAAATATGTTTAATAGTAAGTGTTCAGTGGGTCAGATGTCAAATGTGATCTATTTAAAATGTAGAATAGATGAGCTAAATAACACATATATAATACACGTTGATGGGAATTGAACCGTCGCCTCAGTCTTGCAAGTCCAAGATTGTCATAATGTACCACAAACCCAAATCACAATCCCTTTTTTCATCGAAGCTGTTTGAGTAGCGTTAGCACACCGTGATTCCTCATCAACTACAGGCCTACACTTCAAATAATTATGAGAAAAATCCAACGTAAAGAGAGCACTTCCATTAGGAAATAGTCAACATGAAATTTCGTCTTCTACTGACACCTGCTGGTCAAATTGAATAGTTGCAAATATTGTGAAGAAGTTGTCATCTAATTCTAATCCTAAACAATATGGCCATTCGAAGTGAAGTATTAAGACAATTAATCAGGTTTGTACTGCTTGATTAAACACATTCATCCCGTTCCAGTGCACTAAAACCCACTTCCCTTCAGGACCGTGTCAGCGAAGCCAAAACTTCCTTGAGTGACGCTGTTTCCCAGCATGCAATGCGAGCTAGCGATTCACAATACTATTTCATCACAAACATGGATGTAAAAAATAAAAAGGGATGAAAAATGAAACTTCAGGAACACCAACCATTGCAATACACGCAGAACTGGGCAGAAGTTTTATATTATGTACACCATAATACAGCCTTCTGGTGGACAAGCCATACTATTTAATCCGTGTCCTCCTATGGCACTTCCGTGGGTGGAAGCTCGTCGTAGAGGTCACGTGCTGGTTGCACGTCACTCCACCGATCACCTCGGGGAAGGTCGTTGCCCTTGCAGGGTACCTGATTCAGGTGAGTCTATGGAAAATATGGGTCAATGTGGTCAGTCGTAACAAGAGAAGCTTGCTGGCAAAAATAATGCACTACAAGTGGATGTGACACTTTTTTTTTGTTTTGTATGAGCATTTAAAAAAAAAACAACATAATAATAATATGGATTTTGACCATGTATGTTTTGGAGTTCATTGAAAGAGGTTAAGATATATATGTATATATATATATATATATATATATATATATATATATATATATATGTGCGTGTGTGTAACTTTAACTAACTTATCTATTTCTATCCATCTATCAAACTTACTATCTAGGGATCTATCTACTACTAACTCTCAAAAAACTAACGGACAACCAAGAGCAACAAAACCAACCTACTGCAATTTGTATATTTTAGTGTGTGTGTGTGTGTGTGTGGGGGGGGGGGGTTAAAATGAGCACAGTGATGGTTCAGCAGCATAAAGTGTATCTTCAGTCGTCGATTGTATGTGTGGGAGTCCCTCAGGTTCAGCCCAGCTGATTTAGTGTTCGGTGAGAGGACCCTTGCGTCTGTTAAGGGGTAAGTGGCTTTCCGATGTTAAGCGAGTAGAGAATAATGTGTTAGATTACGTATTTTTTTTTCCGTGAACGCTTGCATCGTGCTTGTGAAACTGCTCACAAAACTCTTGTCGCCAGCCAGTCTAAAATGAAGCGGCAGTTTGACAAGAAAGCTGTGGCTCAAGTTTTTGAGACAGGCGACCGAGTGTTGGTATTGTTGCCGTTACCCGGTTCCGGTTTGCAGGCTGGTTTTTCTGGTCCGTATGTCGTGGAGCGCAAACTTTCCGATACAGATTATGTAGTGCACACTCCTGATAGAAAACGATCATCCCGCGTCTGCCACGTCAAAATGTTGAAAAGTTACGCCCGGTTCACACAGGACGCGGAAGCGCTGCGAAGTGAAGCGCTGCGAATCGCCAAGCGCTTCCATTCAGCGCCCATGTTAATCAATCAGTGCGTTTACATGCAGAGCTTAATCGGACTAAGCAATCATTGGGTTTTCTCGTCCAATCGGAGTTCTCACCTTGGTCCCCGTATACATGCAGCTGAGAAATTCAAATTATTGACGGGTCCTCCTCCCAACACTAGGGGGTGGAGTGAGTCTTTTCAGCCGGTCAGCTGCTTTCGGTTGACATATTAAATCTATTATGATATGGAACGATAGTTCATAATGTACGTGTTACTTGCTTTGCAGATAAGGTGTACCCTATTTCTTGCGCTCCTGGTTATTTTAAAAGGCAGACAAGAACGTTGTTTGCTGTTGGAGGGCTACAACAACACTTCGATGCTACGCTTTGTGCCGTCGCTACGGACCCCAAACTCTCGTTCTTGTTGGATTCGGGTTCGGAGCAGACTGGTGGGAGAGTTTGTGTACAGGTTTTGCAAAGGAACGGTGTCTTCAGTTATACACACGCTCATTAAAGTGCCGACCGTGGAGGAAGCTGGTGCCGCTGCACACCGTTTCCAGCAGAATAACAGCGAAATTACCCAAATAAAAACAAATCAGGAAAACATCTCTTTGCTGTGCTTTTATTTACAAAGTTAAAATTGTTCTAACTTACAAAAAATGTGAACGAAAAGGTAGAAATATAAATCCGAAGGAATACGTATTTGTTCAGGGGTGCGCAAAGCCGGAGCCCTGCATTTGCTGCGCTACCCTTTTTAAAAAGGTCTCCGTTGCGCGTTATTTTAATATGTCCATCTCTTTTAGAAGAGAAAGCATCGCCCCGGTCTCATCCTCTCTCCAAATGTCAACATTCTTATTCGCGTTTGCCAGGTTGTTTCGCGCCGTCTGTTTTGTTAGACGACGTAGTTGTGCGGTCATGAGTCGCGAGAGCGAGGCGTGGCACATGCGCACTCGCATTGTCCAGTCAATAGTCCGATTAAGGCGTATACATGGCAGAGAAATTCAAATTCCAATCGCATTATCTGGGTGTCTCAATCGGAGTTCTCCGATTCCAATCGGAGTTGTCAAACTCCAATCATAATCGGAGTAAGGTGTTTACATGCACGTGAGTTCTCCGATCATAATCAGACTAAGGCAATAGTTCGATTTTCTCTAGTGCCATGTAAACGCACTGAATGTAGTGGTTCAGACCAGACGCGAACAGGCGCGCGGCTCGTGCCATTCATTTCAATGGAAGCGGAAGCGCCGCGCCAACGAATTTCGCGAGCGAGGCTCCAACTGGTTCACACCAGACGCGAACAGCTCCGCGACGGTCGACAAGCGCTTCTGCTCAGCTGCACTCTTTTTTTCACTCCCACTTTTTCACTTCTTTTTTTTTTCTTTAAAAAAAATAAAATAAAAAAAAACATTTTCGTCATCGCCCCCCCTCGCCCCGTAGCCAGCCCGCTCCATAGCTCACTTTTGTGCGTGTGTGTGTAAATAAATAGAAACACGCACTCAGGTGTCCATCTCAAGACAAGACCTCTTTCATAATGATCATTGACCGGCATCTCTAGGATCAAACAGACGTATTTTGATCAAGTCTTCCTCTGTGTGTGTGTGTGTGTGTGTGTGTGTGTGTGTTTAATCTCTCTCGCACTCTGATACAATGTACTGACAAATATGATATATGATCGAATTTGTCATTGGGTTTTTATTTTGAAATTAGTTTATTTTGAAAATTCACCGGATTTTTTCGTTTTTATTGAGCGACTTCCTGTACTATTGACGAGGATCGCTCGCGGCTCGCGCACGAAATAGAGCAGACGCCGAAACAACAAATGCATGCCGCGAACCGCGCAACCACCACATTGATTAACGTGGGCGCCGAATGGAAGCGCTCGGCGGCGCTTCGCTTCCACGTCCAGTGAACTGACGTTAAATGCATGGCGCGATCCGCGAGGGGAGCCGCGCGCCTGTTCGCGTCTGGTGTGAACTACTACATTGCTTAACATGGGCGCCGAATGGAAGCGCTCCGCACTTTGCGGCGCTTTGTGGCGCTTCCGCGTCCAGTGTGAACCGGGCGTTACGTCGCTAGGAAAAATGTGTCGCCTGAGCCTCCGCCCCCTCCGTGCCCATTGGCGGAGGGAGGGCTCATGAAAAAAAAGAAAAAATCGGTGTTCATTCGGCGCGCCTGGGAAACTCTGAAATTATGAATAACTTAAGCTTGTTTTTGTCCCATTTGCCTGCATCAGCCCGTCATGATATTGTTAAATTAATTGAGAGCCACCCACTATTGTTTTCTGACCACCCCCGCCGTACGTCAGTTTTGCACCATGACATAGAAGTAGAGGGACATGCCACAAGTAAGCAGCACGCACACAGAGTCAATTCTGGGAAGTTAAGAAAGAAGCTTTGGCTCTCCTTCTGACAGTGCCCATCTTGATGTTAATTTGGGGTCAGGTTTTTACAGACTATAATGCCCTCGTGGTCCTGGATAGGATGCACAATCAAACCAGCCGTACATGTGGTGGTCTCTGCTCCTGCAAGACTTCAATCTCCAGATTTGCCACAGGAAGGGGGGTTGATAATGTGTTGGCAGATGCGTTATCACGTGTACATGTGGACTAGCTCCGGAATTCTTATTTCAGGGGAACTGAGGTTTTTCTTGTTTAGTTTTGTTTGTAGGTATGTTAATAGGGTTTAATTCTTAAGAGAGGGTGTGTTATGACCCACAGGTGGGTCTAGGTGCCTCTATCTAAATAACTATTACCAATTTTAAACGTTTTTTTTTTACTACTACACAAATGTAAAGTCAAACAACATACGCTTACAGAAACTCACACAACAAAATATAAATTAAAATGTGTAAAACAAAAAGAAAAAATAAATCAGCATTCAGATAACAGTTTTGTCCTTTAGTGAAGATTGACAATGAGAAAAACCAAGAGCCTCATCTTTGTGCGGCTGATCCTGTTTCTTCTCTCTGTAAATATCTGCCCTGTTTTGGAGAAGATTCTCTCTGAGGGTACTGATGTTGCTGCAATGCACAGTCTCCATGCCATCACATGTGTAAGGCGTCGGTAAATTGAAGCCTGCAGTTTGCAGTTGCAGCTGTTGCACGACAAAACGGGTCAACCAACCCGACAAACGACCCGGGTGATAATCGACTCCGATCGGCTTGCGATGGAATTGGGACACCCGGGACAACACCACCTTTTTTTTTACCTGCCGCACGGAATGACGTTGAGCGTAACGTACGCTAAATCATAATATCGCGCCAGTCAAGGTCATATCGCGGGCCTGTCCCGCTCACCAGATATCCAAGAAGGTTGGTGAGGGCTGAGCGGGCAAAACCTTTGGTGACTAAGTACCGAAGGGGTGAATTTTTTCTCGACCTTTTTGCGCCTGAGTAAAAAAAGGGGGCACAGGGACGCCTGTGCAGCTACAAGTAATAAGTCTAGACAGGGATGGGGAAGAACCAGAGCAAAGTGGCTGCTGCAGTTCCCCAGGGGGGACCAATTGTGGACGACATGCGGAAAAAATACGGTCCAGATTGTCTTGATATGTTGGATGTTTGGGTTGAAAAGTATGGTTTCCCAGAGGGGGGATCACTGAGTATGGAGGAATTGAGAAACCTCCGGGATAAACTGAATATAGCCGAGGGAAAGGTTACAAAAAAGAAAAACCCAAACAGGTGGGAGATTCAAATCATCAAAGGTGTTTTTCATTCTGGAAACCTGAAGCAGAGGTCAGGGACAGGAAACAAGTAAAGAAACGTGTGAACAGCGCTGGGCGCTGGAGCACAGGGGTGACAGAGATAACGGCAGAGGGTGCACACGCTCACACACACTCCCCAGAGGAGGGAGAAAAGGAGCCACTCACACACGAGCATTCAAATGCACCAAATCGTCTGTATCCTTCTCTTACAGGCCCGAGGGACCCTCTCCTGGACATGCCTGTCTTCCCTCCTCCCGCCTGCCCGCATCCAACGCTACCACCGTACAACCCTGCGCACTCCAGCATCGACGCCGCAGCGTCGCCACGTTCATCAGGACTGCCGTCAACCAAACGGCCAGCCTCATCACTGCTTTCAGACAAGGGCTGCTCCCCCAGATCGCCAAAGCAGTTAACACAAGCTGCTGCGTGGGGATTGAAGATGCCCGGCTGACAGAGGTCCGACGTCATGCAGTGCACGCTGAGAGGCTTCTGCAGGAGGCCAGCGATGCAGAGGACAAGAAGATAAAGCGTGCCTCCCTCACCATGATGAAGCACCTCAGTGACACGGCGAGACGGCCCTACAGGAACAACGACAACCGACGAAGGGCGACTAGCGGAGACAGAGGCGAAAAGGGGGCGTGCCACATCTGCGGCCGAATGGGTCACTGGGCCAGAGAATGCCCTGACAAAGGAAGAACCATGCCCACCGCAGCCAAGAGAGTGATCGCGAGGGCCGGAAAAGAGGATCCAGAGGGGACCAGGACGTGTTTATGTAGCATAATTGTGGCAAAGCACTGTTCCTGCTTTTGTTGTGGTTTGTGGCGTGTGTGAGAGTGATCAGTGAGCAGGGTGCAGTTACCCACTTCTACCAGTGGAGGTCGTGTTCGCCCTGGGGAATAACGCTAGAGAGGTCTCAAGTGGCTCATGAGACCTATGTGGAGCGAACCGTCGTAGCGGACGTTAACGTGTGTGTTATCTGTTGTGCTTCCACAGGTGAGAAGGGGAAATGGTTGAAAATAAGAGCAAATGTATGTGTGGCTGTTTCGTAATTGAAGTCTGAGATCGAGGGTATGTGAGTTAAATTTACGTTTTGAATGTATCGTCTCTGAGTGATGTGGGAAATGTGGGAAACGACATGATTAATAAGTTCAAGTCGAAGTCGGGTATGGATCTGTGTTTTGAAATGTAAAAAGTAGATAACGCTCGAGAGGAAGTCTCTCAAGTGGCTCGTGAGACCTATGCGGAGCGAACCGTAGTAGCGGACGTTAACATGTGTGTTGTCTGTTGTGCTTCCACAGAAAACCAAAATAAAAGCTTCTAAAGAAACAAAGAAAAACAAAAATAAATGTGTCTTCGCAACATTACCATGCTACATTTACGTTTGACTATCTGCTTTAATATAAAACCACAACAAATGTGTTTTATAATTGTCTTTATATAATCTACAAACGTATTTGTATGATCCAAAGAAAATTCCATGTTTGTTTGCGAAACTCATTGGAAGAATGAAGAAAATCTGTTCGATTGTTATTGTCATGAACATGAATCACAAAACATATATATATATATTTTTTTTTCCATGTGTCACTTTAACAGAGACAACACCATCTGTAATTACTATGTTTGGTTGCATTTCCCTGGCAGGCAAAGATAGATGGAAGAGACATCCTTCTGGGTAGAAGATGGGACTGGCTTGTCTGTGGATGGTGGAGGCTCGCTGGGCTCATCAATCCGTCCATCCATTCACCTTGTTCGTCTCATCCTGACTGCAGCACGCCACTGTGGAGGCTTGACATAACACACATTAGATTAATAACAGAAAAGCAAAATGTGACTTATGGTGTATTATTTAGTGTGCTTCAGTTGTAATTCTCATAATAATTACTGTTTTGCTGGCTTCACACAATATATATAATTGGCCTGTCTTAGTTAAAAGCCCACTCACCACGACAAGGTGAAGGCCAAGAGTGGGAACACAAACACAGACCAGAAACGAACAGGACAAATCCAGACAAGACTACAAAAAACACAAACACAAATATCAATCACTTTGACCACTATCTTTTTTCACAAGAACTTTTATTTCTTTACAAATTGAACCTTAGATTGTGTCACAACAAACTAAATAAACCCTTGAAACAGCCAACAAAACATGAAACAACAACACTTCATCAATATTATAATGAGTATCCTCATTGTATGTCCTTGTATGGTTCAATGCTGACACAATAAAATAAAAATGAAAAATAAAGACAATGTCTCTTTTTTGGCACGACTGATTGTAGTAGACTATAGCTCTTACACTTAGCCTGACAGTTTGTGCAATGAATTATATTATATCCTAAAACAAGACTAAATAGCCCATAGTTTAAAAATATGTTCAATAGTAAGTGTTCAGTGGGTCAGATGTCAAATGTGATCTATTTAAAATGTAGAATAGATGAGCTAAATAACACATATATAATACACATTGATGGGAATTGAACCGTCGCCTCAGTCTTGCAAGTCCAAGATTGTCATAATGTACCACAGACCCAAATCACACTCCCCTTTTTTCATCTAAGCTGTTTGAGTAGCGTTAGCACACCGTGATTCCTCATCAACTACAGGCCTACACTTCAAATAATTATGAGAAAAATCCAACGTAAAGAGAGCACTTCCATTAGGAAATAGTCAACATGAAATTTCGTCCTCTACTGACACCTGCTGGTCAAATTGAATAGTTGCAAATATTGTGAAGAAGTTGTCATCTAATTCTAATCCGAAACAATATGGCCATTCCAAGTCAAGTATTAAGACAATTAATCAGGTTTGTACTGCTTGATTGAACACATTCATCCCGTTCCAGTGCACTAAAACCCACTTCCCTTCAGGACCGTGTCAGCGAAGCCAAAACTTCCTTGAGTGACGCTGTTTCCCAGCATGCAATGCGAGCTAGCGATTCACAATACTATTTCATCACAAACATGGATGTAAAAAATAAAAACGGAAAAGGGGAAAAATGAAACTTCAGGAACACCAACCATTGCAATACAAGCAGAACTGGGCCAAAGTTTTATATTATGTACACCATAATACAGCCTTCTGGTGGACAAGACATACTATTTAAACCGTATCTTCCTATGGCACTTCCGTGGGTGGAAGCTCGTCGTAGAGGTCACGTGCTGGTTGTGCGTCACTCCTTGTGGCCCTTGCAAGGGGGTCTGCAGGGCATGTGATTCAGGTGAGTCTATGGAAAATATGGGTCAATGTCGTCAGTAGTAACATGAGTAGCTTGCTGGCGAAAATAATGCACTACATGTGGATGTCACACTTTTTTTTTGTTTTGTATGAGCATTTAAAAAAAACAACAACATACTAATAATATGGATTTTGACCATGTATGTTTTGGAGTTCAATGAAAGAGGTTAATATATACATATATATATATATATATATATATATATATATATATATATATATAGTCAGCTGCTTTCAGTTGACATATTAAATCTATTATGATATGGAACGATAGTTCATAATGTACGTGTTACTTGCTTTGCAGATAAGGTGTACCCTATTTCTTGTGCTCCTGGTTATTTTAAAAGGCAGACAAGAACGTTGTTTGCTGTTGGAGGGCTACAACAACACTTCGATGCTACGCTTTGTGCCGTCGCCACAGACCCGAAACTCTCGTTCTTGTTGGATGCGGGTTCTGCGCAGACTGGTGGGAGAGTTTGTGTACAAGTTATGCAAAGGAACGGTGTCTTCAGTTATACACACGCTCATTAAAGTGCCGACCGTGGAGGAAGCTGGTGCCGCTGCACGCCGTTTCCAGCAGAATAACAGCGAAATTACCAAAATAAAAACAAATCAGGAAAACATCTCTTTGCTGTGCTTTTATTTACAAAGTTAAAATTCTTCTAACTTATAAAAAATGTGAATGAAAAGGTAGAAATATAAATCCGAAGGAATACGTATTTGTTCAGGGGTGCGCAAAGCCGGAGCCCTGCATTTGCTGCGCTACCCTTTTTAAAAAGGTCTCCGTTGCGCGTTATTTTAATATGTCCATCTCTTTTAGAAGAGAAAGCATCGCCCCGGTCTCATCCTCTCTCCAAATGTCAACATTCTTATTCGCGTTTGCCAGGTTGTTTCGCGCCGTCTGTTTTGTTAGACGCGCGGCTCGTGCCATTCATTTCAATGGAAGCGGAAGCGCCACGAAGCGGAGCGCCGACGAATTTCGCGAGCGAGGCTCCAACTGGTTCACACCAGACGCGAACAAGCTCCGCGACGGTCGACAAGCGCTTCTGCTCAGCTGCAGTCTTTTTTTCACTCCCACTTGAGCTTCTTTTTTTTTTCTTTAAAAAAAATTTGATAAAAAAAATCATTTTCATCATCGCCCCCCCTCGCCCCGTAGCCAGCCTGCTCCGTAGCTTACTTTTGTGTGTGTGTGTGTGTGTGTGTGTGTGTGTGTGTGTGTGTGTGTGTGTGTGTGTGTGTGTGTGTGTAAATAAATAGAAACACGCACTCAGGTGTCCATCTCAAGACAAGACCTCTTTCATAATGATCATTGACCGGCATCTCTAGGATCAAACAGACGTATTTTGATCAAGTCTTCCTCTGTGTGTGTGTGTGTGTGTGTGTGTGTGTTTAATCTCTCTCGCACTCTGATATAATGTACTGACAAATATAACATACAAATATGATATATGATCGAATTTGTCGTTCGGTTTTTATTTTGAAATGAGTTTATTTTGAAAATTCACCGGATTTTCTCGTTTTTATTGAGCGACTTCCTGTACTGTAGACGAGGATCGCTCGCGGCTCGCGCACGAAATAGAGCAGACGCCGAAACAACAAATGCATGCCGCGAGCCGCGCGCCTGTTCGCGTCTACTGTGAACCACCACATTGATTAACGTGGGCGCCGAATGGAAGCGCTCGGCGGCGCTTCACTTCCACGTCCAGTGAACAGACGTTAAATGCATGGCGCGATCTGCGAGGGGAGCCGCGCGCCTGTTCGCGTCTGGTGTGAACTACTACATTGATTAACATGGGCGCCGAATGGAAGCGCTCGGCGGCGCTTCGCGGCGTTTCGTGGCGCTTCCGTGTCCAGTGTGAACCGGGCGTTACTCGCTCGGAAAAATGTGTCGCCTGAGCCTCCGCCCCCTCCGTGCCCATTGGCGGAGGGATGGCTCATTGAAAAAAAAAAAAAAAAAAATCGGTGTTCCTTCGGCGCGCCTGGGAAACTCTGAAATTATGAATAACTTCAGCTCGTTTTTGTCCCATTTGCCTGCATCAGCCCGTCATGATATTGTTAAATTAATTGAGAGCCACCCACTATTGTTTTCTGACCACCCCCGCCGTACGTCAGTTTTGCACCATGACATAGAAGTAGAGGGACATTCCACAACTAAGCAGCACGCACACAGAGTCAATGTTGGGAAGTTAAGAAAGAAGCTTTGGCTCTCCTTCTGACAGGGCCCATCTTGATGTTAATTTGGGGTTAGATTTTTACAGACTATAATGCCCTCGTAGATGCGGTGGTCTCTGCCCCTGCAAGACTTCAATCTCCAGATTTGCCACAGGAAGGGGGGTTGATAATGTGTTGGCAGGTGCATTATGATGTGGGCTAGCTGCGGAATTCTTATTTCGGGGGAACTGAGGTTTTTCTTGTTTAGTTTTGTTTGTAGGTATGTTAATAGGGTTTAGTTCTGAAGGGAGGGGGTGATATGACCCACAGGTGGGTCTAGATGCCTCTATGTTTGTGTCTGTGTGTGTGTGTGTGTGTGTGTGTGTGTGTGTGTGTGTGTGTGTGTGTGTGTGAGAGAGTGGATGACGCCTTGCAGGTGCGGTCCTGGATGTCGGCTGCTGATTGGACGCGCCACGGCTGAGAAGGAGGAGCAGTCGAGCCAGCCTGACGGTCATCCCTCCTCCGACCTCTCAATCACAATCAGGTTTTTTAGTGGCTGTGAGATTGAAAGTGAGTGAACATCATTAAATAAAGAGCTCCTGCAGGGTCCCAATTTGACAAGTACACTGCTAGGTGTGCTGCTTCGTTTTCGCCAAGGCCCTGTAGCATTCATGACTGACATTGAGGGAACGTTTCATCAAGTAAGAGTTTCCAACCGGGATGTAAACTTCTTACGCTTCCTCTGGTGGCCAGATGGGGACATTACAAAGGACCTACAAGAGCACAGGATGCTGGTCCACATCTTTGGGGCAGTGTCATCCCCAAGCTGTGCTTCATTCGACGACAATCAGCATGACTTCCCAGCCGAGGTTATAAACACTGTTGGTCAAAATTTCTACGTGGATGATATTCTAAAGGCCGTCAGCACGGTGGAACAAGCAATACATCTGTACCAGCAGCTAACAGACCTGTGCGGTAGAGGTGGATTTAAGCTCAATAAGTGGGTGAGCAATCATCGCTCGGTGCTGGCCGCCATTCCTGAAGAGCAGAGAGCTAAAGAGGTAAAAACACTTAACCTTGACAGAGACCAGCTCCCTATGGAGAGGGCCCTTGGAGCTCAGTGGGATGTACAGCAAGATACATTCACATTCAGCATCAGAACCAAGCTGGGATGGGATGAGGAAATCCCTCAGGTCATGGTACATCCCATATATAGTTTTTCAAGCGCCAAACTACAACAAAGGAACTCATCTATAACAAATCTACAACCTTGTTTTAATTCTGATTAATAAACTAAAGCTTATTCGATTATCATTATGTTGTTTTTTTTAAACGCTCATACAAAACAAAAAAAGTGGAGGGAGAGTAGTCTGAATCGGGTTGTGGAGCATTGCTCTACCTCATCCATCGCACTCATGAGCGTCACATCCACTTGTAGTGCATCATTTCCGCCAGCAAGCTTCTCCTGTTAGACCTTCCCCGAGGTGGTTGGTGGGGTGACGAGCACCCAGCACGTGACCTCTACGACGAGTTTCTACCCACGGAAGTGCCATAGGAAGACACGGATTAAATAGTATGGCTTGTCCACCAGAAGGCTGTATTATGGTGTACATAATATAAAACTTCGGCCCAGTTCTGCTTGTATTGCAATGGTTGGTGTTCCTGAAGTTTCATTTTTCGTCCCGTTTTATTTTTTACATCCATGTTTGTGATGAAATAGTATTGTGAATCGCTAGCTCGCATTGCATGCTGGGAAACAGCGTCACTCAAGGAAGTTTTGGCTTCGCTGACACGGTCCCGAAGGGAAGTGGGTTTTAGTGCACTGGAACGGGATGAATGTGTTCAATCAAGCAGTACAAACCTGATTAATTGTCTTAATACTTGACTTCGAATGGCCATATTGTTTAGGATTAGAATTAGATGACAACTTGTTCACAATATTTGCAACTATTCAATTTGACCAGCAGGTGTCAGTAGAAGACGAAATTTCATGTTGACTATTTCCTAATGGAAGTGCTCTCTTTACGTTGGATTTTTCTCATAATTATTTGAAGTGTAGGCCTGTATCTGCACACAATTTGGAATTCGTCCCAGCGCCCTGAGCTGTAAATTTGGACGGTGTAAAATGAAAATGGCCATCTGCAGCAGAATGAAAGTGAGATTGCATTGTCCAGGTAGGAGGACAGCAGTCAGTCATGTTTCACCTCCAGTCAACACGCAGTGGTTCACATGAAGGTCCAAGAGGCCTACAGACCTACACTGAGTCTGGATGTGGCAGTACAGTTGGATCATTGTCTTTGTTGTGTTGTTTGGTCATTGTGATCCAATGTAATGTGAGAGAAGGACGAGTGCAGTTATATTGGAGTGAGTTTTTTAGAGTGTAATAGAAGTTATAATGCAGAGTCTGTTTTTATGAAATGTTCTATCACCTGGCATCCATCCATCCATCCATCCATCCATCCATCTTCTACTGCCGTATCCGGAGTCAGGTCTCGGGGGCAGCAGCCTCAGCAGAGACCCCCAGACTTCCCTGGACCCAGTCACCTCCTCCAGCTCCTCCAGTGGGACCCCAAGGCTTCCCGGTCCAGCCCAGAGACCTGGTCAGCACCTCTCTGACTCCCTGAGTCCCTGCTGCTCAGGTGAGGCTTCAAAGATCTGGCTGCACCTGATTGGACGGTCGTGGAGGATCTCCTTGGTCTTCTTGGTCTTCTTGGTCTCCAGCTGTTTGACCTCATGCTCTCTGTTGACCTCCTCACTCAGTCCCTCAGTGATGTAGAGCTCAGTGTAGATGCTGTTGAGGAGAGTTTGACTTCCTGCTTCTTCACCTTCAGTCACACGTTCACATCTCCTCTCCAGACTGATCTTCTGCTGCTGTAGACCACCAACCTCTGGAGCTGAGAGAAGGTTGGAGAAGAAAACATCAGTGTGACAGTGTGAGCATCATTTTCTGTCCACGACTTGAAGCTGAAAGCATCCAAACTCCATTTTTCAGCTGATGTTGTCTGACTGTTTGCTCTAAATGTCCTCCAGTGGATCTTCTCACTGGAGGTCCTGACCACGGTTATAATAGTTAACGAAAACGAACAAAATAACGAAAACTTCAATTGAAAAAAACAATTGTCACGTTCCCAGGGGTTAGGATTTTGGTACCTGCCCCATTGGGCTTCGAAGCGAGCAGAGCTGAGACCATAAGGGTGACGTAGCAACGTTCAGGACACTGATTGGCCAAAGGCAGTCTTTCACGAAAGACCAAAACCGCCATTTTTAAATGCCTCGCGTGTGGATTTTTACATTAACACGTATTAAAAACTGAAAAGCTTATGAAACTGTACCATGGGTGAACAAAGAACTACAGACCTTTCTGTTCTCTGTGGCCGAAGAAAAAGCACAATGCAGACAGTTGTGCAGAAAGTTTAGTGTTAGCTAAAATATCGGGCACACAGACGTACTTATTATGTATCCATTTCTTTCCATTGTAACAGGTCACTACAAGATCTGCAATCCATTACCTAGAATTGGTTTTCCTTAAACTGATGTACAGGATTACTAATCTGACTTTGATGGGCAAATTTGACAACAGAATACAATTATGAAGCACTAAAACACAGGACCACAAAACAATTAAATGCATGATGAAATAATGATATGCTTTGTTAAATGAAATAAAATGGCATTTTCAACTAAGTAATAAAATAGTCGGTGGTGCAGTGGTTAGCGCTGCCGCCTCACAGCAAGAAGGTCGTGGGTTCGATTCTGGGGCCTGGACCTGGGACCTTTCTGTGTGGAGTTTGCATGTTCTCCCTGTGTCTGCGTGGGTTCTCTCCGGGTTCTCCGGCTTCCTCCCACACTCCAAAAACATGCATGTGAGGTCAATTGAACGTTCTAAATTGTCCGTAGGTGTGAGTGTGAATGGTTGTTTGTCTCTATGTGGCCCTGCGATGAACTGGCGACTTGTCCAGGGTGTCACCCTGCCTTTGCCCTAAGACAGCTGGGATAGGCTCCAGCAGACCCCCATGACCCTGAATAGGAATAAGCGGGTATAGAAGATGAATGAATGAAATCTTTATTGAATGAATGACACATTTTATTTCACTCGTGGTTTATGTAATTATTATTTTTTGCTCCATAGCTTTCATGATTCAGCATTACATGTTAAGCGTGATGAATTGCATGAAAAGAGAGAGCACTCGCTGATAAATTAACATGGTGTGCTGTTTAATTCCATGAGGACGACAAAATATTTGCAAATTTGTGTTAGCTACACACATCGACAGGTGCAAGAGAAAGGGAGGAACTTTCAGGGAGGAACTTTAAAGATCGTTGAGTTTTTATTTTTTATTTTTTTTAGTTCTGATGAAATAAATAGACCAATCATTTCATTACTTTGTCTGCTTTCCAAAGAGAGTTGCTTCAAAGAATTATCATTTATTATTCAGTGGCACATTGCTCACTTGTTTAATACACAAATAATAGTATATTATTATAATAATACTATTTTATTAATATAATAATAATAATAATAATAATAATAATAATAATAATAATCATAATCATCATCATCATCATCATCATCATCATCATCATTATTATTTCTAAAATTTCGAAACAACAATCGTCAGTTGTTCCGTAAAAAATACATTGATTTCCATGTTGAATTTTGTACGTTTCGTGAGCGCGCACGTCTGTCAGTGACGGTCTCCACACTGACACAACTGCGCATGCTCTATTATCCCATCAATGCGGAAGTCAAAAAGTTTTTGGGAGCCATGCGCTGGGTGAGCAACTTCATTGAAAGGAATGGGACGCCATCTTGGACTCTGGGGGCTTGCCACACTGTCACGCAGGTTGTGACGGAGCGGGCCGGCGACGCACAGGTATGACGTGAATGATTGACAGCTACCATTCGTTCCCGTTAGCGAGAGGATTAAAAACAAACAGACACCATTATGGCATCAAAAAGGAGTTATCCCAGCGGTGCGGAAAAACGGAAGGAAAAGAAAACTGATCAAGAAAAACTTGCAAAGGGGAAAGGTAAGTTATTTGTTTGTGATGTGGGCTGGAGAGGTGGAGGGGAAACGCTGTTGTCCCCCCCCAGTTTGTTTATTTGTCCTGCTAGCCAGCTAGCTAGCGTCGGATAAATGTTAGCTGGCTGGCTAATATTTGTTCGTCATGAATCAGCGTTTTTGTTTGTTTTATGAAAGTTGACCATATCATGCCATGTTGGCCTATCCTGCCATGGCAATGACTGATTGACTCCACACCCGTTTATTCACATTCTAACACGGAGGGCGGGAGGGAGGGCATGTTGGAGTTGTTGTTGTAGTCAGTCCCCTGTTATTGTTCAGTGGAAGTTGTCTCTCACATATTTGACTCTTAATGTTATTTTAGCCTTAACTTAGGATGAATTTACTAAGCTTAGTTTGTATTTTGTAGGCCCTTCATTAGAAATGTGCTACTGTTTTATAATTCAAAAAAATAGTTTATGGAAATACTTTATTTGGCATGGTGTTGACTATTTTAGACTGCTGTGGTAGTGGGTCATTTATCTTAATTTTATTACTTTAACTAAGTACAGTGTGTAAAGTAATGCCAAAAACTCTTAAAAATGACAGTTTTGTAATTGGGTAAAAGCTTTAAAGGGACACTGCAACCATAATGTTTAATTTAAAAACAAATGAATTTTTAATTTTCCTATATTACTGCAACATCACTGTAATAATAAAATAGGAAAATGCGCTTCTGATCTGTTTTGCTTGATGATCTAATGAGCTTTGTCTCTGCAGGAGCAATTCTAAAATATGTTGGCGCTCCAGACATTGAGCCAGAGGGATCTCCCGAACATCCTGACCAGGAAGCTCCAGGACCAACACGTTCCTCAGAACCTCCTTCTGTCCAGGTGAATAATGTGTGTTATTCTTAGTAGCTAAGCTGATAAGTGTGGGACAAAACTAAGGCAATTAAGCATTATTTTGATTGTTGGTTTGCGTTTTAGTGTTGCACTTGTTGGTTTGTTGGATTTTCTTATTTAAAGTAAGCATTTTCTTTTATGAATACTCAATCTGTTGTATTTATTGACATATAGAGGATTCTTTTCCTAGTGTTATAGTGTTTGTTTGTTTTTAAATCAGTTTAACTTGCCTGAGTTGCTCAACTGAAGATGTTTAATTTTACCTGTAGCCTGTTTTGCTCACGAGGTGTAATAGATTGTGGAATCTTAGTAGACCTTGCTGAGAGTGGCAGCAATCAGCTCTGATGACCGTGGTGCTTGTAAATAAGGCAAATGCGCCATCTAGTGGGATGCAGCATGTTTATTCGTGTTGGAGCAATGACAAGTACTACTAACAAAACAAAAGATGCACAGGGTAAAAAAAAAAATCATAAACTCTTCTTAGATCTCTTATAGATTATTGATAATAGCATTCTAATTGATTTCAAACCTTTTCAAAAGATCTTTTGCCAATAGCACACCCAAATATTTGATAA
Source organism: Nelusetta ayraudi (assembly GCF_046127955.1). Classification (NCBI taxonomy): domain Eukaryota; kingdom Metazoa; phylum Chordata; class Actinopteri; order Tetraodontiformes; family Monacanthidae; genus Nelusetta; species Nelusetta ayraudi. Next base: position 3,093,332 of record NW_027466074.1, read on the forward strand.
CCTTGGAATTCCATTTGATTTTATATTTTCCTCTAATTTCTCGGCCTGGATGATAATTCAGCGTGAGAATTTGAGTGTTTGCTATGTTTAACTTGTTGCCTGTGTATTTACCATAGGTTTCTATTATCAACATCAAATGAGGTAAGGTTCTGTCCGGGTCTTGGAGAACCAAAATAATATCATCAGCAAAAAGCCCTGTTAGATATCCCTGCTCTCCTATATGTATTCCTTTTAGATTGTTACTTTGTCTGATCATTTGTGCCAGCGGCTCAATGAACATAGCAAACAATGTAGCGCTTAGGCAACATCCTTGACGAGTACCATTAATCTTTATCCTTGCCATAGGTTCTTGGTAGAGACCTTGAATACACTGTATTAACTTTTCTTCGAACCCCAGTTTCCCAAGAACTTGATACAGAAATCTCCAATTCACACAGCCAAGGCTCACCAGTAACAGCTCGCAGGCCCTGCTTTTGGATCTGATCTATTATGTATAGGACCCGTCTAATGTCTTCTTGAGTCTGCCTACCTGTTAAAAAAGCTGACTGATTGGAAGTCCATCTCGTCCCCTTAAATTTCAAAGCGTAACGAACCTGTGTAGCCCGAGGAATTTTATTATAGTTTATTTCCTAGGGTGCAACTCCCCAGGTGGCATTGTCAGGCAACCCCCCCCCCCCCCCCCCCATTTTCCTTTATACCCACCATCAGAATTGTCTCCACCTCCGCCAGACCCTCCCCCTTGCCGTAGGTTCTTGGTAGAGACCTTGAATACACTGTATTAACTTTTCTTGGAACCCTAGTTTCCCAAGAACTTGATACAGAAATCTCCAATTCACACAGTCAAGGCTCACCAGTAACAACTTTTGGAGCTGATCTATTATGTATAGGACAGTCCTAGGGCTGGACGATATAGAAAAAAAGCATATCGATATAAAAAAAAGTCATATTGATCGATATCGATAATTATCAAAAAAATTTAAAACATATTTTAATTGCAGTGCTGGATGTTTTATACTATTACTTCATGACAGACTTTTAATAATGAACACACAAGCACTGAATTCAAATTCAAACTTTTATTCAACCACCTTTTTTAAACACAACTGAATTGTTTTTTTGTTTTTTTTAATATTATTATTATTATTATTATTATTATTATTATTATTATTAATTTAGTCATTTATTTAAAAAAAAAAATAGGCTGAGATAGGGCTCGAACGTGCAACTCAACCAGAGGTCTGAAGTTGTGGCGGTTAACAGCTCGTTTTGCACTGATTCCCTGCACTCGTTGTACAGACGAGGAAGAGCTGTGTTTGAAAAATACTTGCAGTCTGGAACTTCATATCGCGGGTCAAGAGTGGCGAGAAGCTGTTTGAAGCCAAGCTTTTCAACGGTGGTTATTGGCAGCATATCCCTCGCTATGAAGCATGTTACTACATGGGTGATGTCCTTATGGCGCTTGGACGCTTTGTCGTATTTACTGCAAGAAGTCCAGTTTGGTCTGCTTTACTTGCTTGGTGCTGGCGCTGGGAGCGGATTCCTCCGACGACGTGGAGCCGCTGGGTCTGCGTTTGCGATTGGTTGGAGGAAGAAATGACCGTAATATTAAGCTACATGATTGGCTATGATGAAAAAGGAAGTGAAACTTTTTCTATCAAACTTTTTATCCACCCCTTTTTTTCCTATCGCAGCACACGTCTATCGATCGATATATATCGTTATCGAATTATCGTCCAGCCCTAGACGGTCCCGTCTAATGTTATCTTGAGTCTGCCTACCTGTTATAAAACCTGACTGATCCTCATCTATCAAGTCCGGCATAAAACTTTCAAGTCTTTTTGAGATGATTGAAGTAAAGATCTTCTAGTCAACATTTAAGATTGAAATGGGCCTATACGATTCACAAAGTTCCTTATTTTTCCCTTCTTTTGGAATAACTGGAATGACAGCCTCTTTCCATGAGGGAGGCCGTTTGCCCTCTGTCAGAGTCAGATTAAAAGAATTTAGGAGTATCGGGGTTAATTCTTCTCCAAATGTTTTATACCACTCACTAGGAAACCCATCACTACCTGGCGCTTTGGTTGATTTTAAGCCTGCTAATGGCAGCATCTATTTCTTTTTTGGTTATACTGGAAATTAGTTTTCTATTTTGCTCATCTCCAATGGCTGGTAGGTCCAATGAGTCAAGGAAGTCTTTCATCTCACAATCTTCTTTAGCCGTGAGTTGGGTATATAGATTTTCATAGTAATCTTTAAAAACCCTCTCTATTTCTTCAGGTTCAAGTAGTAGCTGTTTCGTTAATGGGTCTCTAATTTTACATATTGCATGAGAAGCTTGCTGGGCCTTTATTCCTCTTGCTTAATATTTGGTTGATTTACAGCCTGATTCATAGTGGGTCTGTTTAATGAATTTCAGCTTTTTCTCAACATCTAGCCTCAAGACATCGTCTATTTCCCTTCTGACACCGATTATTTGTTGTGACACTGTATCGTCCTCATTGCTTTTGTGTTGCTGTTCCAGAGTTGTTCATTGGTTTACCAGCTTCTTGTAACCTTCTTCTCTATGTGGCAGGTGGGTTTGCCCCCACCTTCGCGTCATCAATCACACCTGCGCCGGAGTGCAATCTTTGCGTCCCTCAGTGCGTTTACATGGTACAAGAGAAATTTGAATTATTGCCTACGTCCGATTATGATCGGAGTTTGAGAACTCCGATTGGAATGGGAGAACTCCGATTGAGACACCCAGATAATGCGATTGGAATTTTAATTTCTCGGCCATGTATACGCCTTAGTCGGACGATTAACTGGACAACGCAAGTGCGCACGCGCCACTGCACAACTACGTCGTCTAACAAAACAGACGAAACAACCAGCAAACGCGAATAAGAATGTTGACATTTGGAGAGAGGATGAGACCGGGGCGATGCTTTCTCTTCTAAAAGAGATGGACATATTAAAATAACACACAACAGAGACCTTTTTTAAAAGGGTAGCGCAGCAAATGCAGGGCTCCGGCTTTGCGCAGCCCTGAACAAATACGTATTCGTTCGTATTTATATTTCTACCTTTTCATTCACATTTTTTCTAAGTTAGAAGAATTTTAACTTTGTAAATAAAAGCACAGCAAAGAGATGTTTTTCTGATTTGTTTTTATTTTGATAATTTCGCTGTTATTCTGCTGGAAACGGCGTGCAGCGGCACAAGCTTCCTCCACGGTCGGCACTTTAATGAGCGTGTGTATAACTGAAGACACCGTTCCTTTGCAAAACCTGTACACAAACTCTCCCACCAGTCTGCGCAGAACCGGCATCCAACAAGAACGAGAGTTTCGGGTCCGTGGCGACGGCACAAAGCGTAGCATCGAAGACATTGTGTTGTTGTAGCCCTCCAACAGCAAACAACGTTCTTGAAATAGGGTACAGCTTATCTGCAAAGTAAGTAACATGTACATTATGAACTATCATTCTATATCATAATGATGTAATATGTCAACCGAAAGCAGCTGACCAGCTGAAAAGGCTCACTCCACCCCCTACTGTTGGGAGGAGGACACGTTCCCGTCAGTAATTCAAATTTCTCAGCTGCATGTATAGGGGGACAAGGTGAGAACTCCGATTGGACGAGAAAACCGAATTATTGCTTAGTCCGATTAAGCTCTGCATGTAAACGCACTGATTACACCTGCGCCAGAGTGCAGAGTGAAAGCAGCTCTTTTAAAAACAAGCGCAGGCTGGAGTCAGCACTCTGTCCTCTGGCGTGTCCACGCTGAGAACTCTGTCCTTCGCAGTTCTTAGCATTTCGGCTAGCAATCCCAGAGCGGGCTGGGCCATAGGCGCAGCTGGAGGAGGAACCCTGGCGGGTGCCCGTTCATCGGGAGGTGGTGCTGTGTGTGCGTGATCGTTGTGCATTCACCGCTTGGCTGTTAAAGCCGAAGCCCCCCCTCTCCTCCTCTGGCGCTCGGCGGGGAGGCAGCGACTCAGAGCGACTGCACCCAGGCAGTTTTGTTTTGTGTGTGTGTGTGTGCGAAGAATAAATAAAAGTTTTCCTTTCGTTCTAACTGTTTAACGCTTGCCTTGGTGTCTCAAGGTATTAGTATGTTAATTTTGTTCTCTTTTCTTTAGGACAGGAGTTGGCGTAGCGTGAATTTTGGTTTGTAGTGATTCCCTTAGCTTTGTTTATTCCCTTTTTTGAGTTTTCTTTGGTTTCTTTGGCCCTGTTCCCCTTATTTTCTTATGTTGAACAGTCTTTTTGGTATGGTACTTATTTCCTTGACACTCAGGCAGCTAAACCTGGTCTATTTTAAATTGTTGTCAAATAAAGCTGTTTCATTGGAAGTCCGTCTCGTCCTCTTAAATTTCAAAGCGTAACGAACCTGTGTAGCCCGAGGAATTTTATTATAGTTTATTTCCTGGGGTGCAACTCCCCAGGTGGCGTTGTCAGGCAACCGCCCCCCCCCCTCCCCCAATTTTCCTTTATACCCACCATCTGAATTGTCTCCACCTCCGCCAGACCCCCCCCCTCGCCACATCTAGTCTTTTTTTGATAGGCTGCCCTCGCTATTAACCTCCCTCTCATCACAGCTTTAATTGTGTCCCACAGTATGGTAGTGTCTACTGGACTATCTATGTTCTCCTCCATAGAGCATTTAATCTCTTTCTTAACCTCCTCAAGTGTTTTTGGATTATTTAGCATACCCACATTTAATCTCCAAAGTGTGTTTTTCTTCCTCTTATTTAGACAAATAATAAGGTAATTAATACTGTGTCAGTACAAGTCAGTCGTTCCTATTTTACATTCCTCTATTCTGTATCTGTCTGTAATGTTAATAAAAAAAATAGTCCTCTGTAACGGGTGGAGGTCCCTCCAAACATCAAACATCCCGAGTTCGGCTAGAGAGACGTTGACAAGTTTCGACAGGCGGGTCTTACTTCTGTTGCCATTAGTTGTGTCGAGTTTAGCTTTTAAATCATGTTGATTTAGCTCTTGCTGAGAGAGATGTGTTTCCTGTAGATCAGGCATGGCCAAACTACGGCGTGTCTCTGTCCGGCCCGCATGAAGGCATTCAAAAATCTAACCTAACTTAGAAATGACACTTGAACCTGCAATGAGGATTTTAGTCGTTCTAAATGAGTCCAACGTTAGAAAAAAAGGAGCGACCCGGACTTCCCACAGTCTCTTTTCTATTAACATGGGAATTCAATTTGAATAATTTGTCAACTAAAAACACCGGTCATACTAGAACATCCCTACCAGCTTTCTTCCCTTTATTCTCTGAATTTAATCAAAGAATCTTTGAAACTCTTGTAGCTTTTCTCTGGCTCGTGTCGCTGCTGATGCGTAGCCCCTCCAGGATCCCTCCTTGCACTGCCACTCCGTCGTAGTGCAGGGCACCGAGTGCCGCAGGCCCCTCCGCACCCGTCGCCACCGCCGTCTTCTCCGCCAGGCCGCGTCTCGCCAATTCCTCCTTTACCTCCTCTGCGCTGTTGTAGGTTCGAGTTCCCGTATCCCAGTGGGTCCTCATCTTGGTGAATGGCGTCTGGAAGCGGGTGCCCTTCTCCTTCAGGATTCTTTTAGCAGTGTTGTACTCCTTTCTCTTTTGGACCATCTCTGTCGCGTAATCGTGATGGAATGACGGTACTTTATTCCCCAGTTCTATTTTCTTTGTCCATAGCTCTCTCAGGACCCTCTCTTTGGTAGTAAATTCCAGAAAGTTAACAATGATGGGTCTCGGTTGGGCACCGTCCGCTGTCTTCTGTGCAAATGAGCGGTGTGCTCTCTGAATTTGGAAATTAAAATCTGCTGGCAGGTGCAGTTCGCTTTTCAGCAGGTCTTCCACAAACTTGGCCACAGATTCCCCCTCCTCTCCTTCAGTGACTCCATAGATACGTAGGTTGTTTCTCCTCGGCCTGGACTCCAGGTCAGTTAACTTGTCCTGAAGAGCTTTTTGTTCTCTCAGTGATATGACCAGAGCGTCATTAGCTTCCTGTGCCCAACGTTCTAGCTTTTCAATCCGCGACTCAGCCTTGTTGATCTTGCCGGTCTGGAGCTCCTGTTCGGTGACGACTTTCGCAAGTTGTTGATTTATTTCGTCTTTGAAGTCGTCCAAGTCTTTTTCCACGTCGTTCCTCAGTGTTTCTCCAAACGTGCGAAGGACTTCTTTTGATTCCGTTTTTAAATCCCGTATCTCCTTGCTAATAATTTCTATGTCCGAGCCCTTTTCCGCGTCGTTAGTCACGAGGAGTTCGTTTCGCCATCTCCCTCTGTTTCAGAGCAAGCTGGTAGTTCCGCCATATTGTCTGTTACCGTGTTTCTGTTTTGGTTGAATGGAGTTTTCCTTCCCATTCCAACGTTCCCCTGATCACTTTGTAGTTAATATGATATCTGCCAATAGTTATTCAAGTTTTTGGGGAGTTTTTACCCTAGACGGTCGAGAGCCCTGGTGTCGCGCAGTCTACCGCTTTATGGCCAAACCAGAAGTCCCTTCCCTCCAGCCTTTTCAAGGGGGAGGTGGCTAGACTCGGCTCTTGTGGGACGAGAAGCAGAAGGCGTGTCCGATCGGGGGGGAAGATGAGATGACATTTTTGTGGGTCAACACAAACTCATCTGCGAGGACAGCAGCCTTGGACAATGACGACACTTTCTGTTCATTCAAGAACATTACCACCTTCTCTGGCAAAGAGTCTTTAAAATCTTCTAAAAGAACGAGCTCACGGAGTGACTCAAAGTCATTTTTGACATCATTAGCTGCACACCATTTATCAAAGAGGTTGCTTTTCTCCCATGCAAACTCGACAAAGGTTTGACCACTAGATTTTCTATGGTTCCTAAATTTTTGCCGGTAGGGCTCAGGAACAAGCTCATAAGCAGGAAAAATTGCTTCCTTTCCAACATCATATTGCAGGCTGTCTTCTAAGAAAAGAGCAGACACCAACTCCTGTGCTTTTCCCACCCGCTTGCATTGGAGAAGGACAGGCCACATGTCTCTTGGCCAGTTGAGTGGCGAAGCTATTCGCTCCAAGGCACTGAAGTATGAATCAACTTCTGCCTCACGAAATGCTGGCACCAGAAAAATGTTTTTACTGGGGCTGGGCAATGTAGTGGAGGGAGGAGGATTGTTTAATTTGAACGATCAAACTCCCTAAGGAATGAAACGGAATGCCAAATATATAAACATGGATTTTACATGCAATTCTTACTCTGACCGCTAGAGGGACTCCGAGGGGACAGGGAGGACGCGTGACGCCGTCCCTGCTCCCACGGACGGACCGACTCGGAACAGAGGAAAGAATATTTGATATGAATATTTACGGAGCACCACCTGCTCTTGGTTGTTAGTGTGTGCAAGAAACACTAGAATCAGTCTCAGTACCGTTTCACCTTCATGGTGAGTTCTTGGCCGGTACGCAGGGATTTGAACTACACTTTAATAACCCAGTCAAACAACGACGTCAGGCTCAATATGCATTTATTTCAACAAACACCAAACAGTTTAAACAAGGCAGTATGACACAAAATGACCACAAAACACTGCCAGCAACGAAAGGTATCTATGCGTGTTGTGCATGTGTGTTGTGTGGGCATGTGGGTGCGTGTGTGACTGGAAACAGACCCTAAACTGAGACCTAAAGTAGCAAAATAAAAGGGAAAGAAAAATTATGACCTATCGGCTGTTGGAACAGCCAACCAGACTGTTTACGGGCTTTAGAATTTAAGACTAAATTTATTATAATGCATACCAGACTTCAGAACAAAAGCGAGTGACGAGGCTTACGTTGGATGAGCGTCGGCCCGCAGGTGATTGGGAGATCGCTGCTTGATGGTCCTCCAAGGTGGTCCTGGGAGATCGTACCGGGCCGTTCGGGTCCGGCAGCGCGCAGGGAGCTCAGATGGACGCACCAAGCTCAGACGCTGGAAGCCCGTTCTGCTGTTGTCTGGGAGATGTCTTCACTGGCAGTTCAGCATCGACGTGCGCTCTTCTTTGCGTAATCCGAGATAAGTGCGGTGATCAAACAAACTACTCGGTTACTTCGAAGGCGCGACATTGAGCCAATTAAAAACAGAAAAAGGAAAAATGACAAAAATCGGTCTCGAGATCGTGGAAGGAAAAATTGAAAAAGGTAAAAATTAAAATGAAAGTAGCGGTCTCGGAGCGAGTCTCAGGGCTGTCAGCTGCCGCTTAAATTGAGCAAAGAGTTGGCTTAATGCCGACGCAAAAATGATTTCAACAAAAACGAACAATTACGACAAAAACGAACTAAGTACGATAGGGAAAACAAACGAAAACAAGGCCTTCACAAAACGAGGGATGAGAAATTTCTGAACGGCAGAGTGAAATTCACTAGCTTAAAGTTTCGGGACGGGGGTGGTATCCCGCTCTCCGAGAGCCAATGAAGAGGCCGTTCAGACCCTAAAACTGGTAGGTCCGCCTATACCAGTTGCGTATGATGAGCATGTATGTAGTGTAGGTTTCGTTGCTGATAAATCAATAAACCAATAAAACCGACAATGACTGAAACAAGCACAGGATGAATAAACACAATCACATAGCCTCTTTTTTTTGAACTGGGACAACCTTAAGAAGAAGGGAAGAACGAAAACGAAATAACTAAGCAGATAGAAACGACATTATCTTTACAAGCATATTGAACCGTCTTAATTATAAAGTACCACATATATCAACATATGTATAAACCTAATCTAAACACACATACCTGAAAATGATATTTTAATGAAACAGGGTAACAAAGGCATAAACAAATCTTTATTTTATTTTTGCCGACATAACTATAGACATATGAAACACAGATTACCAACGTATATGAGTGTATGTATCTATATTATATATATATATATATATATATATATATATATATATATATATATATATATACATATATATATATATATATACACATATATGTATGTGCATATGTATATGTGTGTAATGCTAGAGATAGCTAAGACACGAGTGTGCCATAGTTGTAACCCTAATGAGAGTGAAAGTTGTTAGAGTGTAGCATGGGGCATGTAAGAGAAATGTGGGAAGGAAAGAATTAACTGTGTAACGCAGAGGGAGATAAACTGATGAAACGTTTGTCCAAGTCTACATCAACCCCCCAGAGGCACTTCCTATTCCTGCCTCTTGAAGGCACTGTGGCTCCACCTGAAGTTCCATTGTACTCAGATCTCCTTCAGGATGGAATCCTGGGTTGGCCAAACCTTGAGCTAGGGAAACCATTCAAAGTCCATTTGTGCTTTAATTTTGACAACAATTGTGAATACGTGAGTTTGAAGTGTCCCTGTGGAGAAGAAAATAGTTTTTAACATTTTAACATTTTGCAAATGTGAGTCCTTCATGAACATCTGGTGTTGTTGTTCAAAGCTGAGGAATGTCCTGGAGCAGATAAGAGTCGTAAACTTTGGGGATAGTTCCAAGCAGGACCCAACGTTCCTGGCGCCAGGTGCCCTTGGACTGACTCCCCCCTGTGATTTGTGGGGAAAGTGTTTTCCTAAAGTGGGTATTTTACGGTCTCTCCTGACCCCAAATGAGATCTGATCATCAGAAGAGTCGCATCACAGCCAATCGGGTACCACCTCTGCGTCCTCCCAACGTGGTTCATCGGAAGGCCGTGCTGCAATAAATTCCTATTGTCCTGTGAAAAGAAGATTAGGCCCAGATGCGGCACTACAGCAACGATTAAAAATTTTAATCGCAATTAATCGCATGATTTACCTGATCAATCACGATTAATCACGTCGTATACGCAAAAGCCAATAATGAATTTAAAAGAAGTCTTTCATACACTTTAATTTAAATGTTCTGCCATATAAACAAAAGCACCATAACATTTATCGTGCAAACACTTAACATCAGCACTTTACACAGAAACATTTTTAATGTAAATCTAAAGTTAAAAAAAATGCAAATACAAAATTAAAGCCTATTGCCAATGCCAGGGCATTACTGTTATCCTGTTCCTTATGAAAAATAAAAAAAATCTACCTCCAAAATCCTGAGCCACAATAATAACAGGCAATTTCTGAGGTAACAGCAGAAACATTTTTCTTTTATCAGGGAGCAGCTTAACCAGTCTGCGTTCCCTTGCAAATGTCCCAGTTAGAAAGGGTGAGGCACAAAAACGTTCACTTTTGGGTTTTTCTTCACAGGGGACTAGAATGTAAAGTCCACATTTATACTGGAGTTCCTTTGGAGAATCTCACTCAACTCAGTGCAGTTTGTCAGTTCCTGGAACTTGACGGCCAGTTATTTTAAATGTACTGCCATATGAATTAAAGTGCCATAACATTTACTGTGCAAACACACTTTTAACATCAGCATTTTTGAACAATTAGCAGCTAAGAAAAAAAAAAATAGTGTAAATTTAAACTCAACTTAAACAATGTTATCAAAGCAATACAAAATTAAAGCTGTAAGCAGCGTTTGCGGGACTGAGCCCACCTGGCCACTGCCTGCCGTGACGTCCGCCACCTGGCCACGAGCCCCCGACACCCGCCGACGCTTCCCAACGCCTGGCGATTCTGCCCGAAACCCGCCGATGCCCCATTACTGACGCCGACGCCTGCTGATGACACATCAAGCACTGACTTGACATTACTGACTTGACATTTAGAAACATTTGATTTCTAAATGTGATTGATTACTGTATCATTTTGGAGATAATAAGCCTTAAAGTTGGCTTTTTGTTTTGTTTTGCGACAGCTCCAATATTGCATTTTTACTGTACAATAACATCAAATTGCTCCATAAGCTCTGTCAATGGTTGGTACAGTTGACCTCAGGACAACCTTGAATATATCTTCAATCATTATAAGGCATATTTAATGTACCATTTTGGAGATATTAAGCCTCAAAGTTGTTGTTTTCCTTTTTTTTTTTTCTTTAGCTTTTCAAACAGGCAAAAAGGGCCCAGTACTCAATTTCTTACTGTACAGTAACATTGCTTTGCTCCATAATTTCTGTCAGTGGTTGGTACAGTTGACCTAAGGAACACCCTGACTATATCCTCAGTCATTATCAAGCATATGTACAGTATCATTTTGGAGATATTAAGCCTTTTTGCAACAGCTCCAATATTCCATTTTTACTGTACAATAACATCAAATTGCTGCATAAGCTCTGGCAATGGTTGGTACAGTTGACCTTAGGACAACCTTGAATATATCTTCTCTTAATATTCTTGAATATTCTCACTTAATGTACCAGCTCCTTCCTGTAGATATGATATGTACAGTTAGTTATGCTTTGTTTGACGCGAGTGTTATATTATATATGTACCGGTACTTCTTGTGAATTTGAAATAAATACTAACAAACATAATGTCAAAACAAAAACTGAACAAGTCAAACAGGAGCAGATCATAAAACAAGGAGGCTTTGTACTAAAATATGAATAAAATATAAACAGGGAGTTGTCTAATGTCGTCAAGGAAGCCAACATTACGTTACCTGATGATCAGCATGTTGACTCAGAAAATCCTCAGGCTCCTGCTGCGACATTTCATTTGGTGCGACGGTTGTGACTTCACTGCTGGTCCCGTGAGAAACTCAAATCGGTTCTTCACGTTTGTGTTGCGTGGCATGGGTTAGGACATTGAGAGGCATTATAGTGTGGTTGTGTGCACCAAATCGGACTCGGCTTCTTGCTCGATAGCCGTGCATAATTTATGCAAACGCAATGCTCTGTTTATGTGAACTCACGGAGTCCGACTCCGTGCACGTGCTCATCTCGACTTGATGGATTTATGAGCTTGATGACAAGTGTCACAAGTGTGTATTTTGTATTGGATTGATGTACTGCAATTCTAGTCATGTGAACAAGCAATTAGCATTCCTAGTTATATGTGGCTGAGAATTTCACCGTACCAGACAAGGCTGCCCCGAATGAAGCCAGGAACTGTGTCTTCACCAGGAGGAACATCTTCAGTCTGTCCTCAGACATCCACTCCTTTGGTGAAAAGCAGCCCAAAGAGGACCCTACAGCTTCCTGCTCCTCCACAATATGTTGTCTATACTAGACATGGGCAAACCCCGGCCCGCTGCGTGTCTCTGTCCGGCCCGCGTGAAGCCAGTCATAACCCCCCAACACCGCACCCCCCCAACGAAACTTTGTCGGCACGTAACTTTACCGAGTTAGTGTAGCGCAATAGCGATAGCGTGCTTCCCCCCCGTCAACGAGGTGTAGGTACAGAATTAGTCCGGGTGCAGAATCGTTTCAGGCAGAAGTGACTGCCGATACGGCAACTCCATTGGGACATACCTCTACATCGCGTTCGAACGTGATATATGGATAGATCGCGGTACGTTTATAGAGTTGCCGTATGTGACGTAATTGGCAGTCGCCTCTGTCCAGTGGGCGAATGCCAACAACGTCACATACGGCAACTCTATTAGGACAAACTCCATCGGTTGATTAAGGTTATCTTTTTTTGTCTGTCAATCCCTGGCGTATTTACAGTACTTTGTTTGTATTATGTTGTATACACGAAATTCTCTCTCTCTCTCTCTCTCTCTCTCTCTCTCTCTCTTCACACATATATATATATATGTATATATATACATATATATATATATATATATACATATATATATATATATACGAATGTATGTATTCAACACACACTATCTATCTATCTATATATCTATCTATCTATCACCCGCGAAATAGCGTTTTGACCGTGATCTATCCATATATCACGTTCGACCGCGATGTAGAGGTATGTCCCAATGGAGTTGCCGTATCGGGCAGTCACTACGCCCAGAACGATTCTGCACCCGGACTAATTCTGTACCTACCTACAACCCCCCCTTCCGTGGCCCGCCGACTCGATGCAGGTCTGTCATGTGGCCCGTTGCTAAAAAAGTTTGCCCACCCTCTATACAGACAGTGAGTTGAAGCAAGCTCGTAAGCACTACTTCCAGATGGCCCGCACTGCCAGTGAGGGGAAATGTGTCATGTAGAAACATGTCCATTTTAATAATAATGATAATGTATGAAAGCTAGGCAATGTTATGATAGTTTTGGATATCATGATATATCACAGGCATTTTTACATTTGAATTGTCATTTGATATATTTTGATGCTCCAAACAATTTCATCCATTTGACTGATTTACTGATTTGTCTCCTCCATTTCATCAGCCAAAGATGGTCTGACAGCACAGGCCAGACATTATCAGACCCTGCAGGAGCTGTACAAGAAACCAAAACCCAACCAAGATGCTGTCTCCCAAATTCTTGAGCTGCAGTTTCAAGCAAGAAGATCCTTCATTGATAGTGATGTTCTGAAAGAACAGGACAAGGCCAACAAAGATCCTGGATGCATATCCATGTGTCAAGGATCTTTATCGTGTAAGTGATTAACTTGTTTTGGTTTATGATGAAAAGCAAGCATTTTTGCAGATTTTAACACTGACTTGCATTATAGGCGATGAATGAGCTGCGGCGCATTCTGGATAAGGGCAACAGAAAATTCATTGATGAACTAAAAAAAGAGATGGGAAGACTTCTGCACCAATGTGTAATTTTATGGTGTTTGGAAAAAAAATGAAGTGATGAAGCCACGCATAACGCTGGATGTAGATGAGTCATTTTGCTGTGTCTCTAATTGACTGTGTAGCTGTTTCCTTGGACATAGGATGGTTTATGTTGCGCTGAATGAATAGATGCAGAATGGTAATACTCTTCATGCTGAAAAAATAAGATTTTTTTTGTGATCAACACAAACCTAAGACTCATTTTTAGGAAGACTAACTTTGAACTCAAAGTTGATTTGTTCTATTCCAGTGGAAAATTCCATCGCGCTGCTCAGGCCACTCCCCACACTCTTTCCTTCACCAAGTCCACCACCGAAGAAGCTGGGACATGCCAGTGAGGCACTGCTTCATGTCATTCAGGTGAAAGTTTGTTTGCATTTTCTCACATTCAACACTTCATAGTTCCATGCATGGATGTGGCGTTTCCTTCTTCTTTTTCTTTAGCCAACAGAAGATCCCACAATGTACTCGCAGAAGAGGTCTTTCTGCAAGCCTGTGTTGCTGTTTGATGGGACCCGCTGTCTCATCTGTCTTGGAGCCACTCCCGCCACCACGCTTGCCAAGGAAGACTTGAGTGACGGTCTGCTTCATCTGATGGGTTACTACTATGCCCTGCACAAATCACCTCACAAAACACCTCACATATCCAAAAGTGTGTGGCAACCCTTCTCTCTGTCATTCAGACAGAAGTGCTACAGGACACTATCCATGAGTGAGACACCACAGCCTCATACAAAAAAGACCATGGCAGAATGGAAAGATTTTATTGGGGAGTAGAGCTGTGTACTAGGCATAGGTAGTGATAGACTCCCCTGGTAGTTGTAACTTGAGGGTGGGTGGGAGTCTGTTGGAACAAACATGTTATCAGTGGTGATAGGAACACAACACTATATGCTGTCCCCATACTGTTTTTGTTTTTTTTGTGTCAGGGAATCTGAATCAATATTCAATAATGATGACGGTGAATATTGTAACAACACAACATTACTTGCGTTCTAGAAATGATTGCTTGAGATTGTTTTAAGATGCAATGCCTTAGTGACGTTTTTATTACAAGGCAGTGAAGGCACTGTCAGCAATTTAAGTGAATAAATAGTTGTTGACAATATTAATTCTGTTTGCTGAATTATTTTTTTTTTTGGGGGGGATGGGCGTAGGGGGGGTGGATGCTTTGTCTCATTTTGAGAAAAAAAAAAGCTAATATTGTGAACACTTAAATTAAGAAGAATTGCACTGTTAGTAGGTCTGGTTTTAAGATCTTTTCATTCAAATTAAGAAAGAAGCAAACGTGAAAAAAGAATTGAGAAGCTAGTATCAAGTTTATTTGACTTAGTACAGTCCTTGGAATGAGTGCTTTACTGTTTATTTCAAGAGTTTTTCCATTCTTCAAATGCCTAGATATATCGTCTTATTTTAAGAAATCTTACCAAGTCTAAATATCTTACTGCATTGGCAGATAATTTGACTTGTTTCTACCCTGTTATTTCTCAAATTAAGTGTTTATTTCTTAGATATATTTTGCAGTGTGTGGACACCGAGGGGAGCTCTAGAATTGGCTCATTCAACCGACCAACGAGCCAATCAGCAGCGGCGTCACAGGCCCTCCTCCTTCTTTGTTCTCTCTCTCACTTTGACTTCGGCACTGGACAGCCAGGTTTGTGGAGGGAAGGTTGGAACAAGGTAAGGACGGGGTACCCCAAACATTCATGTACGTAGAGTCACTAAGTCTTAAACTCACCAGGTTTGTATCGCTTGTGGAGAATTCACAATAAAAATACATTGACACTGTCAGGATGGACTCAAGCACTATTATTGAACTATACTGTATTTTTTGAGTGATGTGAAGCTATTGACAAGCGCTGCGCAAAGGAGGCCCATTTGTTTTTGTTTTTTTGAAGGGGGCCCAAAATTCCTGGCGGCGCCCCTGAGCGGGCATCTCCAGCACTAAGGCAGTGGAGCTGCTGGCCACGAGAGAAGAATTAACCAGTCCATTGAAACCATTTGTTTGGTCTAGTGAGTGGCAACAGTCCTTTGAGGATCTTAAGTGCCTTCTCAGCTGTAACCCTGTCGTGCTGCTCCAAATTTTTCCTCATTGGCTAGAAGCCCCAAATCTAGCATGGGCACTTCTTGGGGGCTCCTGATGAAAAAGCAAGTGGCCCCATGTCTCTAGGACAAAGTTGAAAATTCACCCCATAGACTTGCATTGAATTAGGGTTAACAATAAGGCTGAAACTAGGGTTAGGGTTAGGGTTAGGGTTAGCTGAAATTAGGGTTAGGGTTTCGGGGTTCCTCAAGTACTAGAAGCCCCAAATTTGGCATGGGTGCTTCTTGGGGGCTCCTGATGAAAAAGCAAGTGGCCCCATGTCTCTAGGACAAAGTTGAAAATTCACCCCATAGACTTGCATTGAATTAGAGTTAACAATAAGGCTGAAACTAGGGTTAGGGTTAGGGTTAGCTGAAATTAGGGTTAGGGTTTCGGGGTTCCTCAAGTACTAGAAGCCCCAAATTTGGCGTGGGTGCTTCTTGGGGGCTCCTGATGAAAAAGCAAGTGGCCCCATATCTGTAGGACAAAGTTGAAATTTCACCCCATAGACTTGTATGGCATTAGGGTTAGGGTCCAAGAGTACACATACACATTTTCTTTTGCTTTATTGATTTAAGCTCATCGTCTCCAGCTGCAAAGGTACAGAAACCTTTCTGTGTTTTGATGTCGTGTGTGAGAAAAAATCACTTTTTTCTGTAAACTTGTGTTAGCATTGTCCTTCATTGAAAATGACACAGTCTTTCATTTCATTGTTCAGATGCTGAACAACAAGGCATTCCGTTGCTCTCTGGCCATGAAACGACGCCTGGAGCAAAAACGGGATTGGACACCTTTTCCACCTCGGAAGGACTTTGAACGTCGTGAGTACTTCCACGTTCATGATTTCATGTTCTGCCTGTGTTGTTATGATGTATTCCAAATAAATCTTACAAAAACATATTTAGATTTTTCTTTTTTGTCAATTTACACAGGGCGCGGTACTGGTCAGCGACCTGGGTGCGAAGATGGCCCGTTTTGCTCCTGACTGACAAAACAGTGCAAGTTCGTTCTTAAGGCCCAGCAACCAGACAAGAAGGTATGGATCGTGATTTTGTCAAGCCACGAGTTTCTTTATGTTTTTCTTCTGGTGGTGGGAGACTCACATCTCTGTCCACTTGTGGATGGTTTTGTGTTCTCTCCCCGGGCAACAACCTTGAACACGGGCTTGTAACAGACTCCGCCCAGGATTTTGCTGCGCTATTGGCAACTGTGTTGGACCGCTGGCCCAAGGTTTGTTTATCTGCTGTGACAAACAAATTTGAACACATGAATGTCATTGCCACTTTGTTTTATCAATATCAAGTAATTCCATGATCCATAGTTCAATAACAAGAATATTCATGAATTTATTTTGCATTTTTATGTTTGTTTGGGTTTTTTTTTTTTATATACAACTATTTTGTAGGTGTTTGTGCTTGACTTTCCACCTCGCCTGACTGTCAAGCCAGAACTACAAACAGCGCTATGTCAAGTATATCATCGTGTTGCTGCACGCATGGGTGTGTAAAATACATATTTTTGTTGTATTTTTTTCTCTTCAGTGACACTGTGCTAACAGATATTTCTTAGAATTGTGTGATTACATAATTGATTATGTGACACTTCTTCCAGGTTTAACATTTGTGTATATGGCCGATCACCTCCCCCTTCGCCAGCTGTACATGGTGGTGTTATGATGGTGTAACTTTTGCCTTCTTCAGCCTTACTTGCTCTTCATTTGATATGACAAATATGTGTTAACATGTTGTTTTCTGTTTACGTGCACCTCAGGACTGATTTTGGTGGAGCGTCTGCATGCTGCAGTGCTCCATCAGCTCGCACCCCCTTCACCTAGGCCAGGGGTGTTGTGCCACAACCAATCATCGCCCAGGGTGTCTCCCAGAGTGGTTGTGACAGGTCCTGTCTACATGCCAGTGTATGGACCCGCTCCTGAATGGACTCTTGTTGGACAGGAGGTTGAGGTAACCTGTTCATCCCTATTTTATTTTTCCCCCAATCGTGTATTTGTCAAACTGTGCAACTTTTTATTTTAAAAATGAACACTTATCCTAAGTTGACTCTGATTTCCTCTCCTCTTTTTTTTATAGACAGTACCAACAGCTGTTGAGACTGCATTTCACACAGACATCCCGTCCAATCCCGTGTGGTTCAGTGAGGCTGTGCTGCTGGACCACATGGAGACCGTCGTGGAGTCATCTGGCAGGGTTTCCCCAGCTGCCACGGTAACATTCACACAATTATTCATACACTTATCAACTAGGGGTGGGTGAAAAAAAAAATCAATATTGCAATATATTGTTGTGCTTTCTGTTGCAATAAATAATCGATACACACTGACGGCAAATATCAATATTTTTTTCCAAACACCACCTGTCCACCTGTCCCGGGAAAGATAAAATCTCTCCCGGCACACAATTTGTCCCGTTTTTTATGGAAAATGACAAAACCTCATTTAATTTCCGTCTGTGGTCTAGATAGGGTTGCCAACCCTTCTGTAAAATACGCGATTGTCCCATATTTGCAAATTAAAAAGCCTGTCCCGTAATGAACTGATGGGGGACGCACTTCACTTTGTCCCGTATATTTTGGGGACGCGGTTATTCATTTATTTCTTTATTTTGTCTGCATCATTTTTTATTGATTTTCAGAATCGAAGCAGTGAAAGGATTTTTTTCTATTTACTATTTTTTTCTTTTTCAGTTACATATCGTCTGCAAAATTTCGAAGATATCGAAGATATCGTGTGTCGTGATGTTGTCATTATCGTGGGCCAAATATCGTCACAGTATCGAATCGTGGGTTAGCTGTATCGCCCCACCCCTATTATCAACACAAGATCACATATGTACAGTACATGTACAGTTTAATTAGTGTGTTACTTTGTTTATGAATTCATTTCTTTATGTTCTTCCAGATGTCCAGCCTGATCAGCACGTGTTGCCTCAAAAACCAAAACAAACAAGTGACATGTTGGTATTTGGGATATGTGTATTTCATTGTGTGCATCTTTGTGATAGGACAATAAATGCAGTTCTTTAAACGTTACTTTGTGTCCTTGTATTTGCAGGTGTGGGCAACACGTTCAACTGTCCACATGACTGAGTCTGCCTCCAGCAATATCACAGCAGTGCAGCAGGTTTGTACTTATTCATTTCCACTTCATCACCTGTGTGTGTTTTCTAGGCTTTACACCGATCTTATCGGCTGTACCGGATCGGCCGATATTTGGCATTTTTAGAAACGTTCATGATCGGGCGTCATGTCATGAATCACCGATCAATGAGGTCATGGTCGTGTTGAAACTTTTTTAATCTGTCTCATTTCCTCCAAAGTAGTTTCACAGCATCGACATGTTTATTTGTTTGTATCCGAGAGCTAATGATTCATGATTCAAAAACCTTCATTTTCGTCTTCGTGCCTCTTCCTGTTTTGAGTACTGTCGCTATGTGACGGAAAATAAAGTTTCTTTGAATCTTCACGACAGCAACATCCATGGGCGACACAAACAAACGTGTCGGGGGTGTGGAAGTTTTTCAAAGTGAGAGAAACAGACATAGCACAAGCTATCTGCAATATATGCAACACTACAGTACCTAGCGGGGGAACTTTGGCAAAAAATTTCAACACCACAAATTTAATCAGGCGCTTGGAAAAGATACACACGGAGGAGCATGTCGAGTTCAAGAAACACGCGGAAAAAGAAAAGCAAACTCTGAAACGGATGCTAAAGCAAACAACTTTAGACGGTGCTCGTGAGAAGGCAAGGGGTGTACAGAAACAAGTATTTATTGCCCCTAACGTGATTGGATCGGTGATCGGTGATCGGTTTATTTAAACTCACTGATCGGTGATCGGCACAAAAATCGTGATCGTGTAAAGCCTAGTGTTTTCCTTTCTATGTTTATTGGCATAAAATCACATCTTTCTTATTTTAATCAGGTGGAGGCGACGCCACAGATGATCAGAGCTGTGCCCGTGGTTCCTGTGGCTCCCGTGGTTGCCAGCACCAAGCCAGAGGAGGCCAGCACTGTCCAGGAGGCAACACAGAAGATCAACTAAGCTAAGGCGGCTTTTCTTTCTTCTTCTGTTGCCTCTGACTGCTCCGCTCGTTCTACGCCTCGCACATGTGATTTGTGATCCATCATCAGTTAGTACTAGTGAAGATGCAGTGGCAGATCATGGCACTGGTATTAGATTAGCCAAGGTTCTGCATGGTTCTTTTCATCAAGGCGAAACCGGTCACGGTTTAAAATTCCAGCACCAGCTGGCAACAGTGAGTCACTTCAGAAGAGCAAAACTCCTCACTTTGACATGGATAATTCTGACGTAGAGTTTGTCAGTGCTGTGACCAATGAAGAGTGTAACTTCTCTCCCCTTGATGTTGATGTTTGTTTAGACCTTTGCAAAAACTTGAAGATTCATTTGGACCGTGCGAGTTTTCCAATTTCTGATTGCAATGGCCCATTAGGTTCGCCGTGTACAAATGAGAATGTAGAGGCTGATGGAAACTGCTTCTTCAGAGCCATCAGTCAAGCTGTGACTGGTTTATAGACACAGAAGTGGAAATTCAGGTTGCAGCAGATTGTTTACGATTAGATGTGTACACTTTTATCGATGGTCATGGGTTGAAGTGCAGCTCTTGCAAGAAACAATTCTCACATTGTATATATTTATGGATGTATTTGTTTTATATGGAAGCAGTTACCATAATCCAAATTAAAATAAGAATATAATAACAGAAATGCTTTTTCATTTTAAGAACGAAGCTGCATTATTTGACTCATAATTAAAATGGTTCATAAGTCATTCAATCTGCATTTTCATTTTCTTCTTCAAGACTGCTCATTCTTGTACTTAATTCAAATGAAGGAAAACACATTTGAGATTTAATTTTCAAAACATGCACCAGCAAAGAGTTACCAAAATTCAATATGAAATGTAAAATTCAAAAATGAAAAAGCAATAGCAGAATGCTTTTTCATTTTAAGAACAAAGCTGCATTATTTGACTCATAATTAAAATCATTAATAAATATTCCTATATGCATTTTCATTTTCTTATTCGTGTCGCACCTTTTATGACACAATCAAAAAGAAAACTGAGGGCATTGCTTTTTAATTTTCGTGGTCCTGCCCTGCACAAGAGTTACCACAACTCGAAAACGAAATCGCAATCTCAAAGTAAGCGCGCGGCGCAGGAAAGTGACGTCAGCAGCTCTCCACCTCCGCTGTGGGTATGGCGGTATGACGCCAAGTGTCATTTGCCTCCTGTTATGTGTAAATTCTAATGATTGCGTAATAACAGAAACAAAGGAGTGCAGTAAATAACCAATATCCCTGTGTATTTTTAAAAGGAACACTAGAGATTTAACAATACACAAAATAACAGGAGGTTCACAACAATTTAGTGTCCATTCTCTGGATAGGGTCAGGGGGAGGCGCACTGCAATGGAATAAGTGTCCATCCTGTGGAGATGGTTGGGTGGTTTAGAGAGATGCAGTGATGGCCTCTCTTAGGTGCAAATACAAGTTCACAGCCTGATACGGATCTGTTGGTGGAGCAAGATGGGACTCAGGCATAAAGATGATACAGAGTTCATAAATATCTGGATTACATGGTACAGCCAGCCGAAAGACACATTCATTTTTGCACAGTTGAATGTGTTCATCTTCAACAGGGGAGAGAAAATTTGTTGTTCGGTAAAGTTCAGGAACAGCATGCATCACATTAGGCCGACCGCTGGGGACGTTCAGGTTTCTTGATGGCCTGATGTTGTGTGCATTCCACACCTGTGCAGTGTCATCCAACTCATCCTGTAGAAAATGTATACATTTAGGAAGAGCTGTGCCAGCAGAACAGAAATAAAACACTAAATTACAGCATTCACACATGAGCAACCCCACCCTCTCCCTCCCTCCCTGTCTCTGTTCATCCCCTCCCTCCCCCCCCTCTTTCTCCCCATCTCTTTTCCTCTCTGTTTCTACCCTTCTGTTCCATCTCTCTCCCCTTCCATCTCTGTTCCTTTCCCTTTTCTACCCCTTCTCTTTAGCATTCTTTTTCCTTTCCTCCCGTCTCTGTCTGTCTGTCTTCCCAACACCCCCTTTCCCGTTTCTGTCCTCCCTCCCCTCTCTCTCACTTACATACACATGCGCACAAAATGAAAATAAAACATTATTCATGAACTCACCTGTATAGAGGCCCATACAACAAAACTGCAGGAGACTTTTGTCCAGAAACTCGCCATCAAAATGCCCGTTGTCTCTGAGGTCTGATAACAAGGCTAACCAGAACTCCATGCGGTGGCCACGCAGGAAACCCCACCAATATTCAATTATTTGATTGGCGGTGCTGGCCCCCTCCAAGTAACTATCGAGGGTGTCGTCTGGTTGAACAGGGACGAGGAAACGCTGGAAGCCTCTAACATGGCCATTTTCGGTTCCAAGGTCGCCTCAAACAACTCTAGGGCACCCCCAAAAACGCTGTACCGCTTCTATGTAGCACCCTCCAATTACTTTTGGGTCACTACTTGTTGTGTAAGCATTGAGCCAGATTATTTTTCTTGAAAAGCCATCGATACATCCATTCACACAAATACCATATGGCTTCAGTTCATCATATGAGTCCAGGTGCCAGATGAAGTTGAGAAGTTTGAGAAGTAATTCCTCCGTCTGAGACGCCCCGCTTGCCTTAATGACACTCCTCTTGGATGCAGCTCCTTCAAAACCAAACGCACAGACTCTTTTCTCACACGCAGTCCATTTTCTCTGCATTTAGCATACATCCACCTGTACCCATGAAGCTGCCCAGGGTAATATAGCTGGTTGCTAATGGATTCAAAGAGGATCGCCAGGTCGGAATAGGCTTTGCGTGGCACGAGTCCCCTTGGAATGTACAGCTGCATCCCACTCTAGACTCATCAAACCCGACAAAGAAAACAAATCCTGAGTCACTAAATATTAAGAAGATGATTAAAAGGATTGGTATGTTTGATGTATGGAGGGATTTTCATCCATCCACTAAACAATTGACTTTTTACTCTCACCCTCATTCAGTTTACTCGAGGATCGATTATTTCTTTATGTTCAGAACAGACAGACACAGGGTTTTAGATTGTAGAATTGCTGTTAGCGACATATCAGATCACTCAGGTGTATATGTGAAAATAAATGTAGGTGTCCCACACAAAAACACTATTTGGAGACTTAAAAAACAACAGTCTGGAAGATCCATATATAAAGTAAAGGACCCGGTCACCAACCAGATGTGTTATAAGCCAGAAGCAATACATAAGTCTTTTGAATCATACTTCAGGAATTTATACACTCAACCCGAATTAGCAGAAGCAGTAACAGTCAATCAGTTTTTTGAAATCCCTAGACCTGCCATCTGTTGTCACAGAACAAAATAAGTGCTTAACTACAGAGATTACAAATGCAGAGGTCGACAAGGCAATTTCTAAACTGAAAACAAGCAAAGCAGCCAGGGGAGATGGACTACCAGCAGAATGGTATAAGACTTTTAGGGACTCTGTGACCCCACTGCTATTTATTAAATTGTTTTAACTATGTCTTAAAAGGTGGCGAGACCCCACCATCTTGGAAACAGGCCATATTATCTGTAATACTGAAACCAGGGAAAGATAGGACAGATTGCAGCTCATACAGACCTATCTCAGTTTTAAACACTGATTATAACATTTTCACTTCAATTATTGTCAACACACTAGAAAATATTATCCCTGACCTAATTGACACGGACCAGACAGGTTTTGTTAAAAATAGACAAACACAAGACAATGTTAGGCGAGCTATACATCTGTTACATATAATGAGCAAAGGAAACACAATGTACTTAGCAATTAGCTTTGACACAGAAAAAGCTTTTGACTCTGTTCTATGGGAATTTTTTATACCTGGTCCTGCAATGTTTTGGCTTTAACAATACAGTTATAAAAAATCTAAATATAATTCACCTGTGGCCCGGATCAGAATAAATGGCAGTCTTTCAGGTACAATCCGTTTGGAGAGGGGTTGCTGACAGGGCTGCCCACTGAGCCCCATCTTGTTTGCTCTATTTATAGAGCTACTTGTTCAAAAGATTAGGGAAGACCCAGAAATCACAGGAATACTATTCAAGGGGAAAGAATATAAGACATGTTTATATGCAGATGACATCCTGGTGACTTTATCCGACCCAGATACCAGTCTCCCTAAATTAATGCCCTCCTTCGACCAATGTGGTTCATATTCGGGACACAAATTGAACATAGAGAAAACTCAAACTCTTACTTTTAATTACATACCTCAAGAAAACATACGTAAGTCCTTTAAATTTAAATGGAAAACCAGAATTTTGAAATACCTAGGTCTTCATATTTCCAAGGCCCCCAAGATTTATATAGTGTAAACTACGGTAGCATCACAACCAAAATTAAAAATGATCTGGACAGTTGGACCCCCCTAGTACTTGATATTTACAACCGAATAGATACTTAAAAAATGGTTATTTTACCACAATTGTTATTTCTACTCCAATCGCTACCTGTAGAAATACCCAATAAGAAATTCAGTGAATTTTGTGAAAACTTAGTGAAAAGTCAGAGTAATAAGTCTAGCTAGACAGTGCTGGGGAAGAACCAGAGCAAAGTGGCTGCTGCTGTTCCCCAGGGGGGACCAATTGTGGACGACATGAGGAAAAAATATGGTCCAGATTATCTTGACATGTTGGGAATTTGGGTTGAAAAGTATGATTTCCCAGCAGGGGGATCACTGAGTTTGGAGGAATTGAGAAACCTCCGGGATAAATTGAAGATAGCAGAGGGAAAGGTTACAAAAAAGAAAAAAACAAACAAATATGCAATTCAGATCATCAAAGATCATGAAAGGTGTTTTTCATTCTGGAAACCTGAAGCAGAGGTCAGGGACAGGAAACAAGTAAAGAAAACAAAAACAAACGTGTGAACAGCGCTGGGCGCTGGAGCACAGGGGTGACAGAGATAACGGCAGAGGGTGCACACACTCACACACACTCCCCAGAGGAGGGAGAAAAGGAGCCGCTCACACACGAGCATTCAAATGCACCAAATGTCTGTATCTTTCTCTTACAGGCCCGAGGGACCCTCTCCTGGACATGCCTGTCTTCCCTCCTCCCGCCTGTCCTCATCCAACGCTACCACCGTACAACCCTGCGCACTCCAGCACCGACGCCGCAGCGTCGCCACGTTCATCAGGACTGCCGTCAACCAAACGGCCAGCCTCATCACTGCTTTCAGACAAGGGCTGCTCCCCCAGATCGCCAAAGCAGTTAACAGAAGCTGCTGCGTGGGGATTGAAGATGCCCGGCTGACAGAGGTCCTACGTCATGCAGTGCACGCTGAGAGGCTTCTGCAGGAGGCCAGCGATGCAGAGGACAAGAAGATAAAGCGTGCCTCCCTCACCATGATGAAGCACCTCAGTGACACGGCGAGACGGCCCTACAGGAACAACGACAACCGACGAAGGGCGACTAGCGGAGACAGAGGCGAAAAGGGGGCGTGCCACATCTGCGGCCGAATGGGTCACTGGGCCAGAGAATGCCCTGACAAAGGAAGACACCGCGGGCAGAACCATGCCCACCGCAGCCAAGAGAGTGATCGCGAGGGCCGGAAAAGAGGATCCAACTCAGAGCAGCTGAGGGGGGAGAGTGGAGTGCGGGACACGGCATGGACCCGGCGAGACGGACCCCCGGCCTACAGCGTCTTCGCAGGGAAGTGATGCACACACACACATGCAACACGCTTCTTGCAATGAAGAAATGCTTGCTGTCCCCTCTAACTTCCCTTTCCCCTGCAGACACGTACACTGATTCATATTCTGATGTTGATTATTCGGAAACGTGTACTGATTTACATGTTGATGATGATTTTTCTTCTGACAATGATTTAGGTTCGACTGATTGCTCTCAGCCTGACGGTGAGACATGCATTGACACTGACACTGAGTTCGAGGTTGATTTACGTGACCATATTTTGAGCACCATTGACAGGTTTAGAGCGTCGTCACGTGCCGCC
Source organism: Nelusetta ayraudi (assembly GCF_046127955.1). NCBI lineage: Eukaryota > Metazoa > Chordata > Actinopteri > Tetraodontiformes > Monacanthidae > Nelusetta > Nelusetta ayraudi. The sequence goes on from NW_027466074.1 coordinate 3,119,017, forward strand.
TCCTCTCACATACACGTTGTATAAAGAAGCTGCTTTTGAGAAACTGCCGCGGGTCACTTTTAGAATCATGGGTAAAAATATCACGTTCCTAGCCGATAGCGGAGCAACATTGTCGCTCCTTCGTGCAGAAGAACTTCCCCAGTGTAAAAAAAAAAAGTGGGAGATATGTTTATTCTGTCGGAGCAGCTGGAACGAAGAAGAGAGAGCCTCTCACCACTCCACTTACTTGTATTGACTACGGCGACGAGACATGCACATCACAAAACCAAACTAAACACAGCTTTGTATTGTCAGAAGTGTGTCCGATGAATTTGTTGGGAAGAGATTTGCTTCTAGCCATGGGCATGAATCTCATCTCCACCCCCGACGGGTTGATTGTTGCCAGGTAACGACCTTCCTCGACCTTGGCTCAAATTCCTAAGCCTCTCTTGCATGTCTATCAGTGGTTGCTTCCCCTCGAGGCCCCAGAAGAATTGATAGTGGCGGCTAACGATAAGGTGCCGGGTGATGCTCACTTCATGAAAGCTCCCAATTTGCAGTGCAACTCGTGAAAGAAACAGTGTGTTTGAGAGTCAGTTTTTATTTATTTTTCATTTTTTTCCCAAGCGTGAATGATGAGCTCTTTGTTTCTACGTTGTTTTGGGGACCCCAACGATGCGTTGCCTCTGTTTCACTCACACCAGAGCAGAGTGCATTTCTTTTTTTTCGGTCCGTGGGTCTACCCCACACCCTGCTACCCCACCCCCTGCTTTCCAAGAGTCCAGGCGATGAGTGGAAGGACCTAGGTCCGCTTTTGACGAAATGCCTGTCGACCAAAGACTGGCACCGAAAGGAGCGGGGACATTTTTACTCCCCCACCCTGAATGTGCATAAGACTGATTTTCCACTGGAAACACAGGCTCTTCGCTGTCTGCAACTGACAGAGACACGCGACAGCGAGCGCCACAACACGAGTTTTGCATGTTTCACTGACACATCGCAGCTGCCCGAGGAACTGAGTGAGGTTCCCTCCTCACTGTGGGCTGCTCACAAATACGATGTGGGACTGATCAAAGGTGCCGAACCGGTGAAGATCACACCCAAAAGTGATATTCGGCCCAACCAGCCGCAATATCCTCTGAAGCCAGAAGCTGTTGAAGGGATCACTCCTGTTTCTGATTCTCTTCTCGAAGCAGGTGTCATTGTCCCATGCCCCGACTCGCCAGTGCGCACGCCCATGTTCCCTGTAAAAAAGGCCAGAGTTCCTCCTCAACGTGATGACTGGAGGTTTGTTCAAGATTTGAGAGCAGTTAACGCTGCTGTCCACGCCAGGGCACCGAACGTGCCCAACCCACTCACGACTGCTTAGCAGAGCTAGACACAATTTTCTCCCCCCGACCTGACCTGACCTGACAAACCCCTTGCTAATGCTGATTTTGTTTTCTACGCAGATGGTTCAGCATTCCAGGACGACAAAGGCGCCAACAGAGTTGGTTACGCAGTTGTCTCCGACTCGGAGGTCATCTGTTCTGACTCCCTTCCATGTCACCTCTCAGCATAAGGGGCAGAGCTGGTTGCGCTAACTGAAGCGTGTAAATTTGCAGAGGGCAAGTCTGTCACAATCTACACAGACTCCCGTTATGCGTTTGGTGTCGTTCATGACTTTGGGGCACTGTGGAAATGCAGGGACTTCCTCAAGTCAGACGGGAAGCCGGTGTTAAATCATGTGCTTATTGCTGACCTCTTGCGAGCCATACTTTTGCCCTCCCAAATAGCAGTGTGTAAATGTTCTGCTCACACTAACCTTCGTGGCCCTGTTTCCCAGGGCAACGCCAGAGCTGACGCGGCAGCAAAGTCCGCTGCGAGGCAGCCTGCACCCTCGTCAGCCCCGATGATGACAGCCTCATTTGAGGAGGCTGATGCATCACTGGCTGAAATGCAGTCCCTCGCCACAGCGAAGGAGAAGGCCGCTTGGCGCTCCGCCGGCGCATGCTGGGACCACGTTACTGACATTTGGGTGGGACCAAACGGTAACCCGTGTCTGCCAAAACATTTATTTTCACATTTCGCTAAATTGACGCACGGTTTAGACCATGTGTCAAAAGGGGGGATGTTGGAATTAATTAATCAATTTTGGTTCACTGGAGGGTTTTCAGTCGTAGCACAGAAGCATTGTGAAGCGTGTTTAATCTGCCAGTGGAGTTGTTACAACACCTCAGTTATTGCTTTTGCCACTTCGATCTCCAGCTGTGTATCGGGGAGCCCCTTCACATTTAGGCCATCCATGTTCAGCACAAACTCTTCTCACATTTCTTGCAGAGGAACCTCTTGTCCTGCCACTTTCCAGCGATGTCCGCTCAGAAACTTGTGAGGATGCCTTGCCTTGTCTTGCCATGTGAAAAATGATTTCCGAGTAGGGTTCCAGAGACATTTACAATGAACAAATAGCTTTTCTCCTACAACCAGTGAGCAAATCTGCAGCGCTCTGCCTGAGTCAACACGAGCCTCTAACTTGCTGATCTCGTACCTCCCTCCAAAGACCAGGGTAAAACGCACTGTTTTTTGTCTTTGTGTTTTAGTGATTTTATTTTTTGTTCTTCAAACTATAAAAATAGAATCAAGCCATTTTCAAATTTTCTTGTATTTCATATCACACAGTTAAAAGGAAAAATGTCTCATATTTCATATTTGTTTTTTTTTCATTGTAAAACGAAAAACAAATTAGCGTCCGTTTTTGGTTTTTCAATCCAATGACCAAAACATACTCGGACCATAATGGACTTATTGGTGATTTTATTTATGAGTCAAATAATGCAGCCACGTTCTTAAAATGAAAAAGCATTTCTGCTGTTGCTTTTTCATTTGGATTATGGTAACTGTCTGCTTCCACACTCCAGTGGTTCTGCACATTAGTATAAATAGAGTGATTCTCTATCATGACATCACAGGACGGCGGCACACTGACTCATTCCATGAACCTGGACACTGATGATCCAGACTTTGGACCAGATGAGCCAACAGGCCACAGTGGAAACGGGTCAGAACATGGGACTGGCTGCTGAAAGTATACAGGTAGGTGGCGCTGTCATCCCAAGTTGTGTGGTGTGGAGGTTCGGCTGCTTTGCGGGTGGGTGGTGCTCCGGGGGGGAGGGGGGGGGGGCCTGGCTCTGGTCTGGGGGCCCCCTTGTTGGTGGGAGGGCTGGTCCGTCCCTGTGTCTGGGGACTGGCGCTGGATCGTATGCGGTGGGGTCGCATGCCTGGGGTGGGGCTGCGCGTTCGCCGGCTACCGCTCCTGTGTGCCCGGGTGCGGTGGGGGGTGGGCCCCCTTTGGCTCCTGGATCCCTGTGGTGTCCCCGGCGCCGATGTCGCTGAGGGGGCGCCCTGACCGGGAGTCCCCCCTGGTCACATAATAGGTGTTTTTTTTTTTTTTTTTCCCTAAATTTTTAATTTATTTATTTATATTCTTCTGTTTCGGGGGATTTGTGTCTTGGGTGGTCGCTGCCCGGCCTTCTGGCCTTAAGACCCTCTCCAATCTTAATAGCATTATAGACACTTAGGGCCTGGGGGGGGGGTTCGTGCACTGCGGCCGCCGCCCTGCTCAGCAGCAGTGTGGTTGCCCCAGGGCCTTACCACCCTTCCATTTTAAACGCACCATAGTTCAACACACCAGCAAGTGCACATATACACACACTGACACCCCTGCACACAGTGGGGTCGGCCTGCTAGCGGGGGCGGGATCCGGCATCTTTCCCACTCTGGATGGGCCCTGTGCAGTCCGGTGCCCCTGGGGTGCGAGACCGGCTGGGCCTATGGGGACCTCGCCACTTGCGGCGATGCGCCATACTGGGTCCGTGGGGGGGGGGGGCATCTGGGTGCCCGGGCCTGCCTTGGGTACCGATCCTCCCGTTGGGTGAAGGGGCTGGGTCCTGTCATGGGGATGAGTCCGGTCTCGCTTGCCCTGGGGGGCCCCGTCCGGAGGACGGGCTCTGCTGTCTGTTCGCCCCGGGTGGTGTCCCTTCTCCTTGGGGTATCTGCCTCCCTGTCATCTTGCCCTGGCTCCTCGTGGGGCGGGTGCCCTCCGGTCCGGGGGCCTGCTGCTCCGGGCCTCTTCCTGGCCGGCATTGCGGCGGGTGTGCCGTGTCCGGGCCCCCCCGCCCTGGGCTCGTCGCTGGCATGGGGCGGTTGCGGCCTCGGAGGCCGCACTAATTGGCAGCCTACTTCCAGTGACGTACTTAAACACACCCACTCCCACATTCAGGTAAACACACCACCACACACACACACACACACACACACACACACACACACACACACACACACACACTTACGCACACACACACGCACACACACACACACACACACACACACACAGGAGCAGCAGCTCGAATTGGCTGAGAGCTAAATATCTTCTTATCTTACTGGGTGTAAAATGAATCTGTCCATTTTTTAAATGTCGAAATTTAACATTTGGCTTCTATTTTTTCAGATATTATTTCTGTCAAATTCATTTGAATCAACAGAAGAAGAAAATCAGTGTGTAGTTCAAACTTTGTGCGTCTTTGTGTTCAGTTTTTCTGCTGTAGTTGTGCTTTTCTTTTCATTCCAGATGAATTCCACTCAATTTCCTTTTCAAACCTTGTAGGTGTTGAGTGAGCTGCAGCGCCCCCTGGCTACAAGTTTCATACTGTGACTCTGCCGACCGAGGTAAAAAACCAACAAACTCTGACACTTTGCTGAGGACCTCCTGGAGGAGCTGAAGGTGCAGAACCTTCTCAGGCCTCTCTGAGGAGGAACTTGCGGCTGTCGGTCCTCTGCTGCCCCCTGCTGGTCACACAGGCCTCTTACACCTCCGTTTGTCTGTTCAGCACATATTAATTTTTTTAATGGCTCTATAAACGTCACTGATGAGACGATTTTATGATTCCTGTAGTTAAATTTTTTTAATTCCAAATCTGCAAAAACCTTCTGATCAATGAAGACAGAGTTGATTAAAATGATTTCAAAATTGACCCGTTTGAGAAAAGCTGCACTGTGGCATTGTTTGCATGTTGTTTTAGCTCTCAGTGGCTTCATTTCGCAATTTTCTTAAAAGCTTTGTTTAGTGGTCCATTGTGGTCAATGGGACACTGAACATCCGCTTTGTGTGCCCGAGTTTTAAGAGGATCAGGTGCGGACATTTTAGCATTTAAATTATTATGGCTTATTAGCATAGGTACGTAGTACCTCACCTGTCTTCTTCACCGTTCTTTTTACAGCGCTTCCTGAACACCTCACCGGCATACTACAGCCGCCTGCTAGCACAAAGCTGCGCAGAGCCTCCTCGTTGTTCTCCTCACCTGGAGGACGCTTGGTGATCAAGACCTGTGGCCCAAAACTCGGTCCTATAAGATAAGTGCAGGAACACTGCCGCTTCGCCCGCACTTGATTGTGCTAGTCGCCCCGTACAGACGGTGGACGGTGCATGTTGCTTCCGTCCCGCCTTGGTTTTACTTGTTGTTTTTCCGTTCTCGTTGTGTTTTTCTTCGTTTGCTTACGTCGCCACTGCTGACCCTCAGACAGCAGACGTTACACTATCAAGTCGCCGGTCCAGCTACAGTGGTGTGCGTGCGTGCGTGTATGCGTGTGCGTGGTTGGTGGGAACTTGGTTGGTGTGTGTGTGTGTGTGTGTGTAATTGCATTGTTTGTTTGTTTTTCTTGCTATTTCAGTACATGTGACAGATTTTAGGGAACTTTTAGTAACCAACTGTTTATCTTTTCTTTTGTAGTCGCTGAGAGCTGCTGGTGGTGGCGGTGTCCCGGGTGGTGGGCCCCTTCGAGTGCTGTGACCCGGGATTGTGGTTGTTTTCTTCTTTTTTTTTGCACTTCACTTTCTTTGCAGGTGTGTCACGTGTGAGTGGGGTGTTCCTTGTTTTCTTTGGTTCCTCCCCCGTTTGGGCCCCTCATCGGTAAGCCTCAGTTTCTACACCAAGAATAAGGAGCTCAGTAGCTCCGTTTTAAGTGTTGGTCTGTTTGTTCCTTTTATTTTTAAATGTTGAATAAAAGTTGGTTTGATATTTTAAACATTCTGAACCACATCTCCTACTCCTTCCTCGTAGAACTTACCTGTGTGCCTAATTATTACTTTTGTGTTTAGTAGAACTCCCTGGGTGGAATTCCCAGGGTGGCGTTGTCGGTTCCTTTTCATTTTGTTAAATTCCCAATATTAAATCTTGCTTTATCAGATAGCCATAACCACTCTCATCGCCACAGGATATTTGAGTCAACTGAGTCAAACTGTCGTGTCTACTTCCCAGTCTCAATAAACATGTTCACTACTGCTTTGTGCGAGCTTCTTAAATGGAGGTTTGTCGGGGTTTTTCCCTTTTTAGAAGCAAGCCACATATTTTGTGTCTTTCCACCACAAGACATTGGCTTTTGTCACTCTCTTCGTCGTATTGGGAAAAAGTGGCATATCGGACTTTCCCGCCGCGAGTCGCTCGTCAACATACTGCTGTGAAAGGGGGGTGACGTCACAGAACGCGAGGTGCATTTAGGTGCTGCTGCGTAAAACTAAAAGATTTTCCTGGGCAAATATTCATTTGACAGACGTAAACGAAGTGAAATATGACTTCAATTTAAGTTGTTTTAGTTTGTTTTTATAAACACACAAAAAAGTTTGAGTTAGTTATCGTTTTTGAAAAAAGTTCTTGACTTCTACTCTAGAGATATTGATGACGAGTTGTTGTATATAAACGGTGTGACTATGTGGTTCGGCAAGCGGTGGTGCTGTCTGTACATAGCTTAGCAAACGGCTAGCGCTAGCACCCCCTTTCAATGCCAGAGTGAAAAGATCCTTACGGAGTGTTATGACCCACGGTGGGTCTCGGTGCCTCTATGTTTGTGTCTCTGTGTGTGTGTGTGTGTGTGTGTGTGTGTGTGTGTGTGTGTGTGTGTGTGTGTGAGAGAGAGAGAGTGGATGACGCCTTGCAGGTGCGGTCCTGGATGTCGGCTGCTGATTGGACGCGCCACGGCTGAGAAGGAGGAGCAGTCGAGCCAGCCTGACGGTCATCCCTCCTCCGCTCCAAACTCTGCAGTTCGTCACTTCTGAAATGGTGTTAGAGCACGCAGCCGTAGGGGTGGGCTGCCATTTTCTTCGTCACCTCTTTTCTCATGTTTAATAAGTATGTTGGGAGGTTAGCCTTTCTGTATTTGGGTTCTCTTTCTTTCTTTCGTTTGTTCTTAAGGCGAGCTAGTTGGACTTTAGTTTATTATTTGCTGCCCACCGGTTAAGTTGTTTTGTTTATTTCATTTACTGATTAATAAAATGTTTTTTGTTGAAACTGCCAACTGCAGTAAAAAATTAATGAGGCTTGGGAGTGGGGGAAGGTGTCCCACATGTTGCGTCTCGGTCCCCCTCGACGGGACATAACACGGAGTTTTCGCTGTGACAGCAGGTTGAGCTCCTACCGTGTTAGAGGTGACGTCGTCACGTTAGCCTGTTCCATCCCTGCTAAATTCTTTAAAGAACTACCGTTAGTAAACTTTTAAATTATAATACGTTCTACACTAATTGTAATTTCCTGCCCGTGGTTCTATATTGCAACAGTTGACGGCTCATATCAGCAGATAAACAGCAACAATCTGGGCATTGCGGGTGATTCATAAATATGTCATTTCTTATTAATTAGCCCATAAGTGTTGTACACCAGTGTGACACCAAATGCTTGTTGCTGACAGCAGTGAAGAAATGACACTCTAGTGGTTCTGCACATTAGTATAAATAGAGTGATTCTCTATCATTACATCACAGGACGGCGGCACTCTGACAGATTCCATGAACCTGGACACTGATGATCCAGACTCCGGTCCAGATGACACAACAGGCCACAGTGGAAACGGGTCAGAGCATGGACTGGCTGCTGAAAGGATCCAGGTAGGTGGCGCTGTCATCCCAAGTTGTGTGGTGTGGAGGATCAGGGCCAAAGTTCCAGATGCTCACAGATGTGACTGTGGATTCAGGAGGAGTGTTTGAAGGCTGGACTCCCAACAGTGATTGGCTGCTGAGGACCTCTCAATCACAATCAGGTTTTTTAGTGGCTGTGAGATTGAAAGTGAGTGAACAACATTAAATAAAGAGCTCCTGCAGGGTCCCAATTTGACAAGTACACTGCTAGGTTTGCTGCTTCGTTTTCGCCAAGGCCCTGTAGCATTCATGACTGACATTGAGGGAACGTTTCATCAAGTAAGAGTTTCCAACCAGGATGTAAACTTCTTACGCTTCCTCTGGTGGCCAGATGGGGACATTACAAAGGACCGACAAGAGCACAGGATGCTGGTCCACATCTTTGGGGCAGTGTCATCCCCAAGCTGTGCTTCATTCGCCCTGCTGAAAGCAGCTGACGACAATCAGCATGACTTCCCAGCCGAGGTTATAAACACTGTTTGTCAAAATTTCTGCGTGGATGATTGTCTAAAGGCCGTCAGCACGGTGGAACAAGCAATACATCTGTACCAGCAGCTAACAGACCTGTGCGGTAGAGGTGGATTTAAGCTCAATAAGTGGGTGAGCAATCATCGCTCGGTGCTGGCCGCCATTCCTGAAGAGCAGAGAGCTAAAGAGGTAAAAACACTTAACCTTGACAGAGACCAGCTCCCTATGGAGAGGGCCCTTGGAGCTCAGTGGGATGTACAGCAAGATACATTCACATTCAGCATCAGAACCAAGCTGGGATGGGATGAGGAAATCCCTCAGGTCATGGTACATCCCATATATAGTTTTTCAAGCGCCAAACTACAACAAAGGAACTCATCTATAACAAAACTACAACCTTGTTTTAATTCTGATTAATAAACTAAAGCTTATTCGATTATCATTATGTTGTTTTTTTTAAACGCTCATACAAAACAAAAAAAGTGGAGGGAGAGTAGTCGGATCTGGAGAATCGGGTTCTGGAGCACTGCTCTACCTCATCCATCGCACTCATTAGCGTCACATCCACTTGTAGTGCATCATTTCCGCCAGCAAGCTTCTCCTGTTAGACCTTCCCCGAGGTGGTTGGTGGGGTGACGAGCACCCAGCACGTGACCTCTACGACGAGTTTCCACCCACGGAAGTGCCATAGGAAGACACGGTTTAAATAGTATGGCTTGTCCACCAGAAGGCTGTATTATGGTGTACATAATATAAAACTCCGCCCCAGTTCTGCTTGTATTGCAATGGTTGGTGTTCCTGAAGTTTCATTTTTCGTCCCTTTTTATTTTTTACATCCATGTTTGTGATGGAATAGTATTGTGACTCGCTAGCTCGCATTGCATGCTGGGAAACAGCGTCACTCAAGGAAGTTTTGGCTTCGCTGACACGGTCCTGAAGGGAAGTGGGTTTTAGTGCACTGGAATGGGATGAATGTGTTCAATCAAGCAGTACAAACCTGATTAATTGTCTTAATACTTGACTTCGAATGGCCATATTGTTTCGGATTAGAATTAGATGACAATTTCTTCACAATATTTGCAACTATTCAATTTGACCAGCAGGTGTCAGTAGAAGACGAAATTTCATGTTGACTATTTCCTAATGGAAGTGCTCTCTTTACGTTGGATTTTTCTCATAATTATTTGAAATGTAGGCCTGTATCTGCACACAATTTGGAATTCGTCCCAGCGCCCTGAGCTGTAAATTTGGACGGTGTAAAATGAAAATGGCCATCTGCAGCAGATTGAAAGTGAGATTGCATTGTCCAGGTAGGAGGACAGCAGTCAGTCATGTTTCACCTCCAGTCAACACGCAGTGGTTCACATGAAGGTCCAAGAGGCCTACAGACCTACACTGAGTCTGGACATGGCAGTACAGTGGGATCATTGTCTTTGTTGTGTTGTTTGGTCATTGTGATCCAATGTAACGTGAGAGAAAGACGAGTGCAGTTATATTGGAGTGAGTTTTTTAGAGTGTAATAGAAGTTATAATGCAGAGTCTGTTTTTATGAAATGTTCTATCACCTGGCATCCATCCATCCATCCATCCATCCATCCATCTTCTACTGCCGTATCCGGAGTCAGGTCTCGGGGGCAGCAGCCTCAGCAGAGACCCCCAGACTTCCCTGGACCCAGTCACCTCCTCCAGCTCCTCCAGTGGGACCCCAAGGCTTCCCAGTCCAGCCCAGAGACCGGGTCAGCACCACTGTGACTCCCTGAGTCCCTGCTGCTCAGGTGAGGCTTCAAAGATCTGGCTGCACCTGATTGGACGGTCGTGGAGGATCTCCTTGGTCTTCTTGGTCTTCTTGGTCTCCAGCTGTTTGACCTCATGCTCTCTGTTGACCTCCTCACTCAGTCCCTCAGTGATGTAGAGCTCAGTGTAGATGCTGTTGAGGAGAGTTTGACTTCCTGCTTCTTCACCTTCAGTCACACGTGTACATCTCCTCTCCAGACTGATCTTCTGCTGCTGTAGAAGCTCCTGCAGACCACCAACCTCTGGAGCTGAGAGAAGGTTGGAGAAGAAAACATCAGTGTGACAGTGTGAGCATCATTTTCTGTCCACGACTTGAAGCTGAAAGCATCCAAACTCCATTTTTCAGCTGATGTGGTGAAGCTGCTGTTGTCTGACTGTTTGCTCTAAATGTCCTCCAGTGGATCTTCTGACTGGAGGTCCTGACCACGGTTATAATAGTTAACGAAAACGAACAAAATAACGAAAACTTCAATTGAAAAAAACAATTGTCACGTTCCCAGGGGTTAGGATTTTGGTACCTGCCTCGTTGGGCTTCGAAGCGAGCAGAGCTGAGACCATAAGGGTGACGTAGCAACGTTCAGGACACTGATTGGCCAAAGGCAGTCTTTCACGAAAGACCAAAACCGCCATTTTTAAATGCCTTGCGTGTGGATTTTTACATTAACACGTATTAAGAACTGAAAAGCTTATGAAACTGTACCATGGGTGAACAAAGAACTACAGACGTTTCTGTTCTCTGTGGCCGAAGAAAAAGCACAATGCAGACAGTTGTGCAGAAAGTTTAGTGTTAGCTAAAATATCGGGCACACAGACGTACTTATTATGTATACATTTCTTTCCATTGTAACAGGTCACTACAAGATCTGCAATCCATTACCTAGAATTGGTTTTCCTTAAACTGATGTACAGGATTACTAATCTGACTTTGATGGGCAAATTTGACAACAGAATACAATTATGAAGCACTAAAACACAGGACCACAAAACAATTAAATGCATCTTGAAATAATGATATGCTTTGTTAAATGAAATAAAATGGCATTTTCAACTAAGTAATAAAATAGTCGGTGGTGCAGTGGTTAGCGCTGCCGCCTCACAGCAAGAAGGTCGTGGGTTCGATTCCGGGGCCTGGACCTGGGACCTTTCTGTGTGGAGTTTGCATGTTCTCCCTGTGTCTGCGTGGGTTCTCTCCGGGTTCTCCGGCTTCCTCCCACACTCCAAAAACATGCACGTGAGGTCAATTGAACGTTCTAAATTGTCCGTAGGTGTGCATGTGAGTGTGAATGGTTGTTTGTCTCTATGTGGCCCTGCGATGAACTGGCGACTTGTCCAGGGTGTCACCCTGCCTTCGCCCTAAGACAGCTGGGATAGGCTCCAGCAGACCCCCGTGACCCTGAATAGGAATAAGCGGGTATAGGAGATGAATGAATGAAATCTTTATTGAATGAATGACACATTTTATTTCACTCGTCGTTTATGTAATTATTATTTTTTGCTCCATAGCTTTCATGATTCAGCATTACATGTTAAGCGTGATGAATTGCATGAAAAGAGAGAGCACTCGCTGATAAATTAACATGGTGTGCTGTTTAATTCCATGAGGACGACAAAATATTTGCAAATTTGTGTTAGCTACACACATCGACAGGTGCAAGAGAAAGGGAGGAACTTTCAAGATCATTCAGTTGTTTTTTTTTTGTTTTTTTTTAGTTCTGATGAAATAAATAGACCAATCATTTCATTACTTTGTCTGCTTTCCAAAGAGAGTTGCTTCAAAGAATTATCATTTATTATTCAGTGGCACATTGCTCACTTGTTTAATACACAAATAATAGTATATTATTATAATAATACTATTTTATTAATGTAATAATAATAATAATAATAATAATAATAATAATAATCATCATCATCATCATCATTATTTCTAAAATTTCCAAACAACAATCGTCAGTTGTTCCGTAAAAAATACATTGATTTCCATGTTGAGTTTTGTTCGGTTCGTGAGCGCGCACGTCTGTCAGTGATGGTCTCCACACTGACACAACTGCGCACGCTCTATTATCCCATCAATGCGGAAGTCAAAAAGTTTTTGGGAGCCATGCGCTGGGTGAGCAACTTCATTGAAAGGAATGGGACGCCATCTTGGACTCTGGGGGCTTGCTGCACTGTCACGCAGGTTGTGACGGAGCGGGTCGGCGACGCACAGGTATGACGTGAATGATTGACAGCTACCATTCGTTCCCGTTAGCGAGAGGATTAAAAACAAACAGAAACCATAATGGCATCAAAAAGGAGTTATCCCAGCGGTGCGGAAAAACGGAAGTAAAAGAAAACTGATCAAGAAAAACTTGCAAAGGGGAAAGGTAAGTTATTTGTTTGTGATGTGGGCTGGAGAGGTGGAGGTGAAACGCTGTTGTCCCCCCCCCCCCAAGTTTGTTTATTTGTCCTGCTAGCCAGCTAGCTAGCGTCGGATAAATGTTAGCTGGCTGGCTAATATTTGTTCGTCATGAATCAGCGTTTTTGTTTGTTTTATGAAAGTTGACCATGTCCTGCCATGTTGGCCTATCCTGCCATGGGAATGAGTGATTGACTCCACACCCGTTTATTCACATTCTAACAGGGAGGGAGGGAGGGAGGGCATGTTGTCGTTGTTGTTGTAGTCAGTCCCCTGTTATCGTTCAGTGGAAGTTGTCTCTCACATATTTGACTCTTAATGTTATTTTAGCCTTAACTTAGGATGAATTTACTAAGCTTAGTTTGTATTTTGTAGGCCCTTAATTAGAAATGTGCTACTGTTTTAGAATTCAAAGAAATATTTTATGGAAATACTTTATTTGGCATGGTGTTGACTATTTTAGACTGTTGTGGCAGTGGGTCATTTATCTTAGTTTTATTACTTTAACTAGTACAGTGTGTAAAGTAATGCCAAAAACTCTTAAAAATGACAGTTTTGTAATTGGGTAAAAGCTTTAAAGGGACACTGCAACCATAATGTTTAATTTAAAAACAAATGAATTTTTAATTTTCCTATATTACTGCAACATCACTGTAATAATAAAATATTAAAATGCGCTTCTGATCTGTTTTGCTTGATGATCTAATGAGCTTTGTCTCTGCAGGAGCAATTCTAAAATATGTTGGCGCTCCAGACATTGAGCCAGAGGGATCTCCCGAACATCCTGACCAGGAAGCTCCAGGACCAACACGTTCCTCAGAACCTCCTTCTGTCCAGGTGAATAATGTGTGTTATTCTTAGTAGCTAAGCTGATAAGTGTGGGATGAAACTGAGGCAATTAAGTATTATTTTGATTGTTGGTTTGCTTTTTAGTGTTGCACTTGTTGGTTTGTTGGATTTTCTTATTTAAAGTAAGCATGTTTTTTTTTATGAATACTCAATCTGTTGTATTTATTGACATATAGAGGATTCTTTTCCTGGTATTATAGTGTTTGTTTGTTTTTAAATCAGTTTAACTTGCCTGAGTTGCTCAACTGAAGATGTTTAATTTTACCTGTAGCCTGTTTTGCTCACGAGGTGTAATAGATTGTGGAATCTTAGTAGACCTTAGTAGACGCACGCTGCTGAGAGTGTCAGCAATCAGCTCCGATGACCGTGGTGCTTGTAAATAAGGCAAATGCGCCATCTAGTGGGATGCAGCATGTTTATTCGTGTTGGAGCAATGACAAGTACTACTAACAAAACAAAAGATGCACAGGGTAAAAAAAATAATTATAAACTCAAGCCCAACAAAGATAACAGATGGGCATACCTGTAACATTACATAGTAATGATTACTAGTACTACCAAAATTTCTCTATTTTACTTTTCAACTCCAACTTGAACTATTCATCCCCTTTTTTCAGCAGCCACTAAGACAAAAGGATGACACTTATGCATTGCATCAAACTGTAATGCACAAAATAAATTAAATTAAATCAAAACAATAAATAAAGTGTGCATTAAACAGGGGGCAGTGCAATACAGTACAGGACTCAACTGATATAGTGCAGTTAGGCAGTATAGCCTATAACAGCTGTTCAGCATCCATAGTAATCCACAGTCAGTGCCATAATCTTCCTGTCAGTGTCATATTCATACATAGTCAGTATAATATATATGATATCGCGCAGACCCTCGTCCTCCACCACATTAATTGGCCTGCAAGCCGTAGCCACACCCATTTAGCCCCCGCTGTTGAAAGTTGGCGTGTGGTGGACGCGGCCAGTGGTCTCCGTGCCACACCATCCAACGTGGTTTGCTTTACCTCAGAAGGGGGCGGAGGGCTCTCCGCGTCAGCTGTATGCTTCGCAGACAAGTGAAACGTAAGACTGCTCCTACTCCGGTGGAAACTAAATACAGCTTTACAGTAAATGCATATCACTTTTGTCCTGTCAAGACTGCCATCTGGCAGGGTTTTGAAGTGGAACTTTCCATTTACAATTGACGCCTTATCCATGTTAGTCCTTCCTAGTGCTCATCTACGCTCAGTGTCTTTTTCTTTTTTTTGTTGTGCTTACAAGCCGGCTGCAAGCGTGTGACTGTGTGCTGTGAGTCAATTCATTTCCCGTTTCCACAATCTACGGAGCGGCCAAAGGTTCAAAAAGCACCGTGTGCGTTAATCGCGCGATAAAAAAATTGTCGGCGATAAAGCGGCGTTGACACCCTTACTTTTTATATGAAGAAACAGATCAAATTTTTCCAACCAATTGTTCACCACTTCTTTGAACTTGTGGATGAATGCTGTGCATCCCACATGGAACGCCAACCTTCCTCTGATATTTCCATGCTTAGTTCTTTCTGCCATTTGGCTTTGATGTATCCTGCGTTTGTTGCTGTTCTGTTTCTGAAGGCCCTGATAGATATTAGAAATGATTTTTCTCTTCATCTTTTTACAGGCTTCGATCAGAATATCTATCACTATATTGAATTTAGGAGTATCGGGGTTAATTCTTCTCCAAATGTTTTATACCACTCACTAGGAATCCCATCACCCATCATTTTTGACATCATTAGCTGCACACCATTTATCAAAGAGGTTGCTTTTCTCCCATGCAAACTCGACAAAGGTTTGACCACTAGATTTTCTATGGTTCCTAAATTTTTGTCGGTAGGGCTCAGGAACAAGCTCATAAGCAGGAAAAATTGCTTCCTTTACAACATCATATTGCAGGCTGTCTTCTAAGAAAAGAGCAGACACCAACTCCTGTGCTTTTCCCACCCGCTTGTAGTAGTTTCACAGCATCGACATGTTTATTTGTTTGTATCCGAGTGTTATGTAAATGTATAGATTTGGGTTTACATTGTTGTCAGTTCCTTTTGTCTGCTGTGTGTCCGTTTGGGCACTAGATGGCGCAGTAGATCCTATGTTCCCTTTTTTTTGCTTGTTCCAGGTGCGGAAAGGTGATTGGCTGGTGCCAATATTTAAGGAGGAGGACTTCAACACCTCGGTCTCTTTGTCCTTCTCCCAGCTCCCAACCAGAGGCCATGTGCCGCAGCAGCAGCAGCATTCTGTGTTCAGCCATCAATTCTGTTTTGTAATCTATTTCAGTTCCCTTTGTGTCCACGTAGCCCGTAGGGGAGGGAAGCCATTTGTGTTGTGACCCTTTTCTCCTGTGTTTTAGTTAAGGAGGTTAGTTTGACTGTCATTTATTTGATTGTTTTCTTCATAGGTAAGATCCATAAGAGAGCCATTTTGTTTGTTGTTTTGGCCATGCCCTCCCTGACGCCAGTGCAATGATGGTGACGTTTAATAAAAACCATCCTGTGGACGAAGCACCTTTGTCTAATTTGAGAGCTGGGAGAAGGGGGGGGGGGGGGGGCTTTATGTTGTGTCCTGGTTCCCCCTAGGCCGGGGCATAACACCGAGAGCTAATGATTCATGATTCAAAAACCTTCATTTTCGTCTTCGTGCCTCTTCCTGTTTTGAGTACTGTCGCTATGTGACGGACAATAAAGTTTCTTTGAATCTGCAATATATGCAACGCTACAGTACCTCGCGGGGGAACTTTGGCAAAAAATTTCAACACCACAAATTTAATCAGGCGCTTGGAAAAGATACACACGGAGGAGCATGTCGAGTTTAAGAAACGCAGCGCGGAGAAAGAAAAAGAAAAGCAAACTCTGAAACGGATGCTAAAGCAAACAACTTTCGACGGTGCTCGTGAGAAGGCAAGGGATGTACAGAAACAAGTATTTATTGCCTCTAACGTGATCGGATCGGTGATCGGTGATCGGTTTATTTAAACTCACTGATCGGTGATCGGTGATCGGTTTATTTAAACTCACTGATCGGTGATCGGCACAAAAATCGTGATCGTGTAAAGCCTAGTGTTTTCCTTTCTATGTTTATTGGCATAAAATCACATCTTTCTTATTTTAATCAGGTGGAGGCGACGCCACAGATGACCAGAGCTGTGCCCGTGGTTCCTGTGGCTCCCGTGGTTGCCAGCACCAAGCCAGAGGAGGCCAGCACCGTCCAGGAGGCAACACAGAAGATCAACTAAGCTAAGGAGGCTTTTCTTTCTTCTTCTGTTGCCTCTGACTGCTCCGCTCGTTCTACGCCTCGCACATGTGATTTGTGATCCATCATCAGTTAGTACTAGTGAAGATGCAGTGGCAGATTATGGCACTGGTATTAGGTTAGCCAAGGTTCTGCATGGTTCTTTTCATCAAGGCGAAACCGGTCACGGTTTAAAATTCCAGCACCAGCTGGCAACAGTGAGTCACTTCAGAAGAGCAAAACTCCTCACTTTGACATGGATAATTCTGACGTAGAGTTTGTCAGTGCTGTGACCAATGAAGAGTGTAACTTCTCTCCCCTTGATGTTGATGTTTGTTTAGACCTTTGCAAAAACTTGAAGATTCATTTGGACCGTGCGAGTTTTCCAATTTCTGATTGCAAAGGCCCATTAGGTTCGCCGTGTACAAATGAGAATGTAGAGGCTGATGGAAACTGCTTCTTCAGAGCCATCAGTCAAGCTGTGACTGGTTTATAGACACAGAAGTGGAAATTCAGGTTGCAGCAGATTGTTTACGATTAGATGTGTACACTTTTATCGATGGTCATGGGTTGAAGTACAGCTCTTGCAAGAAACAATTCTCACATTGTATATATTTATGGATGTATTTGTTTTATATGGAAGCAGTTACCATAATCCAAATTAAAATAAGAAAATAATAACAGAAAATTCCTATATGCATTTTCATTTTCTTATGTTGTGTGCATTCCACACCTGTGCAGTGTCATCCAACTCATCCTGTAGAAAATGTATACATTTAGGAAGAGCTGTGCCAGCAGAACATAAATAAAACACTAAATTACAGCATTCACACATGAGCAACCCCACCCTCTCCCTCCCTCCCTGTCACTGTTCATCCCCCCCCTCTTTCTCCCCATCTCTTATCCTCTCTGTTTCTACCCTTCTGTTCCATCTCTCTCCCCTTCCATCTCTGTTCCTTTCCCTTTGCTACCCCTTCTCTTTAGCATTCTTTTTCCTTTCCTCCCGTCTCTGTCGGCCTGTCTTCCCACACACCCCCTTTCCAGTTTCTGTCCTCCCTCCCCTCTCTCTCACTCACATACACATGCGCACAAAATGAAAATAAAACATTATTCATGAACTCACCTGTATGGAGGCCCATACAACAAAACTGCAGGAGACTTTTGTCCAGAAACTCGCCATCAAAATGCCCGTTGTCTCTGAGGTCTGATAACAAGGCTAACCAGAACTCCATGCGCTGGCCGTGCAGGAAACCCCACCAATATTCAATTATTTGATTGGCGGTGCTGGCCCCCTCCAAGTAACTATCGAGGGTGTCGTCTGGTTGAACAGGGACGAGGAAACGCTGGAAGCCTCTAACATGGCCATTTTCGGTTCCAAGGTCGCCTCAAACAACTCTAGGGCACCCCCCAAAACGCTGTACCGCTTCTATGTAGCACCCTCCAATTACTTTTGAGTCACTACTTGTTGTGTAAGCTGGGCCACTTACTAGAAATTAGGTATACAGCCTTAACTTTAGTGTTTTAAAGTTAGAAAAATCAATTAAAAGTGGTCAAATATGTTACACTGTTGAATATAATCAAAGACAAAACTGCCTTCATCACAGCTTTCCATAAATGGATCTTTATTGATTTATTCAGAAAAAGCTTTGGTAGCTCATTCTCAGAACAGCAGCCTCAGATTTCTTCTTAGACATAAGATTTACAGTACAGAGAAAAAACAATAAAGGGAAAAATGGGACGGGTAAATTTCAAGCTTGTTATTTAAGTTATTAGGCTTAGCAATACAGCTATTGTACTGTGTGTGGGGGGTGGAGGGGGCCGGTTGATGCGCCATACTGGGTCCGTAGGGGGGGGGGCCTCTGGGTGCCCGGGCCTGCCTTGGGTACCGATCCTCCTGGTGGGTGAAGGGGCTGGGTCCTGTCATGGGGATGAGTCTGGTCTTGCTTGCCCTGGGGGGCCCCCGTCCGGGGGCCGGGCTCTGCTGCCTGTCCGCCCTGGGTGGTGTCCCTTCTCCTTGGGGTATCTGCCTCCCTGTCATCCTGCCCTGGCTCCTCGTGGGGCGGGTGCCCTCCGGCCTGGGGGCCTGCTGCTCCGGGCCTCTTCCTGGCCGGCTTTGCGGTGGGTATGCCGTGTCCGGGCCCCCCCCCCCCCGGCTCGTCACTGGCTTGGGGCGGTTGCGGCCTCGGAGACTGCACTAATTGCCAGCCTACTTCCAGTGACGTACTTAAACACACCCACCCCCACATTCAGGTACACACACCACCACATCCATACACACACCACCACATCCATACACACACACACACACACACACACACGCACACACACGCACACACACACACGCACACACGCGCACACACACACGTATACACAGATGCAAACATGCACACACACCCGCACACACGCACACACACACACAAATATACACAAGCGCGGGTACACTGTTGTACACTATTGCATAGCTTATTGTCTTATTGATCCATGAGTAGATTATTATAATCATTATTATTACTATCAACATTATTATTATTATTATTATTATAACTATTATTATTATTATTACTATTAACGTTGCTATTATTATCATCGCTATTATTATTAACATCACTGTATGAACTTGCATGTATGTTTGTATGTTTGTATCACTATCTGACAATTAGCTATGCACATTTACGATCTGTTTTGTTCTCTTTTAACACAATTGTATATTGTTGCCAGTTGCCTCCTCTACTCCTCTCTCTCTATCCCTCTCATCATCTCATCATCCCCCCCCCACACTCATTTCCCCTCTCTACTCACCCCCCTATCTGTCCCCCTCAGTCCGGTCATGGCCAGAATGTCACCAAGAACATTATAATAAAACCACTGAAGAGGTAGCTCCTGAAACCACCCACGTGGCTCACACTCTCAAGATCTACCTCTGAGAATAAAATCTGTCAGCCATCATAGACATTCAGAGACACTTCTGCTTGTCATTATGGCCACACCGGACAAGGGGAAAAAAAAAAAAAAAAAAAAAAAGCAATACAGCTATTAACGTTTGTTTGAAACGGTTGTCAACATTAACAGACTGAACTGGACTTAATAACAGGAGTGCTGCATTATTCTGGTGAGTGTCAGCTGCGCTGGGTGTGTAAACCGGGCCATCCAGCTGCGGTGCTGATCCGACGCCACTCGTGTCAAAAATCCGGACAAATGTCACTTGATCAAGGAGGAAATCTGCATCAGATGAGATCAGCTGACTTTGCGTGTGCAGTGTGTACGCTGTGCACAGCGGTGTGCACTCTGTGTTAACAAGAAAAACGCATCTAAGAATGTGGTGCGCAAAAGCAGGGTAGTGACAGAATTGATGGGCATTATTGATATTTGTCGCGTGTGTACCTGCACATGCATGCTTATTAACACACGGGTACTGTGGAATATATTTTTTACTCACTTAAAGTAGGAACTGCATTGCACTCAGTGTTGAACTGCTCCCCCTGGTGTTAAACTGAAGAAGTGCAATACACTCAGGCAAAAGTTGAAGTGCGGGCCATATTCTATTCTATTTATAACATTTGTTGCGGGCCAATTAAAAATGGACTGCGGGCCGCAGTTGGCACGTGGGCCGTAGTTTGGACACCCCTGCTCTAAAGCATCGTATTAAGGGGACAGTGTCATTGTATGGGCATTGCGTATGACAATGTCCATTGTTTGTAGACTAATTTCCTGTACTACTGTGCTAAGGTGGTAGGCCAAGTGCTAAATCTGGCCTCCAACATGCTTTTTACTCTTTCACAGATGACATACTCATCATTTCGGTTCTGAACAGTATTTATTGACTGAAAAACAGGACCCTGTTTACTTGTGTACAAGCAGAGTAGTCAAGAAAGTTGTAATCATTTACATGTCCATTCTACAGTGTAACACTGGACGTGTTTACGTTTGACTATCTCCTTTAATATAAAACCACCACAAATGTGTTAATGACTTTTATAATTTCCTTTATATAATATACAAACGTATTAGTATGATCCAGGGAAAATTCCATGTTTGTTTGCGAAACTCATTGGAAGAATGAAGAAAATCTGTTTGATTGTTATTGTCATGAACATGAATCACAAGTTGGTTTATTTTGGTTTTTTTCATGTGTCACTTTAACAGAGACAACACCATCTGTAATTACTATGTTTGGTTGCATTTCCCTGGCAGGCAACGATAGATGGAAGAGGCATCCTTCTGGGTGGAAAATGGGACTGGCTTGTCTGTGGATGGTGGAGGCTCGCTGGGCTCATCAATCCGTCCATCCATTCACCTTGTTC
>NW_027466074.1:3145000-3150000 GCF_046127955.1 Nelusetta ayraudi
GCTAGCGCTAGCACCCCCTTTCAATGCACGAGTTAAAAGATCCACACGGAGTGTTATGACCCACGGGTGGGTCTAGGTGCCTCTATCTTTGTGTGTGTGTGTGTGTGTGTGTGTGTGTGTGTGTGTGTGTGTGTCTGACAGTGGACGACGCCTTGCAGGTGCGGT
Organism: Nelusetta ayraudi; assembly: GCF_046127955.1. Lineage (NCBI taxonomy): Eukaryota > Metazoa > Chordata > Actinopteri > Tetraodontiformes > Monacanthidae > Nelusetta > Nelusetta ayraudi. The sequence continues at coordinate 3,145,166 of NW_027466074.1, forward strand.
CCTGGATGTCGGCTGCTGATTGGACGCGCCACGGCTGAGAAGGAGGAGCAGTCGAGCCAGCCTGACGGTCGTCCCTCCTCCGCTCCCAACTCTGCAGTTAGTCACTTCTGAAATGGTGTTAGAGCACGCAGCCGTAGGTAGTGATGGCCGATCGAGGCTTTGTTGAAGCTTCGACACTTGTTTCAAAAAATGGTTCATTACTCGAGGCTTCAATGACACAGTGCTCGAGGAGGTCATCTAGTGCTCAATAAAATGAAGTGCAATGGAAACGTGTTCATTGTTTCATAGGTTGTTTGGGATTTGATTCGCCATGCATTCTTGTTGGACAACACTACATGCTTGTATGGTTCAATGCTGACACAATAAAATAAAAATGAAAAATAAAGACAATGTCTCTTTTTTGGCACGACTGATTGTAGTAGACTATAGCTCTTATACTTAGCCTGACAGTTTGTGCAATGAATTATATTATATCCTAAAACAAGACTAAATAGCCCATAGTTTAAAAATATGTTCAATAGTAAGTGTTCAGTGGGTCAGATGTCAAATGTGATCTATTTAAAATGTAGAATAGATGAGCTAAATAACACATATATAATACACACTGATGGGAATTGAACCGTCGCCTCAGTCTTGCAAGTCCAAGATTGTCATAATGTACCACAAACCCAAATCACACTCCCTTTTTTCATCTAAGCTGTTTGAGTAGCGTTAGCACACCGTGATTCCTCATCAACTACAGGCCTACACTTCAAATAATTATGAGAAAAATCCAACGTAAAGAGAGCACTTCCATTAGGAAATAGTCAACATGAAATTTCGTCTTCTACTGACACCTGCTGGTCAAATTGAATAGTTACAAATATTGTGAAGAAGTTGTCATCTAATTCTAATCCTAAACAATATGGCCATTCGAAGTCAAGTATTAAGACAATTAATCAGGTTTGTACTGCTTGATTGAACACATTCATCCCGTTCCAGTGCACTAAAACCCACTTCCCTTCAGGACCGTGTCAGCGAAGCCAAAACTTCCTTGATTGACGCTGTTTCCCAGCATGCAATGCGAGCTAGCGATTCACAATACTATTTCGTCACAAACATGGATGTAAAAAATAAAAAGGGACGAAAAATGAAACTTCAGGAACACCAACCATTGCAATACAAGCAGAACTGGGCCGAAGTTTTATATAAGTTTTATATTATGTACACCATAATACAGCCTTCTGGTGGACAAGCCATACTATTTAAGCCGTGTCCTCCTATGGCACTTCCGTGGGTGGAAGCTCATCGTAGAGGTCACGTGCTGGTTGTGCGTCTCTCTACCGATTACCTCGGGGGGAGGTCTGAGACGAGATCGTTGCCCTTGCAGGGAGGGGATCTGATTCAGGTGAGTATATGGAAAACATAGGTCGATGTGGTCAGTCGTAAGAAGAGAAGCTTGCTAGCAGAAATAATGCACTACAAGTGAATGTCACACATTTTTTTTGTTTTGTATGAACATTTAAAAAACAACATAATAATAATATGGATTTTGACCATGTATGTTTTGGAGTTCATTGAAAGAGGTTTATATATATATATATATATATATATATATATATATATATATATATATACATATATACATATATATATATATGTATGTGCGAGTGTGTGTGTGTAACTTGTGTGTGTGTGTAACTAACTTATCTATTTCTATCCATCTATCAAACTTACTATCTAGGGATCTATCTACTACTAACTCTCAAAAAACTAACAGACAACCAAGAGCAACAAAACCAACCTACTGCAATTCGTATATTTTAGTGTGTGTGTGTGTGTGTGTGTATGTGTGTGTGTGTGTGTGGGGGGGCACAGTGAGCACAGTGATGGTTCCAAAGCATAAAGTGTATCTTCAGTCGTCGATTGTATGTGTGGGAGTCCCTCGGGTTCAGCCCAGCTGATTTAGTGTTCGGTGAGAGGACCCTCGCGTCTGTTAAGGGGTAAGTGGCTTTCCGATGTTAAATGAGTAGAGAATAATGTGTTAGATTACGTCATTTTTTTTCGTGAATGCTTGCATCGTGCTTGTGAAACTGCTCACAAAACTCTTGTCGCCAGCCAGTCTAAAATGAAGCGGCAGTTTGACAAGAAAGCTGTGGCTCGAGTTTTTGAGACAGGCGACCGAGTGTTGGTATTGTTGCCGTTACCCGGTTCCCGTTTGCAGGCTAATTTTTCTGGTCCGTATGTCGTGGAGCGCAAACTTTCCGATACAGATTATGTAGTGCACACTCCTGATAGAAAACGATCGTCCCGCATCTGCCACGTCAAAATGTTGAAAAGTTCCGCCCGGTTCACACTGGACGTGGAAGCGCCGCGAAGCGAAGCGCCGCGAAGCGAAGCGCCGAGCGCTTCCATTCAGCGCCCATGTTAATCAATGAGTGCGTTTACATGCAGAGCTTAATCGGACTAAGCAATAATTCTGTTTTCTCGTCCAATCGGAGTTCTCACCTTGGTCCCCGTATCCATGCAGCTGAAAAATTCAAATTATTGACGGGAACGTGTCCTCCTCCCAACACTAGAGGGTGGAGTGAGTCTTTTCAGCCGGTCAGCTGCTTTCGGTTGACATATTAAATCTATTATGATATGGAACGATAGTTCATAATGTACGTGTTACTTGCTTTGCAGATAAGGTGTACCCTATTTCTTGTGCTCATGGTTATTTTAAAAGGCAGACAAGAACGTTGTTTGCTGTTGGAGGGCTACAACAACACTACGATGCTACGCTTTGTGCCGTCGCGACGGACCCCAAACTCTCGTTCTTGTTGGATTCGGGTTCGGAGCAGACTGGTGGGAGAGTTTGTGTACAGGTTTTGCAAAGGACCGGTGTCTTCAGTTATACACACGCTCATTAAAGTGCCGACCGTGGAGGAAGCTTGTGCCGCTGCCCGCCGTTTCCAGCAGAATAACAGCGAAATTACCAAAATAAAAACAAATCAGGAAAACATGTCTTTGCTGTGCTTTTATTTACAAAGTTAAAATTCTTCTAACTTATAAAAAATGTGAACGAAAAGGTAGAAATATAAATCCGAAGGAATACGTATTTGTTCAGGGGTGCGCAAAGCCGGAGCCCTGCATTTGCTGCGCTACCCTTTTTAAAAAGGTCTCTGTTGCGTGTTATTTTAATATGTCCATCTCTTTTAGAAGAGAAAGCATCGCCCCGGTCTCATCCTCTCTCCAAATGTCAACATTCTTATTCACGTTTGCCAGGTTGTTTCGCGCTGTCTGTTTTGTTAGACGACGTAGTTGTGCGGTCATGAGTCGCGAGAGCGAGGCGTAGCGCATGTGCACTCGCATTGTCCAGTTAATAGTCCGATTAAGGCGTATGCATGGCAGAGAAATTCGAATTCCAATCGCATTATCTGGGTGTCTCAATCGGAGTTCTCCGATTCCCATCGGAGTTCTCAAACTCCAATCATAATCGGAGTAAGGTGTTTACACGCACGTGAGTTCTCCGATCATAATCGGACTAAGGCAATAATTCGATTTTCTCTAGTGCCATGTAAACGCACTGAATGTAGTGGTTCAGACCAGACGCAAACAGGCGCGCGGCTCGTGCCATTCATTTCAATGGAAGTGGAAGCGCCGCGAAGCGGAGCGCCGACGAATTTCGCGAGCGAGGCTCCAACTGGTTCACACCAGACGCGAACAGCTCCGCGACGGTCGACAAGCGCTTCTGCTCAGCTGCAGTCTTTTTTTCACTCCCACTTGAGCTTCTTTTTTTTTTTCTTTAAAAAAAAATTAAATAAAAAAAATCATTTTCATTATCGCCCCCCTCGCCCCGTAGCCAGCCCGCTCCGGAGCTCACTTTCGTGTGTGTGTGTGTGTGTGTGTGTGTGTGTGTGTGTGTGTGTGTGTGTAAATAAATAGAAACACGCACTCAGGTGTCCATCTCAAGACAAGACCTCTTTCATAATGATCATTGACCGGCATCTCTAGGATCAAACAGACGTATTTTGATCAAGTCTTCCTCTGTGTGTGTGTGTGTGTGTGTGTGTGTGTGTGTGTGTGTGTGTGTGTGTGTGTGTGTGTGTGTGTGTTTAATCTCTCTCGCACTCTGATACAATGTACTGACAAATATAACATACAAATATGATATATGATCGAATTTATCGTTCGCTTTTTATTTTGAAATGAGTTTATGTTGAAAATTCACCGGATTTTCTCGTTTTTATTGAGTGACTTCCTGTACTATTGACGAGGATTGCTCGCGGCTCGCGCACGAAATAGAGCAGACGCCGAAACAACAAATGCATGCCGCGAGCCGCGCGCCTGTTCGCGTCTACTGTGAACCACCACATTGATTAACGTGGGCGCCGAATGGAAGCGCTCATTAAATAAAGAGATCCTGCAGGGTCCCAATTTGACAAGTACACTGCTAGGTGTGCTGCTTCGTTTTCGCCAAGGCCCTGTAGCATTCATGACTGACATTGAGGGAACGTTTCATCAAGTAAGAGTTTCCAACCAGGATGTAAACTTCTTACGCTTCCTCTGGTGGCCAGATGGGGACATTACAAAGGACCGACAAGAGCACAGGATGCTGGTCCACATCTTTGGGGCAGTGTCATCCCCAAGCTGTGCTTCATTCGACGACAATCAGCATGACTTCCCAGCCGAGGTTATAAACACTGTTGGTCAAAATTTCTACGTGGATGATATTCTAAAGGCCGTCAGCACGGTAGAACAAGCAATACATCTGTACCAGCAGCTAACAGACCTGTGCGGTAGAGGTGGATTTAAGCTCAATAAGTGGGTGAGCAATCATCGCTCGGTGCTGGCCGCCATTCCTGAAGAGCAGA
>NW_027466074.1:3155000-3172500 GCF_046127955.1 Nelusetta ayraudi
ACTAAGGCAATTAAGCATTATTTTGATTGTTGGTTTGCGTTTTAGTGTTGCACTTGTTGGTTTGTTGGATTTTCTTATTTAAAGTAAGCATTTTTTTTATGAATACTCAATCTGTTGTATTTATTGACATATAGAGGATTCTTTTCCTAGTATTATAGTGTTTGTTTGTTTTTAAATCAGTTTAACTTGCTTGAGTTGCTCAACTGAAGATGTTTAATTTTACCTGTAGCCTGTTTTGCTCACGAGGTGTAATAGATTGTGGAATCTTAGTAGACCTTAGTAGACGCACGCTGCTGAGAGTGGCAACAATCAGCTCCGATGACCGTGGTGCTTGTAAATAAGGCAAATGCGCCATCTAGTGGGATGCAGCATGTTTATTCGTGTTGGAGCAATGACAAGTACTACTAACAAAACAAAAGATGCACAGGGTAAAAAAAAAAAATCATAAACTCTTCTTAGATCTCTTATAGATTATTGATAATAGCATTCTAATTGATTTCAAACCTTTTCAAAAGATCTTTTGCCAATAGCACACCCAAATATTTGATAACCTTGGAATTCCATTTGATTTTATATTTTCCTCTAATTTCTCGGCCTGGATGATAATTCAGCGTGAGAATTTGAGTGTTTGCTATGTTTAACTTGTTGCCTGTGTATTTACCATAGGTTTCTATTATCAACATGAAATGAGGTAAGGTTCTGTCCGAGTCTTGGAGAACCAAAATAATATCATCAGCAAAAAGCCCTGTTAGATGTCCCTGCTCTCCTATATGTATTCCTTTTAGATTGTTACTTTGTCTGATCATTTGTGCCAGCGGCTCAATGAACATAGCAAACAATGTAGCGCATAGGCAACATCCTTGACGAGTACCATTAATCTTTATCCTTGCCGTAGGTTCTTGGTAGAGACCTTGAATACACTGTATTAACTTTTCTTGGAACCCCAGTTTCCCAAGAACTTGATACAGAAATCTCCAATTCACACAGCCAAGGCTCACCAGTAACAGCTCGCAGGCCCTGCTTTTGGATCTGATCTATTATGTATAGGACCCGTCTAATGTCTTCTTGAGTCTGCCTACCTGTTAAAAAAGCTGACTGATTGGAAGTCCATCTCGTCCCCTTAAATTTCAAAGCGTAACGAACCTGTGTAGCCCGAGGAATTTTATTATAGTTTTTTTCCTAGGGTGCAACTCCCCAGGTGGCATTGTCAGGCAACCCCCCCGCCCCCATTTTCCTTTATACCCACCATCAGAATTGTCTTGTCTCATGGTTATCTTTTAAGATAACCATTATCTTATCTTTTAAGATAACCATGAGCACAAGAAATAGGGTACAGCTTATCTGCAAAGTAAGTAACACGTACATTATGAACTATCATTCTATATCATAATGATGTAATATGTCAACCGAAAGCAGCTGACCAGCTGAAAAGGCTCACTCCACCCCCTACTGTTGGGAGAAGGACACGTTCCCGTCAGTAATTCAAATTTCTCAGCTGCATGTATAGGGGGACAAGGTGAGAACTCCGATTGGACGAGAAAACCGAATTATTGCTTAGTCCGATTAAGCTCTGCATGTAAACGCACTGATTACACCTGCGCCAGAGTGCAGAGTGAAAGCAGCTCTTTTAAAAACAAGCGCAGGCTGGAGTCAGCACTCTGTCCTCTGGCGTGTCCACGCTGAGAACTTTGCAGTTCTTCTTAGCATTTCGGCTAGCAATCCCAGAGCGGGCTGGGCCATAAGCGCTGCAGGAGGAGGAACCCTGCCGGGTGCCCGTTCATCGGGAGGTGGTGCTGTGTGTGCGTGATCGTTGTGCATTCACCTCTTGGCTGTTAAAGCCGAAGTCTTTTTGGTATGGAACTTATTTCCTTGACACTCAGGCAGCTAAACCTGGTCTATTTTAAATTGTTGTCAAATAAAGCTGTTTCATTGGAAGTCCGTCTCGTCCTCTTAAATTTCAAAGCGTAACGAACCTGTGTAGCCCGAGGAATTTTATTATAGTTTATTTCCTGGGGTGCAACTCCCCAGGTGGCATTGTCAGGCAACCCCCCCCCCCCCAATTTTCCTTTATACCCACCATCTGAATTGTCTCCACCTCCGCCAGACCCTCCCCCTCGCCACATCTAGTCTTTTTTTGATAGGCTGCCCTCGCTATTAACCTCCCTCTCATCACAGCTTTAATTGTGTCCCACAGTATGGTAGTGTCTACTGGCCTATCTATGTTCTCCTCCATAGAGCATTTAATCTCTTTCTTAACCTCCTCCAGTGTTTTTGGATTATTTAGCATACCCACATTTAATCTCCAAAGTGTGTTTTTCTTCCTCTTATTTAGACAAATAATAAGGTAATTAATACTGTGTCAGTACAAGTCAATCGTTCCTATTTTACATTCCTCTATTCTGTATCTGTCTGTAATGTTAATAAAAAAAATAGTCCTCTGTAACGGGTGGAGGTCCCTCCAAACATCAAACATCCCGAGTTCGGCTAGAGAGACGTTGACAAGTTTCGGCAGGCGGGTCTGACTTCTGTTGCCATTAGTTGTGTCGAGTTTAGCTTTTAAATCATGTTGATTTAGCTCTTGCTGAGAGAGATGTGTTTCCTGTAGATCAGGCATGGCCAAACTACGGCGTGTCTCTGTCCGGCCCGCGTGAAAGCAGTCAAAAATCTAACCTAACTTAGAAATGACACTTGAACCTGCAATGAGTATTTTAGTCGTTCTAAATGAGTCCAACGTTAGAAAAAAAGGAGCGACCCGGACTTCCCACAGTCTCTTTTCTATTAACATGGGAATTCAATTTTAATAATTTGTCAACTAAAAACACCGGTCATACTAGAACATCCCTACCAGCTTTCTTCCCTGTATTCTCTGAATTTAATCAAAGAATCTTTGAAACTCTTGTAGCTTTTCTCTGGCTCGTGTCGCTGCTGATGCGTAGCCCCTCCAGGATCCCTCCTTGCACTGCCACTCCGTCGTAGTGCGGGGCACCGAGTGCCGCAGGCCCCTCCGCAACCGTCGCCACCGCCGTCTTCTCCGCCAGGCCTCGTCTCGCCAATTCCTCCTTGACCTCCTCTGCGCTGTTGTAGGTTCGAGTTCCTGTATCCCAGTGGGTCCTCATCTTGGTGAATGGCGTCTGGAACCAGATGCCCTTCTCCTTCAGGATTCTTTTAGCAGTGTTGTACTCCTTTCTCTTTTGGACTATCTCTGTCGCGTAATCGTGATGGAATGACGGTACTTTCTTCCCCAGTTCTATTTTCTTTGTCCATAGCTCTCTCAGGACCCTCTCTTTGGTAGTAAATTCCAGAAAGTTAACAATGATGGGTCTCGGTTGGGCACCGTCCGCTGGCTTCTGTGCAAATGAGCGGTGTGCTCTCTGAATTTGGAAATTAAAATCTGCTGGCAGGTGCAGTTCGCTTTTCAGCAGGTCTTCCACAAACTTGGCCACAGATTCTCCCTCCTCTCCTTCAGTGACTCCATAGATACGTAGGTTGTTTCACCTCGGCCTGGACTCCAGGTCAGTTAACTTGTCCTGAAGAGCTTTTTGTTCACTCAGTGATATGACCAGAGCGTCATTAGCTTCCTGTGCCCAACGTTCTAGTTTTTCAATCCGCGACTCAGCCTCGTTGATCTTGCTGGTTTGGAGCTCCTGTTCGGTGATGACTTTCGCAAGTTGTTGATTTATTTCGTCTTTGAAGTCGTCCAAGTCTTTTTCCACGTCGTTCCTCAGTGTTTCTCCAAACGTGCGAAGGACTTCTTTTGATTCCGTTTTTAAATCCCGTATCTCCTTGCTAATAATTTCTATGTCCGAGCCCTTTTTCGCGTCGTTAGTCACGAGGAGTTCGTTTCGCCATCTCCCTCTGTTTCAGAGCAAGCTGGTAGTTCCGCCATATTGTCTGTTACCGTGTTTCTGTTTTGGTTGAATGGAGTTTTCCTTCCCATTCCAACGTTCCCCTGATCACTTTGTAGTTAATATGATATCTGACAATAGTTATTCAAGTTTTCGGGGAGTTTTTACCCTGGATGGTCGAGAGCCCTGGTGTCGCGCAGTCTACTGCTTTATGGCCAAACCAGAAGTCCCTTCCCTCTAGCCTTTTCAAGGGGGAGGTGGCTAGACTCGGCTCTTGTGGGACAAGAAGCAGAAGGCGTGTCCGATCGGGGGGGAAGATGAGATGACATTTTTGTGGGTCAACACAAACTCATCTGCGAGGACAGCAGCCTTGGACAATGACGACACTTTCTGTTCATTCAAGAACATTACCACCTTCTCTGGCAAAGAGTCTTTAAAATCTTCTAAAAGAACGAGCTCACGGAGTGACTCAAAGTCATTTTTGACATCATTAGCTGCACACCATTTATCAAAGAGGTTGCTTTTCTCCCATGCAAACTCGACAAAGGTTTGACCACTAGATTTTCTATGGTTCCTAAATGTTTGCCGGTAGGGCTCAGGAACAAGCTCATAAGCAGGAAAAATTGCTTCCTTTCCAACATCATATTGCAGGCTGTCTTCTAAGAAAAGAGCAGACACCAACTCGTGTGCTTTTCCCACCCGCTTGCATTGGAGAAGGACAGGCCACATGTCTCTTGGCCAGTTGAGTGGCGAAGCTATTCGCTCCAAGGCACTGAAGTATGAATCAACTTCTGCCTCACGAAATGCTGGCACCAGAAAAATGTTTTTACTGGGGCTGGGCAACGATTAAAAATTTTAATCGCAATTAATCACATGATTTACCTGATCAATCACGATTAATCACGTCGTATACGCAAAAGCCAATAATGAATTTAAAAGAAGTCTTTCATACACTTTAATTTAAATGTTCTGCCATATAAACGAAAGCACCATAACATTTCTCGTGCAAACACTTAACATCAGCACTTTACACAGAAACATTTTTAATGTAAATCTAAAGTTAAAAAAAATGCAAATACAAAATTAAAGCTTATTGCCAATGCCAGGGCATTACTGTTATCCTGTTCCTTATGAAAAATAAAAAAAAATCTACCTCCAAAATCCTGAGCCACAATAATAACAGGCAATTTCTGAGGTAACAGCAGAAACATTTTTCTTTTATCAGGGAGCAGCATAACCAGTCTGCGTTCCCTTGCAAATGTCCCAGTTAGAAAGGGTGAGGCACAAAAACGTTCACTTTTGGGTTTTTCTTCACAGGGGACTAGAATGTAAAGTCCACATTTATACTGGAGTTCCTTTGGAGAATCTCACTCAACTCAGTGCAGTTTGTCAGTTCCTGGAACTTGACGGCCAGTTATTTTAAATGTACTGCCATATGAATTAAAGTGCCATAACATATACTGTGCAAACACACTTTTAACATCAGCATTTTTGAACAATTAGCAGCTAAGAAAAAAAAAATAGTGTAAATTTAAACTCAACTTAAACAATGTTATCAAAGCAATACAAAATTAAAGCTGTAAGCAGCGTTTGCGGGACTGAGCCCACCTGGCCACTGCCTGCCGTGACGTCCGCCACCTGGCCACGAGCCCCCGACACCCGCCGACGTCCCATTACTGACGCCGACGCCTGCTGATGACACATCAAGCACTGACTTGACATTACTGACTTGACATTTAGAAACATTTGATTTCTAAATGTGATTGATTACTGTATCATTTTGGAGATAATAAGCCTTAAAGTTGGCTTTTTGTTTTGTTTTGCGACAGCTCCAATATTCCATGTTTACTGTACAATAACATCAAATTGCTCCATAAGCTCTGTCAATGGTTGGTACAGTTGACCTCAGGACAACCTTGAATATATCTTCTCTTAATATTCTTGAATATTCTCACTTAATGTACCAGCTCCTTCCTATAGACATGATATGTACAGTTAGTTATTCTTTGTTTGGCGCAAGTGTTATATTAAGTTCCTCCTATCTGTACCGGTACTTCTTGTTAATTTGAAATAAACACTAACAGCATAATGTCAAAACAAAAACCGAACAAGTCAAAGATCATAAAACAAGGAGGCTTTGTACTAAAATATGAATAAAATATAAACAGGGAGTTGTCTAATGTCGTCAAGGAAGCCAACATTACGTTACCCGTTGATCAGCATGTTGACTCAGAAAATCCTCTGGCTCCTGCTGCGACATTTCATTTGGGGCGACGGTTGTGACTTCACTGCTGGTCCCGTGAGAAACTCAAATCGGTTCTTCACGTTTGTTGCGTGGCATGGGTTAGGACATTGAGAGGCATTATAGTGTGGTTGTGTGCACCAAATCGGACTCGGCTTCTAGCTCGATAGCCGTGCATAATTTACGCAAACGCAATGCTCTGTTTACGTGAACTCACGGAGTCCGACTCCTTGCACGTGCTCATCTCGACTCGATGGATTTATGAGCTTGATGACAAGTGTGTATTTTGTATTGGATTGATGTACTGCAATTCTAGTCATGTGAACAAGCAATTAGTATTCCTAGTTATATGTGGCATGACGAAATACTGTACTACCAAGTTTGTATTGCAGTATCTTCAGTTTATGGGGTAGAGGGTGCTCAAATTGGATTGATTGAAGATGTAGTTTAGGTACAATTTGCTTGTTTTTATCAATATTTAAGTTGATTGCAGTTCAAGGTGGCACAATCCTATCAGATGTTGTCATTTTGTCACAAAGAACACTGGTATTTGTTGATTATTACCATAAGTACCACCATGTTGCAGGCATTGTGGTTACAAGTTTCACTCCAATTTTGATTGTTGTCTGTATGACTAGCAATCCGTTGAGCTGTCTAGGGTTATCATTCAGATAAGGTGTCACAACTTTTAATTGCATGGGAACTTTGGGATCCATGGCAGATGGGCATTGTAAAAAAAACGGATCTTGAGTCGGAAGGCCAGCTTGTCCTAATTGTGACCTTAATATGATGATTTTTTTTCCCCTGCCAGATTGAGGAGAAATTAAATGGACATTCAAACTGGGGCCAATAATGGATGAGCTGGATGATGTCACAGTATCAATTTTAAGTGGTATGTCGTGTAGGTATGAAAAAATTTCCATGACTATGATTTGTCCGCTAAGTAATTAAAATAACTGTATGCTGACACTGATTTCAAAAAGAAGTATTTTACAAATTTGAGACAAAATGTCTAAACTGAATTGCATTTACAATTAATTCTGATAACAGAAATTGGCACAAAACAAACTTGGTTTGACTTGTCAAGTTGAATTAAATTCATTAGTTAAAAAATGTATGAGTTGTTAAGTGTAAAAGGTTTGTTAATGATTGGACTGTCTTTATAGCTGCCAACATCGATGAAGTCTTGCTCCACACCCTCAGTCGTGATGATTTGAGAGACCTTTTTCCTGGACCAGAACACTTTCTCAGGAGGAAACGGATTTGGGCCCTTATTAGTGTAGATGTGATTGGTTACCTACTTTGCTCTGAAAACATCGAGCATAACACTTTTTTTTTCTTTTTTCCTAATTGTGTCTATTGTTTCTCTCTTGTTCATAATGTTTTGGATCTGGTTTCCTCTCGGCTGAGAATTCCACCGTACCAGACAAGGCTGCCCCGAATGAAGCCAGGAACTGTGTCTTCACCAGGAGGAACATCTCCAATCTGTCCTCAGACATCCACTCCTTTGGTGAAAAGCAGCCCAAAGAGGACCCTACAGCTTCCTGCTCCTCCACAATATGTTGTCTATACTAGACATGGGCAAACCCCGGCCCGCGGGCCACATCCGGCCCGCTGCGTGTCTCTGTCCGGCCCGCGTGAAGCCTTTCATAACCCCCCAACACCGCACCCCCCAACGAAACTTTGTCGGCACGTAACTTTGCCGAGTTAGTGTAGCGCGATAGCGATAGCGTGCTCCCCCCCCGTCAACGAGGTGTAGGTACAGAATTAGTCCGGGTGCAGAATCCGGGCAGAAGTGACTGCCGATACGGCAACTCCATTGGGACATACCTCTACATCGCGTTCGAACGTGATATATGGATAGATCGCGGTACGTTTATAGAGTTGCCGTATGTGACGTAATTGGCAGTCGCCTCTGTCCAGTGGGCGAATGCCAACAACGTCACATACGGCAACTCTATTAGGACAAACTACATCGGTTGATTAAGGTTATCTTTTTTTTTCTGTCAATCCCTGCCGTATTTACAGTACTTTGTATTATATTGTATACACGAAATTCTCTCACAATCTATCTATCTATCACCCGCGAAATAGCGTTTTGACCGTGATCTATCTAAATATCACGTTCGACCGCGATGTAGAGGTATTTCCCAATGGAGTTGCCGTATCAGGCAGTCACTACACCCAGAACGATTCTGCACCCGGACTAATTCTGTACCTACCTACAACCCCCCCTTCCGTGGCCCGCCGACTCGATGCAGGTCTGTCATGTGGCCCGTTGCTAAAAAAGTTTGCCCACCCTCTATACAGACAGTGAGTTGGAGCAAGCTCGTAAGCACTACTTCCAGATGGCCCGCACTGCCAGTGAGGGGAAATGTGTCATGTTCAAAGAGCTGAGATGCAGGCTGGTGAGAAACACTGTCACCAGCATGATTTCTATCTTGAGAGCCAGTCAGCAAGGAGAGGGGGTCTGGTACCCTTCTAAGCATGAAGTCACTGCAATGTCTCAAAGACTAGTGGAGTATTATCCCATGCTGAAGGATTAAGACAAAACAATGAAACATGTAAGTGATTATATTATTTTGCGCACTTAGATTTTGAAGCGTGTGGTTATTTTTGGCTGATACTTTTTTTTATCTGTGCATGTTCACTTTCCATCTTTATTTGTTCTTTCAATGAGTGAAATTTTATTTACCAAGCGAGCACTTACAAGAATCTTCACAAGAGATTCACCAGAGAGGGGCCACAAGAAGAAAAGGCATCGCATTGACTTCTCAGCAAGTGACCAAGAAGAAGATCATGATGCAGACTCAATTGGTGGATCAACAATTATTTTGTGTCACACACCAGGGCGCAGTTCTGATAATGGCCACACTTCACATAAGTAGAAACATGTCCATTTTAATAATAATGATAATGTATGAAAGCTAGGCAATGTTATGATAGTTTTGGATATCATGATATATCACAGGCATTTTTACATTTGAATTGTCATTTGATATATTTTGATGCTCCAAACAATTTCATCCATTTGACTGATTTACTGATTTGTTTCCTCCATTTCATCAGCCAAAGATGGTCTGACAGCACAGGCCAGACATTATCAGACCCTGCAGGAGCTGTACAAGAAACCAAAACCCAACCAAGATGCTGTCTCCCAAATTCTTGACCTGCAGTTTCAAGCAAGAAGATCCTTCATTGATAGTGATGTTCTGAAAGAACAGGACAAGGCCAACAAAGATCCTGGATGCATATCCATGTGTCAAGGATCTTTATCGTGTAAGTGATTAACTTGTTTTGGTTTATGATGAAAAGCAAGCATTTTTGCAGATTTTAACACTGACTTGCATTATAGGCGATGAATGAGCTGCGGCGCATTCTGGATAAGGGCAACAGAAAATTCATTGATGAACTAAAAAAAGAGATGGGAAGACTTCTGCACCAATGTGTAATTTTATGGTGTTTGGAAAAAAAATGAAGTGATGAAGCCACGCATAACGCTGGATGTAGATGAGTCATTTTGCTGTGTCTCTAATTGACTGTGTAGCTGTTTCCTTGGACATAGGATGGTTTATGTTGCGCTGAATGAATAGATGCAGAATGGTAATACTCTTCATGCTGAAAAAATAAGATTTTTTTTGTGATCAACACAAACCTAATAAGACTCATTTTTAGGAAGACTAACTTTGAACTCAAAGTTGATTTGTTCTATTCCAGTGGAATATTCCATCGCGCTGCTCAGGGCACTCCCCACACTCTTTCCTTCACCAAGTCCACCACCGAAGAAGCTGGGACATGCCAGTGAGGCACTGCTTCATGTCATTCAGGTGAAAGTTTGTTCGCATTTTCTCACATTCAACACTTCATAGTTCCATGCATGGATGTGGCGTTTCCTTCTTCTTTTTCTTTAGCCACCAGAAGATCCCACAATGTACTCGCAGAAGAGGTCTTTCTGCAAGCCTGTGTTGCTGTTTGATGTGACCCGCTGTCTCATCTGTCTTGGAGCCACTCCCGCCACCACGCTTGCCAAGGAAGACTTGAGTGACGGTCTGCTTCATCTGATGGGTTACTACTATGCCCTGCACCTCACATATCCAAAAGTGTGTGGCAACCCTTCTCTCTGTCATTCAGACAGAAGTGCTACAGGACACTATCCATGAGTGAGACACCACAGCCTCATACAAAAAAGACCATGGCAGAATGGAAATCAGGGAGTATAGCTGTGTACTAGGCATAGGTAGCGATACACTCCCCTGGTAGTTGTAACTTGAGGGTGGGTGGGAGTCTGTTTGAACAAACATGTTATCAGTGGTGATAGGAACACTATATGCTGTCCCCATACTGTTTTTTTTTTTTTTTGTGTAACTGAGTGTCAGGGAATCTGAATCAATATTCAATAATGATGACGGTGAATATTGTAACAATTGTTACTTGCGTTCTAGAAATGATTGCTTGAGGTTGTTTTAAGATGCAATGCCTTAGTGACGTTTTTATTACAAGGCAGTGAAGGCACTGTCAGCAATTTAAGTGAATAAATAGTTGTTGACAATATTAATTCTGTTTGCTGAATTATTTTTTTTGGGGGGGAATGGGCGTAGGGGGGGTGGATGCTTTGTCTCATTTTGAGAAAAAAAAGCTAATATTGTGAACACTTAAATTAAGAAGAATTGCACTGTTAGTAGGTCTGGTTTTAAGATATTTTCATTCAAATTAAGAAAGAAGCAAACGTGAAAAAAGAATTGAGAAGCTAGTATCAAGTTTATTTGACTTAGTACAGTCCTTGGAATGAGTGCTTTACTGTTTATTTCAAGAGTTTTTCCATTCTTCAAATGCCTAGATATATCGTCTTATTTTAAGAAATCTTACCAAGTCTAAATATCTTACTGCATTGGCAGATAATTTGACTTGTTTCTAGCCTGTTCTTTCTCAATTTAAGTGTTTATTTCTTCGATATATTTTGCAGTGTGTGGACACCGAGGGGAGCTCTAGAATTGGCTCATTCAACCGACCAACGAGCCAATCAGCAGCGGCATCACAGGCCCTCCTCCTTCTTTGTTCTCTCTCTCACTTTGACTTCTGCACTGGACAGCCAGGTTTGTGGAGGGAAGGTTGGAACAAAGTAAGGACGGGGTACCCCATACATTCATGTACGTAGAGTCACTAAGTCTTAAACTCACCAGGTTTGTATCGCTTATCGATAACCCTAATGCCATACAAGTCTATGAGTGTCAAAGGTCAACTTTGTCCTAGGGACATGGGGCCACTTTCAGGTTCATCAGGATCCTCCTGGACACACCCACACCAAATTTGGGGCTTCAAGCCCATGAGGAACCCCGAAACCCTCACTCTAATTCCAGCCTTATCGCTAACCCTAATGCCATACAAGTCTATGAGGGTCAAAGGTCAACTTTGTCCTAGAGACATGGGGCCACTTGCTTTTTCATCAGGAGCCCCCAAGAAGCGCACACGCCAAATTTGGGGCTTCTAGTTCTTGAGGAACCCCAAAACCCTAACCCTAATTTCAGCTAACCCTAGTTTCAGCCTTATCGTTAACCCTAATTCAATGCAAGTCTATGGAGGTCAAAGGTCAAATTTGTCCTAGAGACATGGGGCCACTTTCAGGTTCATCAGGATCCTCCTGGACACACCCATGCCAAATTTGGGGCTTCTAGCCCATGAGGAACCCCGAAACCCTCACTCTAATTCCAGCCTTATCGCTAAACCCTAATGCAGTGCAAGTCTATGAAGGTCAAAGCTCAACTTTGTCCGAGAAACATCAAGTGTTTTTTTCATGAATCATTCATCAATGTTAAGAGTTTGCTTTGTGGAGAATTCACAATAAAAATACATTGACACTGTCAAAGATGGACTCAAGCACTATTATTGAACTATACTGTATTTTTTGAGTGATGTGAAGCTTTTGACAAGCGCTGCGCAAAGGAGGCCCATTTGTTTTTGTTTTTTTTCAGGGGGCCCAAAATTCCTGGCGGCACCCCTGAGCGTTCATCTCCAGCACTAAGGCAGTGGAGCTGCCGGCCACGAGAGAAAAATTAACCAGTCCATTGAAACCATTTGTTTGGTCTAGTGAGTGGCAACAGTCCTTTGAGGATCTTAAGTGCCTTCTCAGCTGTAACCCTGTCGTGTCTGCTCCAAATTTTTCCTCATTGGCTAGAAGCCCCAAATCTAGCGTGGGCACTTCTTGGGGGCTCCTGATGAAAAAGCAAGTGGCCCCATGTCTCTAGGACAAAGTTGAAAATTCACCCCATAGACTTGCATTGAATTAGGGTTAACAATAAGGCTGAAACTAGGGTTAGGGTTAGGGTTAGGGTTAGCTGAAATTAGGGTTAGGGTTTCGGGGTTCCTCAAGTACTAGAAGCCCCAAATTTGGCGTGGGCGCTTCTTGGGGGCTCCTGATGAAAAAGCAAGTGGCCCCATGTCTCTAGGACAAAGTTGAAAATTCACCCCATACACTTGCATTGAATTAGGGTTAACAATAAGGCTGAAACTAGGGTTAGGGTTAGGCTTAGCTGAAATTAGGGTTAGGGTTTCGGGGTTCCTCAAGTACTAGAAGCCCCAAATTTGGCGTGGGCGCTTCTTGGGGGCTCCTGATGAAAAAGCAAGTGGCCCCATATCTGTAGGACAAAGTTGAAATTTCGCCCCATAGACTTGTATGGCATGAGGGTTAGGGTCCAAGAGTACACATACACATTTTCTTTTGCTTTATTGATTTAAGCTCATCGTCTCCAGCTGCAAAGGTACAGAAACCTTTCTGTGTTTTGATGTCGTGTGTGAGAAAACATCACTTTTTTCTGTAAACTTGTGTTATCATTGTCCTTCATTGAAAATGACACAATCTTTCATTTCATTGTTCAGATGCCGAACACCAAGGCATTCCGTCGCTCTCTGGCCATGAAACGACGCCTGGAGCAAAAACGGGATTGGACACCTTTTCCACCTCGGAAGGACTTTGAACGTCGTGAGTACTTCCACGTTCATGATTTCATGTTCTGCCTGTGTTGTTATGTTGTATTCCAAATAAATCTTACAAAAACATATTTAGATTTTTCTTTTTTGTCAATTTACACAGGGCGCGGTACTGGTCAGCGACCTGGGTGCGAAGATGGCCCGTTTTGCTCCTGACTGACAAAACAGTGCAAGTTCGTTCTTAAGGCCCAGCAACCAGACAAGAAGGTATGGGTCGTGATTTTGTCAAGCCACAAGTTTCTTTATGTTTTTGTTCTGGTGGTGGGAGACTCACATCTCTGTCCACTTGTGGATGGTTTTGTGTTCTCTCCCCGGGCAACAACCTTGAACACGGGCTTGTAACAGACTCCGCCCAGGATTTTGCTGCGCTACTGGCAACTGTGTTGGACCGCTGGCCCAAGGTTTGTTTATCTGCTGTGACAAACAAATTTGAACACATGAATGTCATCGCCACTTTGTTTTATCAATATCAAGTAATTCCATGATCCATAGTTCAATAACATGAATATTCATGAATTTATTTTGCATTTTTATGTTTGTTTGGGGTTTTTTTTTTTATACAACTATTTTGTAGGTGTTTGTGCTTGACTTTCCACCTCGCCTGATTGTCAACCCAGAACTACAAACAGCGCTACGTCAAGTATATCATCGTGTTGCTGCACGCATGGGTGTGTAAAATACATATTTTTGTTGTATTTTTTTCTCTTCAGTGACACTGTGTTAACAGATATTTCTTAGAATTGTGTGATTACATAATTGATTATGTGACACTTCTTCCAGGTTTAACATTTGTGTATATGGCCGATCACCTCCCCCTTCGTCAGCTGTACATGGTGGTGTTATGATGGTGTAAGTTTTGACTTCTTCAGCCTTACTTGCTCTTCATTTGATTTGACAAATATGTGTTAACATGTTGTTTTCTGTTCAGGTGCACCTCAGGACTGATTTTGGTGGAGCTTCTGCATGCTGCATGCTCCATCAGCTCGCACCCCCTTCACCTAGGCCAGGGGTGTTGTGCCACAACCAATCATCGCCCAGGGTGTCTCCCAGAGTGGTTGTGACAGGTCCTGTCTACATGCCAGTGTATGGACCTGCTCCTGAATGGACTCTTGTTGGACAGGAGGTTGAGGTAACCTGTTCATCCCTCTTTTTTTTTTTTCCCCCAATCGTGTATTTGTCAAACTGTGCAACTTTTTATTTTAAAAATGAACACTTATCCTAAGTTGACTCTGATTTCCTCTCCTCTTTTTTTTTATAGACAGTACCAACAGCTGTTGAGACTGCATTTCACACAGATATCCCGTCCAATCCTGTGTGGTTCAGTGAGGCTGTGCTGCTGGACCACATGGAGACCGTCGTGGAGTCATCTGGCAGGGTTTCCCCAGCTGCCACGGTAACATTCACACAATTATTCATGCACTTATCAACTAGGGGTGGGTGAAAAAAAAAATCAAGATTGCAATATATTGTTGTGCTTTCTGTCGCAATAAATAATCGATACACTGACGGCAAATATCAATATTTTTTTCCAAACACCACCTGTCCACCTGTCCCGGGAAAGACAAAATCTCTCCCGGGACACAATTTGTCCCGTTTTTTTAGGGAAAATGCCAAAACCTCATTTAATTTCCGTCTGTGGTCTAGATAGGGTTGCCAACCCTCCCGTAAAATACGCGATTGTCCCATATTTGCAAATAAAAAGCCTGTCCCGTAATGAACTGATGGGGGACGCACTTCACTTTGTCCCGTATATTTTGGGGACGCGGTTATTTATTTCTTTATTTTGTCTGCATCATTTTTTATTGATTTTCAGAATCTGGGCAGTGAAAGGATTTTTTTCCCTCTTTCATCTTCCCGTCGGTTTGTATATCCCAAGTCCCCAAGTTGAGATAAGACAAGTTGCTACTGACTTTACATTACCAGAAAGCACTGTCCTTGTTTACATTAAGGTTATTAATGTTCATGCGCTTTAATATGTTTGCTTGTGCAGTGCACGTTTGTTTGTACATTATACAAAGTTTTGGAATAAATGCAAGATCACAGGCATTTTCCTTTTTATGGGTATTTTTTTCTTTTTCAGTCGCATATCGTCTGCAAAATTTCGAAGATATCAAAGATATCGTGTGTCGTGATGTTGTCATTATCGTGGGCCAAATATCGTCACAGTATCGAATCGTGGGTTAGCCGTATCGCCCCACCCCTATTATCAACACAAGATCACATATGTACAGTACATGTACAGTTTAATTAGTGTGTTACTTTGTTTATGAATTAATTTCTTTATGTTCTTCCAGATGTCCAGCCTGAGACGTGGATCAGCACGCGTTGCCTCAAAAACCAAAACAAACCAGTGACATGTTGGTATTTGGGATATGTGTATTTCATTGTGTGCATCTTTGTGATAGGACAATAAATGCAGTTCTTTAAACGTTACTTTGTGTCCTTGTATTTGCTGGTGTGGGCAACACGTTCAACTGTCCACATGACTGAGTCTGCCTCCAGCAATGTCACAGCAGTGCAGCAGGTTTGTACTTATTCATTTCCACTTCATCACCTGTGTGTGTTTTCTAGGCTTTACACCGATCTTATCGGCTGTATCGGATCGGCCGATATTTGGCATTTTTAGAAACGTTCATGATCGGGCGTCATGTCATGAATCACCGATCAATGACGTCATGGTCGTGTTGAAACTTTTTTAATCTGTCTCATTTCCTCCAAAGTAGTTTCACAGCATCGACATGTTTATTTGTTTGTATCCGAGTGTTATGTAAATGTATAGATTTGGGTTTACATTGTTGTCAGTTCCTTTTGTCTGCTGTGTGTCCGTTTGGGCACTAGATGGCGCAGTAGATCCTGTGTTCCCTTTTTTTTGCTTGTTCCAGGTGCGGAAAGGTGATTGGCTGGTGCCAATATTTAAGGAGGAGGACTTCAACACCTCAGTCTCTTTGTCCTTCTCCCAGCTCCCAACCAGAGGCCATGTGCCGCAGCAGCAGCATTCTGTGTTCAGCCATCAATTCTGTTTTGTAATCTATTTCAGTTCCCTTTGTGTCCACGTAGCCCGTAGGGGAGGGAAGCCATTTGTGTTGTGACCCTTTTCTCCTGTGTTTTAGTTAAGGAGGTTAGTTTGACTGTCATTTATTTGATTGTTTTCTTCATAGGTAAGATCCATAAGAGAGCCATTTTGTTTGTTGTTTTGGCCATGCCCTCCCTGACGCCAGTGCAATGATGGTGACGTTTAATAAAAACCATCCTGTGGACAAAGCACCTTTGTCTAATTTGAGAGCTGGGAGAAGGGGGGGAACATTTATGTTGTGTCCCGGTTCCCCCTAGGCTGGGGCATAACACCGAGAGCTAATGATTCATGAATCAAAAACCTTCATTTTCGTCTTCGTGCCTCTTCCTGTTTTGAGTACTGTCGCTATGTGACGGACAATAAAGTTTCTTTGAATCTGCAATATATGCAACGCTACAGTACCTCGCGGGGGAACTTTGGCAAAAAATTTCAACACCACAAATTTAATCAGGCACTTGGAAAAGATACACACGGAGGAGCATGTCGAGTTTAAGAAACGCAGCGCGGAGAAAGAAAAAGAAAAGCAAACTCTGAAACGGATGCTAAAGCAAACAACTTTAGACGGTGCTCGTGAGAAGGCAAGGGGTGTACAGAAACAAGTATTTATTGCCCCTAACGTGATCGGATCGGTGATCGGTGATCGGTTTATTTAAACTCACTGATCGGTGATCGGCATAAGAATCGTGATCGTGTAAAGCCTAGTGTTTTCCTTTCTATGTTTATTGGCATAAAATCACATCTTTCTCATTTTAATCAGGTGGAGGCGACGCCACAGATGACCAGAGCTGTGCCCGTGGTTCCTGTGGCTCCCGTGGTTGCCAGCACCAAGCCAGAGGAGGCCAGCACCGTCCAGGAGGCAACACAG
The DNA here is from genome assembly GCF_046127955.1 of Nelusetta ayraudi. Lineage (NCBI taxonomy): Eukaryota > Metazoa > Chordata > Actinopteri > Tetraodontiformes > Monacanthidae > Nelusetta > Nelusetta ayraudi. The sequence goes on from NW_027466074.1 coordinate 3,172,010, forward strand.
AAGATCAACTAAGCTAAGGAGGCTTTTCTTTCTTCTTCTGTTGCCTCTGACTGCTCCGCTCGTTCTACGCCTCGCACATGTGATTTGTGATCCATCATCAGTTAGTACTAGTGAAGATGCAGTGGCAGATCATGGCACTGGTATTAGATTAGCCACAGGTGGAGAGCTGCTGACGTCACTTTCCTGCGCCGCGCGCTTACTTTGAGATTGCGATTTCGTTTTCGAGTTGTGGTAACTCTTGTGCAGGGCAGGACCACGAAAATTAAAAAGCAATGCTCTCAGTTTTCTTTTTGATTGTGTCATAAAAGGTGCGACACGAATAAGAAAATGAAAATGCATATAGCAATATTTATTAATGATTTTAATTATGAGTCAAATAATGCAGCTTCGTTCTTAAAATGAAAAAGCATTCTGCTATTGCTTTTTCATTTTTGAATTTTACATTTCATATTGAATTTTGGTAACTCTTTGCTGGTGCAAGTTTTGAAAAT
>NW_027466074.1:3177500-3260000 GCF_046127955.1 Nelusetta ayraudi
GCTATGTTTAACTTGTTGCCTGTTTATTTACCATAGGTTTCTATTATCAACATCAAATGAGGTAAGGTTCTGTCCGGGTCTTGGAGAACCAAAATAATATCATCAGCAAAAAGCCCTGTTAGATATCCCTGCTCTCCTATATGTATTCCTTTTAGATTGTTACTTTGTCTGATCATTTGTGCCAGCGGCTCAATGAACATAGCAAACAATGTAGCGCTTAGGCAACATCCTTGACGAGTACCATTAATCTTTATCCTTGCCATAGGTTCTTGCTAGAGACCTTGAATACACTGTATTAACTTTTCTTGGAACCCCAGTTTCCCAAGAACTTGATACAGAAATCTCCAATTCACACAGCCAAGGCTCACCAGTAACAGCTCGCAGGCCCTGCTTTTGGATCTGATCTATTATGTATAGGACCCGTCTAATGTCTTCTTGAGTCTGCCTACCTGTTAAAAAAGCTGACTGATTGGAAGTCCATCTCGTCCCCTTAAATTTCAAAGCGTAACGAACCTGTGTAGCCCGAGTACATTATGAACTATCATTCTATATCATAATGATGTAATATGTCAACCGAAAGCAGCTGACCAGCTGAAAAGGCTCACTCCACCCCCTACTGTTGGGAGGAGGACACGTTCCCGTCAGTAATTCAAATTTCTCAGCTGCATGTATAGGGGGACAAGGTGAGAACTCCGATTGGACGAGAAAACCAAATTATTGCTTAGTCCGATTAAGCTCTGCATGTAAACGCACTGATTACACCTGCGCCAGAGTGCAGAGTGAAAGCAGCTCTTTTAAAAACAAGCGCAGGCTGGAGTCAGCACTTTGTCCTCTGGCGTGTCCACGCTGAGAACTCTGTCCTTCGCAGTTCTTAGCATTTCGGCTAGCAATCCCAGAGCGGGCTGGGCCATAAGCGCAGCTGGAGGAGGAACTCTGGCGGGTGCCCGTTCATCGGGAGGTGGTGCTGTGTGTGCGTGATCGTTGTGCATTCACCGCTTGGCTGTTAAAGCTGAAGCCCCCCGCCCCCTCTCCTCCTCTGGCGCTCGGCGGGGAGGCAGCGACTTGGAGCGACTGCACCCAGGCAGTTTTGTTTTGTGTGTGTGTGTGTGTGCAAAGAATAAATAAAAGTTTTCCTTTCGTTCTAACTGTTTAACGCTTGCCTGGGTGTCTCAAGGTATTAGTATGTTCATTTTGTTCTCTTTTCTTTAGGACAGGAGTTGGCGTAGCGTGAATTTTGGTTTGTAGTGATTCCCCTAGCTTTGTTTATTCCCTTTTTTGAGTTTTCTTTGGTTTCTTTGGCCCTGTTCCCCTGTGGTGAATTCTTCTGGTGGATTCAAGTGATGTAGATGTTGAAGGAGTCTTCATTGACACAGACTTAGTTGTATAAAAACTGGTTTATTTCAAAGAAGTCAAAAGTCAGACAGGCACCATGGAAAGCCTGGGGATGTCTCTGGGCCAGATGTGAGCAACTCCGATGATGCTTTGTTCCCATCACCTTTTATACCTCCCAGCAACCAGGGAGGAAGATGCTAGAAGTGGGGGAGAATGTATACATTCCATAGTTGCACCCCCAATGACCATCTGGTTTCAATTTGGTGGCCGTTGGCAACAACAAGACCATATATGGACCCTGAGACGCCCTTAGGGAAGAAGTGCAGCAGGTTCACTGCTGAGTTCACATCAGGCCATATACATAAGATCACATGATGTCATATACATAGATTCAGATACTACACCCCTTATTTTCTTATGTTGAACAGTCTTTTTGGTATGGTACTTATTTCCTTGACACTCAGGCAGCTAAACCTGGTCTATTTTAAATTGTTGTCAAATAAAGCTGTTTCATAGGAAGTCCGTCTCGTCCTCTTAAATTTCAAAGCGTAACGAACCTGTGCGTATTGATGCGTCATGCTGATGCGTAGCCCCTCCAGGATCCCTCCTTGCACTGCCACTCCGTCGTAGTGCGGGGCACCGAGTGCCGCAGGCCCCTCCGCAACCGTCGCCACCGCCGTCTTCGACGCCAGGCCGCATCTCGCCAATTCCTCCTTTACCTCCTCTGCGCTGTTGTAGGTTCGAGTTTCCGTATCCCAGTGGGTCCTCATCTTGGTGAATGGCGTCTGGAACCGGATGCCCTTCTCCTTCAGGATTCTTTTAGCAGTGTTGTACTCCTTTCTCTTTTGGACCATCTCTGTCGCGTAATCGTGATGGAATGACGGTACTTTATTCCCCAGTTCTATTTTCTTTCTCCATAGCTCTCTCAGGACCCTCTCTTTGGTAGTAAATTCCAGAAAGTTAACAATGATGGGTCTCGGTTGGGCACCGTCCGCTGGCTTCTGTGCAAATGAGCGGTGTGCTCTCTGAATTTGGAAATTAAAATCTGCTGGCAGGTGCAGTTCGCTTTTCAGCAGGTCTTCCACAAACTTGGCCACAGATTCTCCCTCCTCTCCTTCAGTGACTCCATAGATACGTAGGTTGTTTCTCCTCGGCCTGGACTCCAGGTCAGTTAACTTGTCCTGAAGAGCTTTTTGTTCTCTCAGTGATATGACCAGAGCGTTAGCTTCCTGTGCCCAACGTTCTAGCTTTTCAATCCGCGACTCAGCCTCGTTGATCTTGCCGGTCTGGAGCTCCTGTTCGGTGATGACTTTCGCAAGTTGTTGATTTATTTCGTCTTTGAAGTCGTCCAAGTCTTTTTCCACGTCTTTCCTCAGTGTTTCTCCAAACGTGCAAAGGACTTCTTTTGATTCCATTTTTAAATCCCGTATCTCCTTGCTAATAATGTCTATGTCCGAGCCCTTTTTCGCGTCGTTAGTCACGAGGAGTTCGTTTCGCCATCTCCCTCTGTTTCAGAGCAAGCTGGTCGTTCCGCCATATTGTCTGTTACCGTGTTTCTGTTTTGGTTGAATGGAGTTTTCCTTCCCATTCCAACGTTCCCCTGATCACTTTGTAGTTAATATGATATCTGACAATAGTTATTCATTTGCATTGGAGAAGGACAGGCCACATGTCTCTTGGCCAGTTGAGTGGCGAAGCTATTCGCTCCAAGGCACTGAAGTATGAATCAACTTCTGCCTCACGAAATGCTGGCACCAGAAAAATGTTTTTACTGGGGCTGGGCAATGTAGTGGAGGGAGGAGGATTGTTTAATTTGAACGATCAAACTCCCTCAGGAATGAAACGGAATGCCAAATATATAAACATGGATTTTACATGCAATTCTTACTCTGACCGCTAGAGGGACTCCGAGGGGACAGGGAGGACGCGTGACGCCGTCCCTGCTCCCACGGAAGGACCGACTCGGAACAGAGGAAATAATATTTGATATGAAAATTTACGGAGCACCACCTGCTCTTGGTTGTTAGTGTGAGCAAGAAACACTAGAATCAGTCTCAGTACCGTTTCACCTTAATGGTGAGGCGTGTGTGACTGGAAACGGACCCTAAACTGAGACCTAAAGTAGCAAAATAAAAGGGAAAGAAAAATTATGACCTATCGGCTGTTGGAACAGCCAACCAGACTGTTTACGGGTGTAGTATCTGAATCTATGCATATGTCCTCATGTGATCTTATGTGTATGGCCTGATGTGAACTCAGCGGTGAACCCGCTGTGGCACTCTTTCCCTAAGGACGTTAGGGTCCATATATGGTCTGGTCGTTGCCAAGGTCCACCAAATTGAAACCAGATGGCCATTGGGGGTGCAACTATGGAATGCATACATCCTCCTCCACTTCCTGTATCTTCCTCCCTGGTTGCAGGGGGTATAAGAGGAGATGTGAACAAAGGATCATCGGAGTTGCTCACATCTGGCCCAGAGACATCCCCAGGCGTTCTAGGTGCCTGTCTGACTCTTGACTTCTTTGAAATAAACCAGTTTTTATCCAACTAAGTCTGTGTCAGTGAAGACTCCTTCAACATCTACATCACCTGAATCCACCAGAAGAATTCACCACACGGGCTTTAGAATTTAAGACTAAATTTATTATGATGCATACCAGACATCAGAACAAAAGCGAGTGACGAGGCTTACGTTGGATGAGCGTCGGCCCGCAGGTGATTGGGAGATCGCTGCTTGATGGTCCTCCAAGGTGGTCCTGGGAGATGGTACCGGGCCGTTCGGGTCCGGCAGCGCGCAGGGAGCTCAGATGGACGCACCAAGCTCAGACGCTGGAAGCCTGTTCTGCTGTTGTCTGGGAGATGTCTTCACTGGCAGTTCAGCATCGACGTGCGCTCTTCTTTGCGTAATCCGAGATAAGTGCGGTGATCAAACAAACTACTCGGTTACTTCGAAGGCGCGACGTTGAGCCAATTAAAAACAGAAAAAGGAAAAATGACAAAAATCGGTCTCGAGATTGTGGAAGGAAAAATTGAAAAAGGTAAAAATTAAAATGAAAGTAGCGGTCTCGGAACGAGTCTCAGGGCTGTCAGCTGCCGCTTAAATTGAGCAAAGAGTTGGCTTAATGCCGAGGCAAAAATGATTTAAACAAAAATGAACAATTACGACAAAAACAAACTAAGTACGAGAGGGAAAACAAACGAAAACAAGGCCTTCACAAAACGAGGGATGAGAAATTTCTGAACGGCAGAGTGAAATTCACTAGCTTAAAGTTTCGGGACGGGGGTGGTATCCCGCTCTCCGAGAGCCAATGAAGAGGCCGTTCAGACCCTAAAACTGGTAGGTCCGCCTATACCAGTTGCGTATGATGAGCATGTATGTAGTGTAGGTTTCGTTGCTGATAAATCAATAAACCAATAAAACCGACAATGACTGAAACAAGCACAGGATGAATAAACACAATCACATAGCCCCTTTTTTTTGAACTGGGACAACCTTAAGAAGAAGGGAAGAACGAAAACTAAATAACTAAGCAGATAGAAACGACATTATCTTTACAAGCATATTGAACCGTCTTAATTATAAAGTACCAAATATATCAACATATGTATAAACCTAATCTAAACACACATACCTGAAAATGAGATTTTAATGAAACAGGGTAACAAAGGCATAAACAAATCTTTATTTTATTTTTGCCGACATAACTATAGACATATGAAACACAGATTACCAACGTATATGAGTGTATGTATCTATATTATATATATATATATATATATATATATATATATATATATATATATATATATATATATGTATATATATATGTATATATATATGTATATATATATATATATATATATATATGTATATATATGTATATATATATGTATATATATGTATATATATATGTATATATATATATATATATATATGTATATATATGTATATATATATGTATATATATGTATATATATATATATATATATGTATATATATATATATATATATGTATATATATGTATATGTATATATATGTGTGCATATGTATATGTGTGTAATGCTAGAGATAGCTAAGACACGAGTGTGCCATAGTTGTAACCCTAATGAGAGTGAAAGTTGTTAGAGTGTAGCATGGGGCATGTGAGAGAAATGTGGGAAGGAAAGAATTAACTGTGTAACGCAGAGGGAGATAAACTGATGAAACGTTTGTCCAAGTCTACATCAACCCCCCAGAGGCACTTCCTATTCCTGCCTCTTGAAGGCACTGTGGCTCCACCTGAAGTTCCATTGTACATCTCCTTCAGGATGGAATCCTGGGTTGGCCAAACCTTGAGCTAGGGAAACCATTCAAAGTCCATTTGTGCTTTAATTTTGACAACAATTGTGAATACGTGAGTTTGAAGTGTCCCTGTGGAGAAGAAAATACAGTTTTTAACATTTTAACATTTTGCAAATGTGAGTCCTTCATGAACATCTGGTGTTGTTGTTCAAAGCTGAGGAATGTCCTGGAGCAGATAAGAGTCGTAAACTTTGGGGATAGTTCCAAGCAGGACCCTTCGTTCCTGGCGCCAGGTCCCCTGGCGCCAGGAACGAAGGGACGACTCCCCCCTGTGATTTGTGGGGAAAGTGTTTTCCTAAAGTGGGTATTTTACGGTCTCTCCTGACCCCAAATGAGATCTGATCATCAGAAGAGTCGCATCACAGCCAATCGGGTACCACCTCTGCGTCCTCCCAACGTGGTTCATCGGAAGGCCGTGCTGCAATAAATTCCTATTGTCCTGTGAAAAGAAGATTAGGCCCAGATGCGGCACTACAGCAACGATTAAAAATTTGAATCGCAATTAATCGCATGATTTACCTGATCAATCACGATTAATCACGTCGTATACGCAAAAGCCAATAATGAATTTAAAAGAAGTCTTTCATACACTTTAATTTAAATGTTCTGCCATATAAACGAAAGCACCATAACATTTCTCGTGCAAACACTTAACATCAGCACTTTACACAGAAACATTTTTAATGTAAATCTAAAGTTAAAAAAAATGCAAATACAAAATTAAAGCTTATTGCCAATGCCAGGGCATTACTGTTATCCTGTTCCTTATGAAAAATAAAAAAAAATCTACCTCCAAAATCCTGAGCCACAATAATAACAGGCAATTTCTGAGGTAACAGCAGAAACATTTTTCTTTTATCAGGGAGCAGCATAACCAGTCTGCGTTCCCTTGCAAATGTCCCAGTTAGAAAGGGTGAGGCACAAAAACGTTCACTTTTGGGTTTTTCTTCACAGGGGACTAGAATGTAAAGTCCACATTTATACTGGAGTTCCTTTGGAGAATCTCACTCAACTCAGTGCAGTTTGTCAGTTCCTGGAACTTGACGGCCAGTTATTTTAAATGTACTGCCATATGAATTAAAGTGCCATAACATTTACTGTGCAAACACACTATTAACATCAGCATTTTTGAACAATTAGCAGATAAGAAAAAAAAAATAGTGTAAATTTAAACTCAACTTAAACAATGTTATCAAAGCAATACAAAATTAAAGCTGTAAGCAGCGTTTGCGGGACTGAGCCCACCTGGCCACTGCCTGCCGTGACGTCCGCCACCTGGCCACGAGCCCCCGACACCCGCCGACGCTTCCCAACGCCTGGCGATTCCGCCCGAAACCCGCCGATGCCCCATTCCTGACGCCGACGCCTGCTGATGACACATCAAGCACTGACTTGACATTACTGACTTGACATTTAGAAACATTTGATTTCTAAATGTGATTGATTACTGTTTCATTTTGGAGATAATAAGCCTTAAAGTTGGCTTTTTGTTTTGTTTTGCAACAGCTCCAATATTCCATTTTTACTGTACAATAACATCAAATTGCTCCATGAGCTATGTCAATGGTTGGTACAGTTGACCTCAGGACAACCTTGAATATATCTTCAATCATTATAAGGCATATTTAATGTACCATTTTGGAGATATTAAGCCTCAAAGTTGTTGTTTTCCTTTTTTTTTTTTTAGCTTTTCAAACAGGCAAAAAGGGCCCAGTACTCAATTTTTTACTGTACAGTAACATTGCTTTGCTCCATAATTTCTGTCAGTGGTTGGTACAGTTGACCTGAGGAACACCCTGACTATATCCTCAGTCATTATCAAGCATATGTACAGTATCATTTTGGAGATATTAAGCCTTAAAGTTGGCTTTTTTTTTTTTTTTTTTTGCGACAGCTCCAATATTCCATTTTTACTGTACAATAACATCAAATTGCTCCATAAGCTCTGGCAATGGTTGGTACAGTTGACCTCAGGACAACCTTGAATATATCTTCTCTTAATATTCTTGAATATTCTCACTTAATGTACCAGCTCCTTCCTGTAGACATGATATGTACAGTTAGTTATTCTTTGTTTGACGCAAGTGTTATATTAATTTCCTACTATCTGTACCGGTACTTCTTGTTAATTTGAAATAAACACTAACAGCATAATGTCAAAACAAAAACCGAACAAGTCAAACAGGAGCAGATCAGAAAACAAGGAGGCTTTGTACTAAAATATGGATAAAATATAAACAGGGAGTTGTCTAATGTCGTCAAGGAAGCCAACATTACGTTACCTGATGATCAGCATGTTGACTCAGAAAATCCTCAGGCTCCTGTTGCGACATTTCATTTGGGGCGACGGTTGTGACTTCACTGCTGGTCCCGTGAGAAACTCAAATCGGTCCCTCACGTTTGTGTTGCGTGGCATGGGTTAGGACATTGAGAGGCATTATAGTGTGGTTATGTGCACCAAATCGGACTCGGCTTCTAGCTCGATAGCCGTGCATAATTTATGCAAACGCAATGCTCTGTTTACATGAACTCACGGAGTCCGACTCCTTGCACGTGCTCATCTCTACTCGATGGATTTATGAGCTTGATGACAAGTGTCACAAGTGTGTATTTTGTATTGGATTGATGTACTGCAATTCTAGTCATGTGAACAAGCAATTATCATTCCTAGTTATATGTGGCATGACGAAATACTGTACTACCAAGTTTGTATTGCAGTATCTTCAGTTTATGGGGTAGAGGGTGCTCAAATTGGATTGATTGAAGATGTAGTTTAGGTACAATTTGCTTGTTTTTATCAAAATTTAAGTTGATTGCAGTTCAAGGTGGCACAATCCTATCAGATGTTGTCATTTGGTCACGAAGAACACTGGTATTTGATGATTATTACCATAAGTACCACCATGTTGCAGGCATTGTGGTTACAAGTTTCACTCCAATTTTGATTGTTGTCTGTATGACTAGCAATCCGTTGAGCTGTCTAGGGCTATCATTCAGATAAGGTGTCACAACTTTTAATTGCATGGGAACTTTGGGATCCATGGCAGATGGGCATTGTAAAAAAACGGATCTTGAGTCGGAAGGCCAGCTTGTCCTAATTGTGACCTTAATATGATGATTTTTTTTCCCTGCCAGATTGAGGAGAAATGAAATGGACATCCAAACCGGGGCCAATAATGGATGAGCTGGATGATGTCACAGTATCAATTTTAAATGGTATGTCATGTGTAGGTATGAAAAAATTTCCATTACTGTGATTTGTCCGCTAAGTAATTAAAATAACTGTATGCTGACACTGATTTCAAAAAGAAGTATTTTACAAATTTGAGACAAAATGTCTAAACTGAATTGCATTTACAATTATTTCTGATAACAGAAATTGGCACAAAACAAACTTGGTTTGACTTGTCAAGTTGAATTAAATTCATTAGTTAAAAAAATGTATGAGTTGTTAAGTGTAAAAGGTTTGTTAATGATTGGATTGTCTTTATAGCTGCCAACATCGATGAAGTCTTGCTCCACACCCTCCGTCGTGATGATTTGAGAGACCTTTTTCCTGGACCAGAACACTTTCTCAGGAGGAAACGGATTTGGGCCCTTATTAGTGTAGATGTGATTGGTTACCTACTTTGCTCTGAAAACATCTAGCATAACACTTTTTTTTCTTTTTTCCTAATTGGGTCTATTGTTTCTCTCTTGTTCATAATGTTTTGGATCTGGTTTCCTCTCGGCTGAGAATTCCACCGTACCAGACAAGGCTACCCCGAATGAAGCCAGGAACTGTGTCTTCATTCTGCATCCATTTGACTGATTTACTGATTTGTCTCCTCCATTTCATCAGCCAAAGATGGTCTGACAGCACAGGCCAGACATTATCAGACCCTGCAGGAGCTGTACAAGAAACCAAAACCCAACCAAGATGCTGTCTCCCAAATTCTTGACCTGCAGTTTCAAGCAAGAAGATCCTTCATTGATAGTGATGTTCTGAAAGAACAGGACAAGGCCAACAAAGATCCTGGATGCATATCCATGTGTCAAGGATCTTTATCGTGTAAGTGATTAACTTGTTTTGGTTTATGATGAAAAGCAAGCATTTTTGCAGATTTTAACACTGACTTGCATTATAGGCGATGAATGAGCTGCGGCGCATTCTGGATAAGGGCAACAGAAAATTCATTGATGAACTAAAAAAAGAGATGGGAAGACTTCTGCACCAATGTGTAATTTTATGGTGTTTGGAAAAAAAATGAAGTGATGAAGCCACGCATAACGCTGGATGTAGGTGAGTCATTTTGCTGTGTCTCTAATTGACTGTGTAGCTGTTTCCTTGGACATAGGATGGTTTATGTTGCGCTGAATGAATAGATGCAGAATGGTAATACTCTTCATGCTGAAAAAATAAGATTTTTTTTGTGATCAACACAAACCTAATAAGACAAATTTTTAGGAAGACTAACTTTGAACTCAAAGTTGATTTGTTCTATTCCAGTGGAATATTCCATCGCGCTGCTCAGGGCACTCCCCACACTCTTTCCTTCACCAAGTCCACCACCGAAGAAGCTGGGACATGCCAGTGAGGCACTGCTTCATGTCATTCAGGTGAAAGTTTGTTTGCATTTTCTCACATTCAACACTTCATAGTTCCATGCATGGATGTGGCGTTTCCTTCTTCTTTTTCTTTAGCCAACAGAAGATCCCACAATGTACTCGCAGAAGAGGTCTTTCTGCATCACTGTGTTGCTGTTTGATGGGACCCGCTGTCTCATCTGTCTTGGAGCCACTCCCGCCACCACGCTTGCCAAGGAAGACTTGAGTGACGGTCTGCTTCATCTGATGGGTTACTACTATGCCCTGCACCTCACATATCCAAAAGTGTGTGGCAACCCTTCTCTCTGTCATTCAGACAGAAGTGCTACAGGACACTATCCATGAGTGAGACACCACAGCCTCATACAAAAAAGACCATGGCAGAATGGAAAGATTTTATTGGGGAGTAGAGCTGTGTACTAGGCATAGGTAGTGATACACTCCCCTGGTAGTTGTAACTTGAGGGTGGGTGGGAGTCTGTTGGAACAAACATGTTATCAGGATATAGCAACACTATATGCTGTCCCCATGCTGTTTTTTTGGGTTTTTTTTGTAACTGAGTGTCAGGGAATCTGAATCAATATTCAATAATGATGACGGTGAATATTGTAACAATTGTTACTTGCGTTCTAGAAATGATTGCTTGAGGTTGTTTTAAGATGCAATGCCTTAGTGACGTTTTTATTACAAGGCAGTGAAGGCACTGTCAGCAATTTAAGTGAATAAATAGTTGTTGACAATATTAATTCTGTTTGCTGAATTATTTTTTTTGGGGGGGGAATGGGCGTAGGGGGGGTGGATGCTTTGTCTCATTTTGAGAAAAAAAAAGCTAATATTGTGAACACTTAAATTAAGAAGAATTGCACTGTTAGTAGGTCTGGTTTTAAGATCTTTTCATTCAAATTAAGAAAGAAGCAAACGTGAAAAAAGAATTGAGAAGCTAGTATCAAGTTTATTTGACTTAGTACAGTCCTTGGAATGAGTGCTTTACTGTTTATTTCAAGAGTTTTTCCATTCTTCAAATGCCTAGATATATCGTCTTATTTTAAGAAATCTTACCAAGTCTAAATATCTTACTGCATTGGCAGATAATTTGACTTGTTTCTAGCCTGTTCTTTCTCAATTTAAGTGTTTATTTCTTAGATATATTTTGCAGTGTGTGGACACCGAGGGGAGCCCTAGAATTGGCTCATTCAACCGACCAACGAGCCAATCAGCAGCGGCGTCACAGGCCCTCCTCCTTCTTTGTTCTCTCTCTCACTTTGACTTCTGCACTGGACAGCCAGGTTTGTGGAGGGAAGGTTGGAACAAGGTAAGGACGGGGTACCCCATACATTCATGTACGTAGAGTCACTAAGTCTTTAACTCACCAGGTTTGTATCGCTTATCGATAACCCTAATGCCATACAAGTCTATGAGTGTCAAAGGTCAACTTTGTCCTAGGGACATGGAGCCACTTTCAGGTTCATCAGGATCCTCCTGGACACACCCACGCCAAATTTGGGGCTTCTAGCCCATGAGGAACCCCAAAACCCTCACTCTAATTCCAGCCTCATCGCTAAACCCTAATGCAGTGCAAGTCTATGAAGGTCAAACCTCAACTTTGTCCAAGAGACATCAAGTGTTTTTTCATGAATCATTCATAAATGTTAAGAGTTTGCTTTGTGGAGAATTCACAATAAAAATACATTGACACTGTCAAGATGGACTCAAGCACTATTATTGAACTATACTGTATTTTTTGAGTGATGTGAAGCTTTTGACAAGCGCTGCGCAAAGGAGGCCCATTTGTTTTTGTTTTTTTGAAGGGGGCCCAAAATTCCTGGCGGCGCCCCTGAGCGGGCATCTCCAGCACTAAGGCAGTGGAGCTGCCGGCCACGAGAGAAGAATTAACCAGTCCATTGAAACCATTTGTTTGGTCTAGTGAGTGGCAACAGTCCTTTGAGGATCTTAAGTGCCTTCTCAGCTGTAACCCTTTCATGTCTGCTCCAAATTTTTCCTCATTGGCTAGAAGCCCCAAATCTAGCGTGGGCGCTTCTTGGGGGCTCCTGATGAAAAAGCAAGTGGCCCCATGTCGCTAGGACAAAATTGAAAATTCACCCCATAGACTTGCATTGAATTAGGGTTAACAATAAGGCTGAAACTAGGGTTAGGGTTAGGGTTAGGGTTAGCTGAAATTAGGGTTAGGGTTTCAGGGTTCCTCAAGGACTAGAAGCCCAAAAATTTGGCGTGGGCGCTTCTTGGGGGCTCCTGATGAAAAAGCAAGTGGCCCCAAGTCTCTAGGACAAAGTTGAAAATTCACCCCATAGACTTGTATGGCATTAGGGTTAGGGTCCAAGAGTACACATACACATTTTCTTTTGCTTTATTGATTTAAGCTCATCGTCTCCAGCTGCAAAGGTACAGAAACCTTTCTGTGTTTTGATGTCGTGTGTGAGAAAACATCACTTTTTTCTGTAAACTTGTGTTATCATTGTCCTTCATTGGAAATGACACAATCTTTCATTTCATTGTTCAGATGCCGAACACCAAGGCATTCCGTCGCTCTCTGGCCATGAAACGACGCCTGGAGCAAAAGCGGGATTGGACACCTTTTCCACCTCGGATGGACTTTGAACGTTTTGAGTACTTCCACGTTCATGATTTCATGTTCTGCCTGTGTTATGTTGTATTCCAAATAAATCTTACAAAAACATATTTAGATTTTTCTTTTTTGTCAATTTACACAGGGCGCGGTACTGGTCAGCGACCTGGGTGCGAAGATGGCCCGTTTTGCTCCTGACTGACAAAACAGTGCAAGTTCGTTCTTAAGGCCCAGCAACCAGACAAGAAGGTATGGGTCGTGATTTTGTCAAGCCACAAGTTTCTTTATGTTTTTGTTCTGGTGGTGGGAGACTCACATCTCTGTCCACTTGTGGATGGTTTTGTGTTCTCTCCCCGGGCAACAACCTTGAACACGGGCTTGTAACAGACTCCGCCCAGGATTTTGCTGCGCTACTGGCAACTGTGTTGGACCGCTGGCCCAAGGTTTGTTTATCTGCTGTGACAAACAAATTTGAACACATGAATGTCATCGCCACTTTGTTTTATCAATATCAAGTAATTCCATGATCCATAGTTCAATAACAAGAATATTCATGAATTTATTTTGCATTTTTATGTTTGTTTGTTTTTTTTTTTTTTTATACAACTATTTTGTAGGTGTTTGTGCTTGACTTTCCACCTCGCCTGACTGTCAAGCCAGAACTACAAACAGCGCTACGTCAAGTATATCATCGTGTTGCTGCACGCATGGGTGTGTAAAATACATATTTTTGTTGTATTTTTTTCTCTTCAGTGACACTGTGCTAACAGATATTTCTTAGAATTGTGTGATTACATAATTGATTATGTGAGACTTCTTCCAGGTTTAACATTTGTGTATATGGCCGATCACCTCGCCCTTCGTCGGCTGTACATGGTGGTGTTATGATGGTGTAAGTTTTGCCTTCTTCAGCCTTACTTGTTCTTCATTTGATATGACAAATATGTGTTAACATGTTGTTTTCTGTTTAGGTGCACCTCAGGACTGATTTTGGTGGAGCGTCTGCATGCTGCATGCTCCATCAGCTCGTACCCCCTTCACCTAGGCCAGGGGTGTTGTGCCACAACCAATCATCGCCCAGGGTGTCTCCCAGAGTGGTTGTGACAGGTCCTGTCCACATGCCAGTGTATGGACCTGCTCCTGAATGGACTCTTGTTGGACAGGAGGTTGAGGTAACCTGTTCATCCCTCTTTTTTTTTTTTCCCCCAATCATGTATTTGTCAAACTGTGCAACTTTTTATTTTAAAAATGAACACTTATCCTAAGTTGACTCTGATTTCCTCTCCTCTTTTTTTTATAGACAGTACCAACAGCTGTTGAGACTGCATTTCACACAGACATCTTGTTGCCAACCCTCCCATAAAATACGCGATTGTCCCATATTTGGCAACTAAAAAGCCTGTCCCGTAATGAACTGATGGGGGACGCACTTCACTTTGTCCCGTATATTTCGGGGACGCGGTTATTTATTTATTTATTTTGTCTGCATCATTTTTTATTGATTTTCAGAATCTGGGCAGTGAAAGGATTTTTTTCCCTCTCTCATCTTCCCGTCGGTTTGTATATCCCAAGTCCCCAAGTTGAGATAAAACAAGTTGCTACTGACTTTACATTACCAGAAAGCACTGTCCTTGTTTACATGAAAGTTATTAATGTTCATGCACTTTAATATGTTTGCTTGTGCAGTGCACGTTTGTTTGTACATTATACAAAGTTTTGGAATAAATGCAAGATCACAGGCATTTTCCTTTTTATGGGTATTTTTTTCTTTTTCAGTCACATATCGTCTGCAAAATTTCGAAGACATCGAAGATATTGTGTGTCGTGATGTTGTCATTATCGTGGGCCAAATATCGTCACAGTATCGAATCGTGGGTTAGCCGTATCGCCCCACCCCTATTATCAACACAAGATCACATATGTACAGTACATGTACAGTTTAATTAGTGTGTTACTTTGTTTATGAATTAATTTCTTTATGTTCTTCCAGATGTCCAGCCTGAGACGTCGATCAGCACGCGTTGCCTCAAAAACCAAAACAAACAAGTGACATGTTGGTATTTGGGATATGTGTATTTCATTGTGTGCATCTTTGTGATAGGACAATAAATGCAGTTCTTTAAACGTTACTTTGTGTCCTTGTATTTGCAGGTGTGGGCAACACGTTCAACTGTCCACATGACTGAGTCTGCCTCCAGCAATGTCACAGCAGTGCAGCAGGTTTGTACTTATTCATTTCCACTTCATCACCTGTGTGTGTTTTCTAGGCTTTACACCGATCTTATCGGCTGTATCGGATCGGCCGATATTTGGCATTTTTTGAAACGTTCATGATCGGGCGTCATGTCATGAATCACCGATCAATGACGTCATGGTCGTGTTGAAACTTTTTTAATCTGTCTCATTTCCTCCAAAGTAGTTTCACAGCATCGACATGTTTATTTGTTTGTATCCGAGTGTTATGTAAATGTATAGATTTGGGTTTACATTGTTTTCAGTTCCTTTTGTCTGCTGTGTGTCCGTTTGGGCACTAGATGGCGCAGTAGATCCTGTGTTCCCTTTTTTTTGCTTGTTCCAGGTGCGGAAAGGTGATTGGCTGGTGCCAATATTTAAGGAGGAGGACTTCAACACCTCGGTCTCTTTGTCCTTCTCCCAGCTCCCAACCAGAGGCCATGTGCCGCAGCAGCAGCATTCTGTGTTCAGCCATCAATTCTGTTTTGTAATCTATTTCAGTTCCCTTTGTGTCCACGTAGCCCGTAGGGGAGGGAAGCCATTTGTGTTGTGACCCTTTTCTCCTGTGTTTTAGTTAAGGAGGTTAGTTTGACTGTCATTTATTTGATTGTTTTCTTCATAGGTAAGATCCATAAGAGAGCCATTTTGTTTGTTGTTTTAGCCATGCCCTCCCTGACGCCAGTGCAATGATGGTGACGTTTAATAAAAACCATCCTGTGGACGAAGCACCTTTGTCTAATTTGAGAGCTGGGAGAAGGGGGGGAGCCTTTATGTTGTGTCCTGGTTCCCCCTAGGCCGGGGCATAACACCGAGAGCTAATGATTCATGATTCAAAAACCTTCATTTTCGTCTTCGTGCCTCTTCCTGTTTTGAGTACTGTCGCTATGTGACGGACAATAAAGTTTCTTTGAATCTGCAATATATGCAACGCTACAGTACCTCGCGGGGGAACTTTGGCAAAAAATTTCAACACCACAAATTTAATCAGGCGCTTGGAAAAGATACACACGGAGGAGCATGTCGAGTTTAAGAAACGCAGCGCGGAGAAAGAAAAAGAAAAGCAAACTCTGAAACGGATGCTAAAGCAAACAACTTTAGACGGTGCTCGTGAGAAGGCAAGGGGTGTACAGAAACAAGTATTTATTGCCCCTAACGTGATCGGATCGGTGATCGGTGATCGGTTTATTTAAACTCACTGATCGGTGATCGGCACAAAAATCGTGATCGTGTAAAGCCTAGTGTTTTCCTTTCTATGTTTATTGGCATAAAATCACATCTTTCTTATTTTAATCAGGTGGAGGCGACGCCACAGATGACCAGAGCTGTGCCCGTGGTTCCTGTGGCTCCCGTGGTTGCCAGCACCAAGCCAGAGGAGGCCAGCACCGTCCAGGAGGCAACACAGAAGATCAACTAAGCTAAGGAGGCTTTTCTTTCTTCTTCTGTTGCCTCTGACTGCTCCGCTCGTTCTACGCCTCGCACATGTGATTTGTGATCCATCATCAGTTAGTACTAGTGAAGATGCAGTGGCAGATTATGGCACTGGTATTAGATTAGCCAAGGTTCTGCATGGTTCTTTTCATCAAGGCGAAACCGGTCACGGTTTAAAATTCCAGCACCAGCTGGCAACAGTGAGTCACTTCAGAAGAGCAAAACTCCTCACTTTGACATGGATAATTCTGACGTAGAGTTTGTCAGTGCTGTGACCAATGGAGAGTGTAACTTCTCTCCCCTTGATGTTGATGTTTGTTTAGACCTTTGCAAAAACTTGAAGATTCATTTGGACCGTGCGAGTTTTCCAATTTCTGATTGCAATGGCCATTAGGTTCGCCGTGTACAAATGAGAATGTAGAGGCTGATGGAAACTGCTTCTTCAGAGCCATCAGTCAAGCTGTGACTGGTTTATAGACACAGAAGTGGAAATTCAGGGTGCAGCAGATTGTTTACGATTAGATGTGTACACTTTTATCGATGGTCATGGGTTGAAGTACAGCTCTTGCAAGAAACAATTCTCACATTGTATATATTTATGGATGTATTTGTTTTATATGGAAGCAGTTACCATAATCCAAATTAAAATAAGAATATAATAACAGAAATGCTTTTTCATTTTAAGAACGAAGCTGCATTATTTGACTCATAATTAAAATGGTTAATAAGTCATTCAATCTGCATTTTCATTTTCTTCTTCAAGACTGCTCATTCTTGTACTTAATTCAAATGAAAAAGGAAAACACATTTGAGATTTAATTTTCAAAACATGCACCAGCAAAGAGTTACCAAAATTCAATATGAAATGTAAAATTCAAAAATGAAAAAGCAATAGCAGAATGCTTTTTCATTTTAAGAACGAAGCTGCATTATTTGACTCATAATTAAAATCATTAATAAATATTCCTATATGCATTTTCATTTTCTTATTCATGTCGCACCTTTTATGACACAATCAAAAAGAAAACTGAGAGCATTGCTTTTTAATTTTCGTGGTCCTGCCCTGCACAAGAGTTACCACAACTCGAAAACGAAATCGCAATCTCAAAGTAAGCGCGCGGCGCAGGAAAGTGACGTCAGCAGCTCTCCACCTCCGCTGTGGGTATGGCGGTATGACGCCAAGTGTCATTTGCCTTCTGTTATGTGTAAATTCTAATGTTTGTGAATTTAATAAATGTATATATATACTGTATATTTAAAAAAACAAAACAAAACAAAAAAAAGGTATAGCGGTATGACACCACTTTGCCATCGTTACTTTTCACGTCATTGAAGTTGCCGGTAAACAAGATTTAAATCGCCGAAAAACGTGGACCACTGACGGATCTCGTTGGTCGGACAGATTTGAGCATGGCGCACATTGACACAATTGTTCAAACCCTGCTGGATTTAGCTTCCCAGGTGGAGTTGAATAGTGTATCTGAATCTGATGCTCGGGACCGAGTTGAGCAGGTATTCTGCCGTCCCAGATACGGACGCAAACAAGGAAGTTTGAGAAGTAATTCCTCCGTCTGAGACGCCCCGCTTGCCTTAATGACACTCCTCTTGGATCCAGCTCCTTCAAAACCAAACGCACAGACTCTTTTCTCACACGCAGTCCATTTTCTCTGCATTTAGCATACATCCACCTGTACCCGTGAAGCTGCCCGGGGTAATGTAGCTGGTTGCTAATGGATTCAAACAGGATCGCCAGGTCGGAATAGGCTTTGCGTGGCACGAGTCCCCTTGGAATGTACAGCTGCATCCCACTCTAGACTGATCAAACCCGACAAAGAAAACAAATCCTGAGTCACTAAATATTAAGAAGATGATTAAAAGGATTGGTATGTTTGATGTATGGAGGGATTTTCATCCATCCACTAAACAATTGACTTTTTACTCTCACCCTCATTCAGTTTACTCGAGGATCGATTATTTCTTAATGTTCAGAACAGACAGACACAGGGTTTTAGATTGTAGAATTGGTGTTAGCGACATATCAGATCACTCAGGTGTATATGTGAAAATAAATGTAGGTGTCCCACACAAAAACACTATTTGGAGACTCAACACCTCCCTATTAAATTACACCTGATTTGAAGATTACATTAGGAAAGAAATGAAGGAATATACAGACCTTAACGGTAGCACAGTGACGTCACAGAGTATTTTATGGGATGCTGGAAAAGCAGTATTGCGTGGGAAGATTATAAGTTGGGCATCACAAAGGAAAAAAGAAAAACTTAAACACCTTAACGACTTGACAAGTAAATTAGACTCACTGGAACAGAAGCATGTAGAGACTAACGACCCCACCTTATTGGAACAAATAACCGTAGTAAAATCAGAACTAAATAAGAAACTGAACGACCAGGAGGAACTTACACTTAAGTATATCAAACAAACCCACTATGAAAATGGACCCCGTGCTAAAAAACTCTTAGCCTGGAGACTTAAAAAACAACAGTCTGGAAGATCCATATATAAAGTAAAGGACCCGGTCACCAACCAGATGTGTTATAAGCCAGAAGCAATACATAAGTCTTTTGAATCATACTACAGGAATTTATACACTCAACCCGAATTAGCAGAAGCAGTAACAGTCAATCAATTTTTTGAAATCCCTAGACCTGCCATCTGTTGTCACAGAACAAAATAAGTGCTTAACTACAGAGATTACAAATGCAGAGGTCGACAAGGCAATTTCTAAACTGAAAACAAGCAAAGCAGCCGGGGGAGATGGACTACCAGCAGAATGGTATAAGACTTTTAGGGACTCTGTGACCCCACTGCTATTTATTAAATTGTTTTACCTATGTCTTAAAAGGTGGCGAGACCCCACCATCTTGGAAACAGGCCATATTATCTGTAATACTGAAACCAGGGAAAGATAGGACAGATTGCAGCTCATACAGACCTATCTCAGTTTTAAACACTGATTATAAAATGTTCACTTCAATTATTGTCAACACACTAGAAAATATTATCCCTAACCTAATTGACACGGACCAGACAGGTTTTGTTAAAAATAGACAAACATAAGACAATGTTAGGCGAGCTATACATCTGTTACATATAATGAGCAAAGGAAACACAATGTCCTTAGCAATTAGCTTTGACACAGAAAAAGCTTTTGACTCTGTTCTATGGGAATTTTTATACCTGGTCCTGCAACGTTTTGGCTTTAACAATACAGTTATAAAATGTTTAAAATTCACCTGTGGCCCGGATCAGAATAAATGGCAGTCTTTCAGGTACAATCCGTTTGGAGAGGGGTTGCTGACACGGCTGCCCACTGAGCCCCATCTTGTTTGCTCTATTTATAGAGCTACTTGTTCAAAAGATTAGGGAAGACCCAGAAATCACGGGAATACTATTCAAGGGGAAAGAATATAAGACATGTTTATATGCAGATGACATCCTGGTGACTTTATCCAACCCGGATACCAGTCTCCCTAAATTAATGCCCTCCTTCGACCAATGTGGTTCATATTCGGGATACAAATTGAACATAGAGAAAACTCAAACTCTTACTTTTAATTACATACAAGAAACCAAGAAAACATACGTAAGTCCTTTAAATTTAAATGGAAAACCAGAATTTTGAAATACCTAGGTCTTCATATTCCCAAGACCCCCAAAGATTTATATAGTGTAAACTACGGTAGCATCACAACCAAAATTAAAAATGATGGACAGTTGGACCCCCCTAGTACTTGATTTTTACAACCAAATAGATACTTAAAAAATGGTTATTTTACCACAATTGTTATTTCTACTCCAATCGCTACCTGTAGAAATACCCAATAAGAAATTCAGTGAATGGAATCGGATCATTTCTAGATTCATATGGCAGAACAAGAAACCAAGGGTACGCTACAAAACATTACACTTAACAGGGAGGGATGTCACTCCCATGCTTGGAGGACTACTATAAAGCAGCACAACTGCAGTATATAGTCTACTGGTGCAGGGCGGGTTACGATGCAAAATGGAAGGAGCTAGAATTTGACCAACTAGATATCCCACTTCAATCTCTGCTGGGTGACAAAGCTTTCAAGACTATATACTCTAATAATCTATGTGATGTTATAAAAACTCCCCTAAATATTTGGTACAAAGAGATGAGCAAAGCACACCTGGAAAAAAAATCTCGGTTATTAAGATGGGTCGAACATGATAGAGTATTCTTGTGTTATTCTTTATCTTGGTTTATATTGTATGATCACTAGTAGCACGTGTAAACTGTTATATACGCATCGTGTTTCACTTTGTTTTATGGCCTGCCACTGATGTGCTCATCCTCTCCCTGTACAGGATATGAGCTGTGAAATCGGTCAACTATCGTATAGTCGTTGGTTTGTCTCTCTCTGTTCTCCTCCCTGTTCTTTCCTTATCTTATCCCCTCCCAGTCCTGTGTATAAGAGACCTTCTTCCTCCTTCCCACCTCGCACTCGCACTCCCATTTTACTGTGTTTTGTGCCTCGGAGCTCCGATCCCTTTTTTTATTGTTTGTTCATTAAATTACTTATTATCCCAGTATTCCTGCATCGGCATCTTCGCTCTTTTCCACAACAATTTGGCGTCACGAACAGGATTGCTGGAGACCCGTCAGTGGAACTCTGGGACGTTGAGGGCCCGGGACCAGGAACGGAGGAAACTCCTCGTTCCCCCTCTACCTCGAACCAAGCATTCAGAGATGAGAGGATCGGCGTCTAAGAGTGGATCTGATCGGCTTCACGTCTATCCAAGCGAACCTGGAAGGGAAGTGCTGATTCAGAGATCGGGTGAGAAGTAATTGTTCTTGTCTCAGACATATCAGTGACCAGTGGGTTGTTTTCCTTGTCGTCTACGAACGGTCCCGGGGCAGGACGGAGCGCATACGTTAACCGTGCCTGTCAGGTCGGTGAATCAACACTGAAATTCCCGCTCCACAAGTGAGCCGGAAGCTTCTGGTAGGTAAACTACCAGAGGGGTGAGTTTTTTCTTCACCTTTTTGCTAGAGTAAGAAAAAGGGGTGCACGGGGACGCCTGTGTATTTTCTGACTTGGAATTTTGTGAAAACTTAGTGAAAAGTCAGAGTAATAAGTCTAGCTAGACAGTGCTGGGGAAGAACCAGAGCAAAGTGGCTGCTGCTGTTCCCCAGGGGGGACCAATTGTGGACGACATGAGGAAAAAATATGGTCCAGATTGTCTTGACATGTTGGGAATTTGGGTTGAAAAGTATGATTTCCCAGCAGGGGGATCACTGAGTTTGGAGGAATTGAGAAACCTCCGGGATAAATTGAAGATAGCAGAGGGAAAGGTTACAAAAAAGAAAAACCCAAACAGGTGGGAGATTCAAATCATCAAAGATCATGAAAGGTGTTTTTCATTCTGGAAACCTGAAGCAGAGGTCAGGGACAGGAAACAAGTAAAGAAAACAAAAACAAACGTTTGAACAGCGCTGGGCGCTGGAGCACAGGGGTGACAGAGATAACGGCAGAGGGTGCACACACTCACACACACTCCCCAGAGGAGGGAGAAAAGGAGCCGCTCACACACGAGCATTCAAATGCACCAAATCGTCTGTATCCTTCTCTTACAGGCCCGAGGGACCCTCTCCTGGACATGCCTGTCTTCCCTCCTCCCGCCTGCCCTCATCCAACGCTACCACCGTACAACCCTGCGCACTCCAGCACCGACGCCGCAGCGTCGCCACGTTCATCAGGACTGCCGTCAACCAAACGGCCAGCCTCATCACTGCTTTCAGACAAGGGCTGCTCCCCCAGATCGCCAAAGCAGTTAACACAAGCTGCTGCGTGGGGATTGAAGATGCCCGGCTGACAAAGGTCCGACGTCATGCAGTGCACGCTGAGAGGCTTCTGCAGGAGGCCAGCGATGTAGAGGACAAGAAGATAAAGCGTGCCTCCCTCACCATGATGAAGCACCTCAGTGACACGGCGAGACGGCCCTACAGGAACAACGACAACCGACGAAGGGCGACTAGCGGAGACAGAGGCGAAAAGGGGGCGTGCCACATCTGCGGCCGAATGGGTCACTGGGCCAGAGAATGCCCTGACAAAGGAAGAACCATGCCCACCGCAGCCAAGAGAGTGATCGCGAGGACCGGAAAAGAGGATCCAGAGGGGACCAGGACGTGTTTATGTAGCATAATTGTGGCAAAGCACTGTTCCTGCTTTTGTTGTGGTTTGTGGCGTGTGTGAGAGTGATCAGTGAGCAGGGTGCAGTTACCCACTTCTACCAGTGGAGGTCGTGTTCGCCCCGGGGAATAACGCTAGAGAGGTCTCAAGTGGCTCATGAGACCTATGTGGAGCGAACCGTCGTAGCGGACGTTAACGTGTGTGTTATCTGTTGTGCTTCCACAGGTGAGAAGGGGAAATGGTTGAAAATAAGAGCAAATGTATGTGTGGCTGTTTCGTAATTGAAGTCTGAGATCGAGGGTATGTGAGTTAAATTTATGTTTTGAATGTATCGTCTCTGAGTGATGTGGGAAATGTGGGAAACGACATGATTAATAAGTTCAAGTCGAAGTCGGGTATGGATCTGTGTTTTGAAATGTAAAAAGTAGATAACGCTCGAGAGGAAGTCTCTCAAGTGGCTCGTGAGACCTATGCGGAGCGAACCGTAGTAGCGGACGTTAACATGTGTGTTGTCTGTTGTGCTTCTTCAGAAAACCAAAATAAAAGCTTCTAAAGAAACAAAGAAAAACAAAAATAAATGTGTCTTCACAACATTACCATGCTACATTTACGTTTGACTATCTGCTTTAATATAAAACCACAACAAATGTGTTTTATAATTGTCTTTATATAATCTACAAACGTATTTGTATGATCCAGGGAAAATTCCATGTTTGTTTGCGAAACTCATTGGAAGAATGAAGAAAATCTGTTCGATTGTTATTGTCATGAACATGAATCACAAAACATATATATATATTTTTTTTCCATGTGTCACTTTAACAGAGACAACACCATCTGTAATTACTATGTTTGGTTGCATTTCCCTGGCAGGCAAAGATAGATGGAAGAGACATCCTTCTGGGTGGAAGATGGGACTGGCTTGTCTGTGGATGGTGGAGGCTCGCTGGGCTCATCAATCCGTCCATCCATTCACCTTGTTCGTCTCATCCTGACTGCAGCACGCCACTGTGGAGGCTTGACATAACACACATTAGATTAATAACAGAAAAGCAAAATGTGACTTATGGTGTATTATTTAGTGTGCTTCAGTTGTAATTCTCATAATAATGACTGTTTTGCTGGCTTCACACAATATATATAATTGGCCTGTCTTAGTTAAAAGCCCACTCACCACGACAAGGTGAAGGCCAAGAGTGGGAACACAAACACAGACCAGAAACGAACAGGACAAATCCAGACAAGACTACAAAAAACACAAACACAAATATCAATCACTTTGACCACTATCTTTTTTCACAAAAACTTTTATTTCTTTACAAATTGAACCTTAGATTGTGTCACAACAAACTAAATAAACCCTTGAAACAGCCAACAAAACATGAAACAACAACACTTCATCAATATTATAATGAGTATCCTCATTGTATGTCCTTGTATGGTTCAATGCTGACACAATAAAATAAAAATGAAAAATAAAGACAATGTCTCTTTTTTGGCACGACTGATTGTAGTAGACGATAGCTCTTATACTTAGCCTGACAGTTTGTGCAATGAATTATATTATATCCTAAAACAAGACTAAATAGCCCATAGTTTAAAAATATGTTCAATAGTAAGTGTTCAGTGGGTCAGATGTCAAATGTGATCTATTTAAAATGTAGAATAGATGAGCTAAATAACACATATATAATACACATTGATGGGAATTGAACCATCGCCTCAGTCTTGCAAG
This sequence comes from Nelusetta ayraudi, assembly GCF_046127955.1. Taxonomy (NCBI): domain Eukaryota; kingdom Metazoa; phylum Chordata; class Actinopteri; order Tetraodontiformes; family Monacanthidae; genus Nelusetta; species Nelusetta ayraudi. The sequence goes on from NW_027466074.1 coordinate 3,201,925, forward strand.
TCCAAGATTGTCATAATGTACCACAAACCTAAATCACACTCCCTTTTTTCATCGAAGCTGTTTGAGTAGCGTTAGCACACCGTGATTCCTCATCAACTACAGGCCTACACTTCAAATAATTATGAGAAAAATCCAACGTAAAGAGAGCACTTCCATTAGGAAATAGTCAACATGAAATTTCGTCTTCTACTGACACCTGCTGGTCAAATTGAATAGTTGCAAATATTGTGAACAAGTTGTCATCTAATTCTAATCCGAAACAATATGGCCATTCCAAGTCAAGTATTAAGACAATTAATCAGGTTTGTACTGCTTGATTGAACACATTCATCCCGTTCCAGTGCACTAAAACCCACTTCCCTTCAGGACCGTGTCAGCGAAGCCAAAACTTCCTTGAGTGACGCTGTTTCCCAGCATGCAATGCGAGCTAGCGATTCACAATACTATTTCATCACAAACATGGATGTAAAAAATAAAAAGGGAAAAGGGGAAAAATGAAACTTCAGGAACACCAACCATTGCAATACAAGCAGAACTGGGCCGAAGTTTTATATTATGTACACCATAATACAGCCTTCTGGTGGACAAGCCATACTATTTAACCCGTGTCCTCCTATGGCACTTCAGTGGGTGGAAGCTCATCGTAGAGGTCACGTGCTGGTTGCGCATCACTCCACCGATCACCTCGGGTCTGAGACAAGGTCGTTGCCCTTGCAGGTTATCTGATTCAGGTGAATATATGGAAAACATGGGTCAATGTGGTCAGTCTTAACAAGAGAAGCTTACTGGCGAAAATAATGTACTACAAGTGGATGTCACACTTCCTTTTTGTTTTGTATGTGGTCAGTCTTACCAAGAGAAGCTTACTGGCGAAAATAATGTACTACAAGTGGATGTCACACTTTCTTTTTGTTTTGTATGAGCATTTAAAAACAACAACAACATAATAATATGGATTTTGACCATGTATGTTTTGGAGTTCATTGAAAGAGGTTTATTTATATATTATATATATATATATATATATATATATATATATATATATATATATATATATATATATATATATATACATATATATATACACACATATATATACATATACATATACATATACATATACATATATATACATATATATACATATATATATATACATACATATACATATATATATATATATATATATACATACACACATATATATATATATATACATATACATATATATATATATATATACATATATATACATATATATACATATACATATACATATACATATATATATATACATATATATACATATATATATACATACATATACATATATATATATATATACATACACACACATATATATATATACATATACATATATATATATATATATATAAATATATATATATATACATATATATGTACGTGTGTGTGTGTGTGTGTAACTTTAACTAACTTATCTATTTCTATCCATCTATCAAACGTACTATCTAGGGATCTATCTAGGGGGGGGGTTAAAATGAGCCGTCGATTGTATGTGTGGGAGTCCCTCGGGTTCAGCCCAGCTGATTTAGTGTTCGGTGAGAGGACCCTCACGTCTGTTAAGGGGTAAGTGGCTTTCCAATGTTAAATGAGTCGAGAATAATGTGTTAGATTACGTCTTTTTTTTTTTCGTGAATGCTTGCATCGTGCTTGTGAAATTGCTCACAAAACTCTTGTCGCCAGCCAGTCTAAAATGAAGCGGCAGTTTGACAAGAAAGCTGTGGCTCGAGTTTTTGAGACAGGCGACCGAGTGTTGGTATTGTTGCCGTTACCCGGTTCCCGTTTGCAGGCTGGTTTTTCTGGTCCGTATGTCGTGGAGCGCAAACTTTCCGTTACAGATTATGTAATGCACACTCCTGATAGAAAACGATCGTCCCGCGTCTGCCACGTCAAAATGTTGAAAAGTTCCGCCCGGTTCACACTGGACGTGGAAGCGCCGCGAAGCGTGCAGAGCTTAATCGGACTAAGCAATAATTCTGTTTTCTCGTCCAATCGGAGTTCTCAGCTTGGTCCCCGTATCCATGCAGCTGAGAAATTCAAATGATTGACGGGAACGTGTCCTCCTCACAACACTAGGGGGTGGAGTTCATAATGTACGTGTTACTTGCTTTGCAGATAAGGTGTACCCTATTTCTTGTGCTCCTGGTTATTTTAAAAGGCAGACAAGAACGTTGTTTGCTGTTGGAGGGCTACAACAACACTTCGATGCTACGCTTTGTGCCGTCGCTACGGACCCCAAACTCTCGTTCTTGTTGGATTTGGGTGTGTGTCTGTATTCGATTATCATGATGTTGTTTTTTTTAAATGCTCATACAAAACAAAAATAAAGTGTGACATTCACTTGTAGTACATTATTTTTGCCAGCAAGCTTCTCTTGTTACAACTGACCATCGACCCATATTTTCCATATACTCAACTGAATCAGATACCCTGCAGATCCCCTGCAAGGGCCCCGAGGTGATCGGTGGAGTGACGCGCAACCAGCACGTGACCTCTACGATGAGCTTCCACCCACGGAAGTGCCATAGGAGGACACGGCTTAAATAGTATGGCTTGTCCACCAGAAGGCTGTATTATAGTGTACATAATATAAAACTTCGGCCCAGTTCTGCTTGTATTGCAATGGTTGGTGTTCCTGAAGTTTCATTTTTCGTCCCTTTTTATTTTTTACATCCATGTTTGTGATGAAATAGTATTGTGAAATCGCTAGCTCGCATTGCATGCTGGGAAACAGCGTCACTCAAGGAAGTTTTGGCTTCGCTGACACGGTCCTGAAGGGAAGTGGGTTTTAGTGCACTGGAACGGGATGAATGTGTTCAATCAAGCAGTACAAACCTGATTAATTGTCTTAATACTTGACTTGGAATGGCCATATTGTTTCGGATTAGAATTAGATGACAACTTGTTCACAATATTTGCAACTATTCAATTTGACCAGCAGGTGTCAGTAGAAGACGAAATTTCATGTTGACTATTTCCTAATGGAAGTGCTCTCTTTACGTTGGATTTTTCTCATAATTATTTGAAGTGTAGGCCTGTATCTGCACACAATTTGGAATTCGTCCCAGCGCCCTGAGCTGTAAATTTGGACGGTGTAAAATGAAAATGGCCATCTGCAGCAGAATGAAAGTGAGATTGCATTGTCCAGGTAGGAGGACAGCAGTCAGTCATGTTTCACCTCCAGTCAACACGCAGTGGTTCACATGAAGGTCCAAGAGGCCTACAGACCTACACTGAGTCTGGACGTGGCAGTACAGTTGGATCATTGTCTTTGTTGTGTTGTTTGGTCATTGTGATCCAATGTAATGTGAGAGAAGGACGAGTGCAGTTATATTGGAGTGAGTTTTTTAGAGTGTAATAGAAGTTATAATGCAGAGTCTGTTTTTATGAAATGTTCTATCACCTGGCATCCATCCATCCATCCATCCATCCATCTTCTACTGCCGTATCCGGAGTCAGGTCTCGGGGGCAGCAGCCTCAGCAGAGACCCCCAGACTTCCCTGGACCCAGTCACCTCCTCCAGTTCCACCAGTGGGACCCCAAGGCTTCCCAGTCCAGCCCAGAGACCGGGTCAGCACCACTCTGACTCCCCGAGTACCTGCTGCTCAGGTGAGGCTTCAAAGATCTGGCTTCACCTGATTGGACGGTCGTGGAGGATCTCCTTGGTCTTCTTGGTCTTCTTGGTCTCCAGCTGTTTGACCTCATGCTCTCTGTTGACCTCCTCACTCAGTCCCTCAGTGATGTAGAGCTCAGTGTAGATGCTGTTGAGGAGAGTTTAACTTCCTGCTTCTTCACCTTCAGTCACACGGCATGTGAGTCTCCAGACTGATCTTCTGCTGCTGTAGAAGCTCCTGCAGACCACCAACCTCTGGAGCTGAGAGAAGGTTGGAGAAGAAAACATCAGTGTGACAGTGTCATCATTTTCTGTCCACGACTTGAAGCTGAAAGCATCCAAACTCCATTTTTCAGCTGATGTGGTGAAGCTGCTGTTGTCTGACTGTTTGCTCTAAATGTCCTCCAGTGGATCTTCTCACTGGAGGTCCTGACCACGGTTATAATAGTTAACGAAAACGAACAAAATAACAAAAACTTAAATTGAAAAAAACAATTGTCACGTTCCCAGGGGTTAGGATTTTGGTACCTGCCTCGTTGGGCTTCGAAGCGAGCAGAGCTGAGACCATAAGGGTGACGTAGCAACGTTCAGGACACTGATTGGCCAAAGGCAGTCTTTCACGAAAGACCAAAACCGCCATTTTTAAATGCCTCGCGTGTGGATTTTTACATTAACACGTATTAAAAACTGAAAAGCTTATGAAACTGTACCATGGGTGAACAAAGAACTACAGACGTTTCTGTTCTCTGTGGCCGAAGAAAAAGCACAATGCAGACAGTTGTGCAGAAAGTTTAGTGTTAGCTAAAATATCGGGCACACAGACGTACTTATTATGTATACATTTCTTTCCATTGTAACAGGTCACTACAAGATCTGCAATCCATTACCTAGAATTGGTTTTCCTTAAAGTGATGTACAGGATTACTAATCTGACTTTGATGGGCAAATTTGACAACAGAATACAATTATGAAGCACTAAAACACAGGACCACAAAACAATTAAATGCATGATGAAATAATGATATGCTTTGTTAAATGAAATAAAATGGCATTTTCAACTAAGTAATAAAATAGTCGGTGGTGCAGTGGTTAGCGCTGCCGCCTCACAGCAAGAAGGTCGTGGGTTTGATTCCGGGGCCTGGACCTGGGACCTTTCTGTGTGGAGTTTGCATGTTCTCCCTGTGTCTGCGTGGGTTCTCTCCGGGTTCTCCGGCTTCCTCCCACACTCCAAAAACATGCACGTGAGGTCAATTGAACGTTCTAAATTGTCTGTAGGTGTGCATGTGAGTGTGAATGGTTGTTTGTCTCTATGTGGCCCTGCGATGAACTGGCGACTTGTCCAGGGTGTCACCCTGCCTTCGCCCTAAGACAGCTTGGATAGGCTCCAGCAGACCCCCGTGACCCTGAATAGGAATAAGCGGGTATAGAAGATGAATGAATGAAATCTTTATTGAATGAATGACACATTTTATCTCACTCGTGGTTTATGTAATTATTATTTTTTGCTCGATAGCTTTCATGATTCAGCATTACATGTTAAGCATGATGAATTGCATGAAAAGAGAGAGCACTCGCTGATAAATTAACATGGTGTGCTGTTTAATTCCACGAGGACGACAAAATATTTGCAAATTTGTGTTAGCTACACACATCGACAGGTGCAAGAGAAAGGGAGGAACTTTTAAGATCGTTGAGTTTTTATTTTTTATTTTTTTAGTTCTGATGAAATAAATAGACCAATCATTTCATTACTTTGTCTGCTTTCCAAAGAGAGTTGCTTCAAAGAATTATCATTTATTATTCAGTGGCACATTGCTCACTTGTTTAATACACAAATAATAGTATATTATTATAATAATACTATTTTATTAATATGATAATAATAATAATAATAATAATAATAATAATAATAATAATAATAATAATAATAATAATAATAATAATAACAATAATAATAATAATAATAATCATCATCATCATCATCATCATCATCATCATCATTATTATTTCTAAAATTTCGAAACAACAATCGTCAGTTGTTCCGTAAAAAATACATTGATTTCCATGTTGAATTTTGTACGGTTTGTGAGCGCGCACGACTGTCAGTGACGGTCTCCACACTGACACAACTGCGCATGCTCTATTATCCCATCAATGCGGAAGTCAAAAAGTTTTTGGGAGCCATGCGCTGGGTGAGCAACTTCATTGAAAGGAATGGGACGCCACCTTGGACTCTGGGGGCTTGCCGCACTGTCACGCAGGTTGTGACGTTGCGGGCCGCCGACGCACAGGTATGACGTTAATGATTGACAGCTACCATTCGTTCCCGTTAGCGAGAGGATTAAAAACAAACAGACACCATTATGGCATCAAAAAGGAGTTATCCCAGCGGTGCGGACAAACGGAAGGAAAAGAAAACTGATCAAGAAAAACTTGCAAAGGGAAAGGTAAGTTATTTGTTTGTGATGTGGGCTGGAGAGGTGGAGGTGAAACGCTGTTGTCCCCCCCCCCCAAGTTTGTTTATTTGTCCTGCTAGCCAGCTAGCTAGCTAGCGTCGGATAAATGTTAGCTGGCTGGCTAATATTTGTTCGTCATGAATCAGCGTTTTTGTTTGTTTTATGAAAGTTGACCATATCCTGCCATGTTGGCCTATCCTGCCATGGGAATGACTGATTGACTCCACACCCGTTTATTCACATTCTAACAGGGAGGGCGGGAGAGAGGGCATGTTGTAGTTGTTGTTGTAGTCAGTCCCCTGTTATTGTTCAGTGGAAGTTGTCTCTCACATATTTGACTCTTAATGTTATTTTAGCCTTAACTTAGGATGAATTTACTAAGCTTTGTTTGTATTTTGTAGGCCCTTAATTAGAAATGTGCTACTGTTTTAGAATTCAAAGAAATATTTTATGGAAATACTTTATTTGGCATGGTGTTGACTATTTTAGACTGTTGTGGCAGTGGGTCATTTATCTTAGTTTTATTACTTTAACTAGTACAGTGTGTAAAGTAATGCCAAAAACTCTTAAAAATGACAGTTTTGTAATTGGGTAAAAGCTTTAAAGGGACACTGCAACCATAATGTTTAATTTAAAAACAAATGAATTTTTAATTTTCCTATATTACAGCAACATCACTGTAATAATAAAATAGGAAAATGCGCTTCTGATCTGTTTTGCTTGATGATCTAATGAGCTTTGTCTCTGCAGGAGCAATTCTAAAATATGTTGGCGCTCCAGACATTGAGCCAGAGGGATCTCCCGAACATCCTGACCAGGAAGCTCCAGGACCAACACGTTCCTCAGAACCTCCTTCTGTCCAGGTGAATAATGTGTCTTATTCTTAGTAGCTAAGCTGATAAGTGTGGGACAAAACTAAGGCAATTAAGCATTATTTTGATTGTTGGTTTGCTTTTTAGTGTTGCACTTGTTGGTTTGTTGGATTTTCTTATTTAAAGTAAGCATTGTTTTTATGAATACTCAATCTGTTGTATTTATTGACATATAGCGGATTCTTTTCCTAGTATTATAATGTTTGTTTGTTTTTAAATCAGTTTAACTTGCCTGAGTTGCTCAACTGAAGATGTTTAATTTTACCTGTAGCCTGTTTTGCTCACGAGGTGTAATAGATTGTGGAATCTTAGTAGACCTTAGACGCACGCTGCTGAGAGTGTCAGCAATCAGCTCCGATGACCGTGGTGCTTGTAAATAAGGCAAATGCGCCATCTAGTGGGATGCAGCATGTTTATTCGTGTTGGAGCAATGACAAGTACGACTAACAAAACAAAAGATGCACAGGGTAAAAAAAAATAATCATAAACTCAAGCCCAACAAAGATAACAGATGGGCATAACTGTAACATTACATAGTAATGATTACTAGTACTACCAAAATTTCTATATTTTACTTTTCAACTCCAACTTGAACTATTCATCCCCTTTTTTCAGCAGCCATTAAGACAAAAGGATGACACTTATGCATTGCATCAAACTGTGATGCACAAAATCAATTAAATTAAATCAAAACAATAAATAAAGTGTGCATTAAACAGGGGGCAGTGCAATACAGTACAGGACTCAAATGATATAGTGCAGTTAGGCAGTATAGCCTATAACAGCTGTTCAGCATCCATAGTAATCCACAGTCAGTGCCATAATCATCCAGTCAGTGTCATATTCATCCATAGTCAGTATAATATATATGATATCGCGCAGACCCTCGTCCTCCACCACATTAATTGGCCTGCAAGCCGTAGCCACACCCATTTAGCCCCCGCTGTTGAAAGTTGGCGTGTGGTGGACGCGGCCAGTGGTCTCCGTGCCACACCATCCAACGTGGTTTGCTTTACCTCAGAAGGGGGCGGAGGGCTCTCCGCGTCAGCTGTATGCTTCGCAGACAAGTGAAACGTAAGACTGCTCGTACTCCGGTGGAAACTAAATACAGCTTTACAGTAAATGCATATCACTTTTGTCCTGTCAAGACTGCCATCTGGCAGGGTTTTGAAGTGGAACTTTCCATTTACAATTGACGCCTTATCCATGTTAGTCCTTCCTAGTGCTCATCTACGCTCAGTGTCTTTTTCTTTTTTTTTGTTGTGCTTACAAGCCGGCTGCAAGCGTATGACTGTGTGCTGTGAGTCAATTCATTTCCCGTTTACACAATCTACGGAGCGGCCAAAGGTTCAAAAAGCACCGTGTGCATTAATCGCGCGATGAAAAAAATTGTCGGCGATAAAGCGACGTTGACACCCTTACTTTTTATATGAAGAAACCGATCAAATTTTTCAGCAACAATTGTTCACCACTTCTTTGAACTTGTGGATCAATGCTGTGCATCCCACATGGAACGCCAACCTTCCTCTGATATTTTCATGCTTAGTTTTTTCTGCCATTTGGCTTTGATGTATCCTGCGTTTGTTGCTGTTCTGTTTCTGGCCCTGATAGATTTTAGAAATGATTTTTCTCTTCATCTTTTTACAGGCTGCGATCAGAATATCTATCACTATATTGCCCTCTCCAGATGATGTTGGTTTGATTCTTTTATCATAGTAATCTCTTAATTGCATGTATGGAAAGAAATCTTTGTTTCCTCGTCCAAATTCCTTTTTCAACTCTCCAAAACTTTTTAAAACCCTTGTGAACGAGTGTGCATACTGCAGTTATACTCCTATCCCACCATCGTCTGTACTCAATGTCTGTGGTTCCTGGTTCAAATCTGGGATCAAGAGAAGGCCACATTAGTAGTTTCCCTCCATATGGTTTTCTTTTACCATCTTACTCCAGATAGTCGGTGTTTGCTTAATAATTTCATTTTTGCTTTGTTGAGCTGATTTAGTTCTTATGTCTCCTACTAATGCCAGTGTGAGAGTCGTTTCTCTGCCGGCCTCTATCTATTTCCATCGTGCCTGATATTGAGGGCAGCACGTACACATGTAACTTGTTGCCTGTGTATTTACCATAGGTTTCTATTATCAACATCAAATGAGGTAATGTTCTGTCCGGGTCTTGGAGAACCAAAATAATATCATCAGCAAAAAGCCCTGTTAGATGTCCCTGCTCTCCTATATGTATTCCTTTTAGATTGTTACTTTGTCTGATCATTTGTGCCAGCAGCTCAATGAACATAGCAAACAATGTAGCGCTAAGGCAACATCCTTGACGAGTACCATTAATCTTTATCCTTGCCGTAGGTTCTTGGTAGAGACCTTGAATACACTGTATTAACTTTTCTTGGAACCCCAGTTTCCCAAGAACTTGATACAGAAATCTCCAATTCACACAGCCAAGGCTCACCAGTAACAGCTCGCAGGCCCTGCTTTTGGATCTGATCTATTATGTATAGGACCCGTCTAATGTCTTCTTGAGTCTGCCTACCTGTTAAAAAAGCTGACTGATTGGAAGTCCATCTCGTCCCCTTAAATTTCAAAGCGTAACGAACCTGTGTAGCCCGAGGAATTTTATTATAGTTTATTTCCTAGGGTGCAACTCCCCAGGTGGCGTTGTCAGGCAACCCCCCCTCCTCCCATTTTCCTTTATACCCACCATTAGAATTGTCTCCACCTCCGCCAGACCCTCCCCCTTGCCGTAGGTTCTTGGTAGAGACCTTGAATACACTGTATTAACTTTTCTTGGAACCCTAGTTTCCCAAGAACTTGATAAAGAAATCTCCAATTCACACAGTCAAGGCTCACCAGTAACAACTTTTGGAGCTGATCTATTATGTATAGGACAGTCCTAGGGCTGGACGATATAGAAAAAAAGCATATCGATATAAAAAAAAGTCATATTGATCGATATCGATAATTATCAAAAAAAATTTAAAACATATTTTAATTGCAGCGCTGGATGCTTTATACTATTACTTCATGACAGACTTTTAATAAAGAACACACGAGCACTGAATTCAAATTCAAACTTTTATTCAACCACCTTTTTTAAACACAACTGAATTGTTTGTTTGTTTTTATTATTATTATTATTATTATTATTATTATTATTATTATTATTGTTATTATTATTATCATTATTATTATTTATTTAGTTATTTATTTAAAAAAAATAGGCTGAGATAGGGCTCGAACGTGCGACTCGACCAGAGGTCTGAAGTTGTGGCGGTTAACAGCTCGTTTTGCACTGATTCCCTGCACTCGTTGTACAGACGAGGAAGAGCTGTGTTTGAAAAATACTTGCAGTCTGGAACTTCATATCGCGGGTCAAGAGTGGCGAGAAGCTGTTTGAAGCCAAGCTTTTCAACGGTGGTTATTGGCAGCATATCCCTCGCTATGAAGCATGTTACTACATGGGTGATGTCCTTATGGCGCTTGGACGCTTTGTCGTATTTACTGCAAGAAGTCCAGTTTGGTCTGCTTTACTTGCTTGGTGCTGGCGCTGGCAGCGGATTCCTCCGACAACGTGGAGCCGCTGGGTCTGCGTTTGCGATTGGTTGGAGGAAGAAATGACCGTAATATTAAGCTACATCATTGGCTATGATGAAAAAGGAAGTGAAACTTTTTCTATCAAACTTTTTATCCACCCCTTTTTTTCCTATCGCAGCACACGTCTATCGATCGATATATATTGTTATCGAATTATCGTCCAGCCCTAGACGGTCCCTCCCGTCTAATGTTATCTTGAGTCTGCCTACCTGTTATAAAACCTGACTGATCCTCATCTATCAAGTCCGGCATAAAACTTTCAAGTCTTTTTGAGATGATTGAAGTAAAGATCTTCTAGTCAACATTTAAGATTGAAATGGGCCTATACGATTCACAAAGTTCCTTATTTTTCCCTTCTTTTGGAATAACTGGAATGACAGCCTCTTTCCATGAGGGAGGCCGTTTGCCCTCTGTCAGAGTCAGATTAAAAGAATTTAGGAGTATCGGGGTTAATTCTTCTCCAAATGTTTTATACCACTCACTAGGAAACCCATCACTACCTGGCGCTTTGGTTGATTTTAAGCCTGCTAATGGCAGCATCTATTTCTTTTTTGGTTATACTGGAAATTAGTTTTCTATTTTGCTCATCTCCAATGGCTGGTAGGTCCAATGAGTCAAGGAATTCTTTCATCTCACAATCTTCTTTAGCCGTGAGTTGGGTATATAGATTTTCATAGTAATCTTTAAAAACCCTCTCTATTTCTTCAGGTTCAAGTAGTAGCTGTTTCGTTAATGGGTCTCTAATTTTACATATTGCATGAGAAGCTTGCTGGGCCTTTATTCCTCTTGCTTAATATTTGGTTGATTTACAGCCTGATTCATAGTGGGTCTGTTTAATGAATTTCAGCTTTTTCTCAACATCTAGCCTCAAGACATCGTCTATTTCCCTTCTGACACCGATTATTTGTTGTGACACTGTATCGTCCTCATTGCTTTTGTGTTGCTGTTCCAGAGTTGTTCATTGGTTTACCAGCTTCTTGTAACCTTCTTCTTTATGTGGCAGGTGGGTTTGCCCCCACCTTCGCATCATCAATCACACCTGCGCCGGAGTGCAATTTTTGCGTCCCTCAGTGCGTTTACATGGTACTAGAGAAATTTGAATTATTGCCTTAGTCCGATTCTGATCGGAGTTTGAGAACTCTGATTGGAATGGGAGAACTCCGATTGAGACACCCAGATAATGCGATTGGAATTCTAATTTCTCGGCCATGTATACGCCTTAGTCGGACGATTAACTGGACAACGCAAGTGCGCACGCGCCACCGCACAACTACGTCGTCTAACAAAACAGACGGCGTGAAACAACCAGCAAACACGAATAAGAATGTTGACATTTGGAGAGAGGATGAGACCGGGGCGATGCTTTCTCTTCTAAAAGAGATGGACATATTAAAATTACACACAACAGAGATCTTTTTTAAAAGGATAGCGCAGCAAATGCAGGGCTCCGGCTTTGCGCAGCCCTGAACAAATACGTATTTGTTCGTATTTATATTTCTACCTTTTCGTTCACATTTTTTGTAAGTTAGAAGAATTTCAACTTGTAAATAAAAGCACAGCAAAGAGATGTTTTTCTGATTTGTTTTCATTTCGATAATTTCGCTGTTATTCTGCTGGAAACGGCACAAGCTTCCTCCACGGTCGGCTCTTTAATGAGCGTGTGTATAACTGAAGACACCGTTCCTTTGCAAAACCTGTACACAAACTCTCCCACCAGTCTGCGCAGAACCCGCATCCAACAAGAACGAGAGTTTGGGGTCCGTGGCGACGGCACAAAGCGTAGCATCGAAGACATTGTGTTGTTGTAGCCCTCCAACAGCAACACAACAACACAACGCGGACACTTTTCCTTTGATTTTGGTTTATTTGGTTTAGACAATTCAGTTTGTCTGTTTCTTTTGTTAGCGTAACCACTTTCTTTGGTTGGTTTTCTTTTCTTTGTTTTGTTGTGAAGTTTTGGTGAAACTTTGGGTTTTCTATTAAGTAGCGATTTTGTTATAGTTTGATTTCCTTTTTTAGTTCATTAATATCTTGTTCCCCAGTGATCGTTACCTTTTTGTTTTGGGTTTTGGTCCTGTGTGTGTGTGTGTGTGTGTGTGTGTGTGTGTGTGTGTGTGTGTGTGTGTGTGTGTGTGTGTGTGTGTGTGTGTGTGTGTGTGTGTGTGTGTGTGTGTGTGTGTGTGTGCGCGAAGAATAAATAAGGAGTTGGCATAGCGTGAATTTTGGCTTGTAGTGATTCCCTTAGCTTTGTTTATTCCCTTTTTTGAGTTTTCTTTGCTTTCTTTGGCCCTGTTCCCCTTATTTTCTTATGTTGGTATGGTTCTTATTTCTTTGACACTCAGGCAGCTAAACTTGGTCTATTTTAAATTGTTGTCAAATAAAGCTGTTTCATTGGAAGTCCGTCTCGTCCTCTTAAATTTCAAAGCGTAACGAACCTGTGTAGCCCGTGGAATTTTATTATAGTTTATTTCCTGGGGTGCAACTCCCCAGGTGGCGTTGTCAGGCAACCCCCCCCCCCACCACCACCACCCCAATTTTCCTTTATACCCACCTTTATACCCACCATCAGAATTGTCTCCACCTCCACCAGACCCTCCCCCTCGCCACATCTAGTCTTTTTTTGATAGGCTGCCCTTGCTATTAACCTCCCTCTCATCACAGCTTTAATTGTGTCCCACAGTATGGTAGTGTCTACTGGACTATCTATGTTCTCCTCCATAGAGCATTTAATCTCTTTCTTAACCTCCTCCAGTGTTTTTGGATTATTTAGCATACCCACATTTAATCTCCAAAGTGTGTTTTTCTTCCTCTTATTTAGACAAATAATAAGGTAATTAATACTGTGTCAGTACAAGTCAGTCGTTCCTATTTTACATTCCTCTATTCTGTATCTGTCTGTAATGTTAATAAAAAAAATAGTCCTCTGTAACGGGTGGAGGTCCCTCCAAACATCAAACATCCCGAGTTCGGCTAGAGAGACGTTGACAAGTTTCGACAGGCGGGTCTGACTTCTGTTGCCATTAGTTGTGTCGAGTTTAGCTTTTAAATCATGTTGAAATCCCCTGCACATATTAGGATTCCTTCACTTTCCACAGCTATGATCTCAAACAGTGATTTCAAAAAGCCCTTGTCCAACCCTGGACCAAAGTAACTGAGTTATCATCCAATTTCCCTTTGACTATTACATATCTCCCTTCTTTGTCATTTATTTTTTTAACAACTTCAAAACTGATAGAATTAGAGATTAATATTGTGACACCTCTCTTTGGGCTGTGGTGAATTCTTCTGGTGGATTCAGGTGATGTAGATGTTGAAGGAGTCTTCACTGACACAGACTTAGTTGGATAAAAACTGGTTTATTTCAAAGAAGTCAAGAGTCAGACAGGCACCATGGAAAAGCCTGGGGATGTCTCTGGGCCAGATGTGAGCAACTCCGATGATCCTTTGTTCACATCTCCTCTTATACCCCCAGCAACCAGGGAGGAAGATACAGGAAGTGGAGGAGGATGTATGCATTCCATAGTTGCACCCCCAATGGCCATCTGGTTTCAATTTGGTTGACCTTGGCAACGACAAGACCATATATGGACCCTAACGTCCTTAGGGAAGGAGTGCAGCAGCGGGTTCACCGCTGAGTTCACATCAGGCCATACACATAAGATCACATGAGGACATATGCATAGATTCAGATACTACAGGGCCTTTCCTGAACAAGCTAAAAAAAACATTTCTATATCCAAATCTTTTCAGTGTGTCGTGCTCTTGTTGAGAGAGATGTGTTTCCTGTAGATCAGGCATGGCCAAACTACGGCGTGTCTCTGTCCGGCCCGCGTGAAGGCAGTCAAAAATCTAACCTAACTTAGAAATGACACTTGAACCTGCAATGAGTATTTTAGTCGTTCTAAATGAGTCCAACGTTAGAAAAAAAGGAGCGACCCGGACTTCCCACAGTCTCTTTTCTATTAACATGGGAATTCAATTTTAATAATTTGTCAACTAAAAACACCGGTCATACTAGAACATCCCTACCAGCTTTCTTCCCTGTATTCTCTGAATTTAATCAAAGAATCTTTGAAACTCTTGTAGCTTTTCTCTGGCTCGTGTCGCTGCTGATGCGTAGCCCCTCCAGGATCCCTCCTTGCACTGCCACTCCGTCGTAGTGCGGGGCACCGAGTGCCGCAGGCCCCTCCGCACCCGTCGCCACCGCCGTCTTCTCCGCCAGGCCGCGTCTCGCCAATTCCTCCTTTACCTCCTCTGCGCTGTTGTAGGTTCGAGTTCCCGTATCCCAGTGGGTCCTCATCTTGGTGAATGGCGTCTGGAACCGGATGCCCTTCTCCTTCAGGATTCTTTTAGCAGTGTTGTACTCCTTTCTCTTTTGGACCATCTCTGTCACGTAATCGTGATGGAATGAGGGTACTTTATTCCCCAGTTCTATTTTCTTTGTCCATAGCTCTCTCAGGACCCTCTCTTTGGTAGTAAATTCCAGAAAGTTAACAATGATGGGTCTCGGTTGGGCACCGTCCGCTGGCTTCTGTGCAAATGAGCGGTGTGCTCTCTGAATTTGGAAATTAAAATCTGCTGGCAGGTGCAGTTCGCTTTTCAGCAGGTCTTCCACAAACTTGGCCACAGATTCTCCCTCCTCTCCTTCAGTGACTCCATAGATACGTAGGTTGTTTCTCCTCGGCCTGGACTCCAGGTCAGTTAACTTGTCCTGAAGAGCTTTTTGTTCTGTGATATGACCAGAGCGTCATTAGCTTCCTGTGCCCAACGTTCTAGCTTTTCAATCCGCGACTCAGCCTCGTTGATCTTGCCGGTCTGGAGCTCCTGTTCGGTGATGACTTTCGCAAGTTGTTGATTTATTTCGTCTTTGAAGTCGTCCAAGTCTTTTTCCACGTCGTTCCTCAGTGTTTCTCCAAACGTGCGAAGGACTTCTTTTGATTCCGTTTTTAAATCCCGTATCTCCTTGCTAATAATTTCTATGTCCGAGGCCTTTTTCGCGTCGTTAGTCACGAGGAGAACATTACCACCTTCTCTGGCAAAGAGTCTTTAAAATCTTCTAAAAGAACGAGCTCACGGAGTGACTCAAAGTCATTTTTGACATCATTAGCTGTACACCATTTATCAAAGAGGTTGCTTTTCTCCCATGCAAACTCGACAAAGATTTGACCACTAGATTTTCTATGGTTCCTAAATTTTTGCCAGTAGGGCTCAGGAACAAGCTCATAAGCAGGAAAAATTGCTTCCTTTACAACATCATATTGCAGGCTGTCTTCTAAGAAAAGAGCAGACACCAACTCCTGTGCTTTTCCCACCCGCTTGCATTGGAGAAGGACAGGCCACATGTCTCTTGGCCAGTTGAGTGGCGAAGCTATTCGCTCCAAGGCACTGAATTATGAATTCTGTACCTACCTACAACCCCCCCTTCCGTGGCCCGCCGACTCGATGCAGGTCTGTCATGTGGCCCGTTGCTAAAAAAGTTTGCCCACCCCCTATACAGACAGTGAGTTGGAGCAAGCTCGTAAGCACTACTTCCAGATGGCCCGCACTGCCAGTGAGGGGAAATGTGTCATGTTCAAAGAGCTGAGATGCAGGCTGGTGAGAAACACTGTCACCAGCATGATTTCTATCTTGAGAGCCAGTCAGCAAGGAGAGGGGGTCCGGTACCCTTCTAAGCATGAAGTCACTGCAATGGCTAAAAGACTAGTGGAGTATTATCCCATGCTGAAGGATTAAGACAAAACAATGAAACATGTAAGTGATTATATTATTTTGCGCACTTTTTGTGAAAAAAGTGTGAAGATTTTGAAGCGTGTGGTTATTTTTGGCTGATACTTTTTTTTATCTGTGCATGTTCACTTTCCATCTTTATTTGTTCTTTCAATGAGTGAAATTTTATTTACCACAGGCGAGCACTTACAAGAATCTTCACAAGAGATTCACCAGAGAGGGGCCACAAGAAGAAAAGGCATCGCATTGACTTCTCAGCAAGTGACCAAGAAGAAGATCATGATGCAGACTCAATTGGTGGATCAACAATTATTTTGTGTCACACACCAGGGCGCAGTTCTGATAATGGCCACACTTCACGTAAGTAGAAACATGTCCATTTTAATAATAATGATAATGTATGAAAGCTAGGCAATGTTATGATAGTTTTGGATATCATGATATATCACAGGCATTTTTACATTTGAATTGTCATTTGATATATTTTGATGCTCCAAACAATTTCATCCATTTGACTGATTTACTGATTTGTCTCCTCCATTTCATCAGCCAAAGATGGTCTGACAGCACAGGCCAGACATTATCAGACCCTGCAGGAGCTGTACAAGAAACCAAAACCCAACCAAGATGCTGTCTCCCAAATTCTTGACCTGCAGTTTCAAGCAAGAAGATCCTTCATCGATAGTGATGTTCTGAAAGAACAGGACAAGGCCAACAAAGATCCTGGATGCATATCCATGTGTCAAGGATCTTTATCATGTAAGTGATTAACTTGTTTTGGTTTATGATGAAAAGCAAGCATTTTTGCAGATTTTAACATTGACTTGCATTATAGGCGATGAATGAGCTGCGGCGCATTCTGGATAAGGGCAACAGAAAATTCATTGATGAACTAAAAAAAGAGATGGGAAGACTTCTGCACCAATGTGTAATTTTATGGTGTTTGGAAAAAAAATGAAGTGATGAAGCCACGCATAACGCTGGTTGTAGTTCAGTAGAGTCATTTTGCTGTGTCTCTAATTGACTGTGTAGCTGTTTCCTTGGACATAGGATGGTTTATGTTGCGCTGAATGAATAGATGCAGAATGGTAATACTCTTCATGCTGAAAAAATAAGATTTTTTTGTGATCAACACAAACCTAATAAGACTCATTTTTAGGAAGACTAACTTTGAACTCAAAGTTGATTTGTTCTATTCCAGTGGAATATTCCATCGCGCTGCTCAGGGCACTCCCCACACTCTTTCCTTCACCAAGTCCACCACCGAAGAAGCTGGGACATGCCAGTGAGGCACTGCTTCATGTCATTCAGGTGAAAGTTTGTTCGCATTTTCTCACATTCAACACTTCATAGTTCCATGCATGGATGTGGCGTTTCCTTCTTCTTTTTCTTTAGCCAACAGAAGATCCCACAATGTACTCGCAGAAGAGGTCTTTCTGCACCCCTGTGTTGCTGTTTGATGGGACCCGCTGTCTCATCTGTCTTGGAGCCACTCCCGCCACCACGCTTGCCAAGGAAGACTTGAGTGACGGTCTGCTTCATCTGATGGGTTACTACTATGCCCTGCACCTCACATATCCAAAAGTGTGTGGCAACCCTTCTCTCTGTCATTCAGACAGAAGTACTACAGGACACTATCCATGAGTGAGACACCACAGCCTCATACAAAAAAGACCATGGCAGAATGGAAAGATTTTATTGGGGAGTAGAGCTGTGTACTAGGCATAGGTAGTGATACACTCCCCTAAACATGTTATCAGTGGTGATAGGAACACAACACTATATGCTGTCCCCATACTGTTTTTGGTTTTTTTGTGTAACTGAGTGTCAGGGAATCTGAATCAATATTCAATAATGATGACGGTGAATATTGTAACAATTGTTACTTGCGTTCTAGAAATGATTGCTTGAGATTGTTTTAAGATGCAATGCCTTTGTGACGTTTTTATTACAAGGCAGTGAAGGCACTGTCAGCAATTTAAGTGAATAAATAGTTGTTGACAATATTAATTCTGTTTGCTGAATTATTTTTTTTTGGGGGGGGAGTGGGCGTAGGGGGGGTGGATGCTTTGTCTCATTTTGAGAAAAAAAAAGCTCATATTGTGAACACTTAAATTAAGAAGAATTGCACTGTTAGTAGGTCTGGTTTTAAGATATTTTCATTCAAATTAAGAAAGAAGCAAACGTGAAAAAAGAATTGAGAAGCTAGTATCAAGTTTATTTGACTTAGTACAGTCCTTGGAATGAGTGCTTTACTGTTTATTTCAAGAGTTTTTCCATTCTTCAAATGCCTAGATATATCGTCTTATTTTAAGAAATCTTACCAAGTCTAAATATCTTACTGCATTGGCAGATAATTTGACTTGTTTCTAGCCTGTTCTTTCTCAATTTAAGTGTTTGTTTCTTAGATATATTTTGCAGTGTGTGGACACCGAGGGGAGCTCTAGAATTGGCTCATTCAACCGACCAACGAGCCAATCAGCAGTGGCGTCACAGGCCCTCCTCCTTCTTTGTTCTCTCTCTCACTTTGACTTCGGCACTGGACAGCCAGGTTTGTGGAGGGAAGGTTGGAACAAAGTAAGGACGGGGTATCCCATACATTCATGTACGTAGAGTCACTAAGTCTTAAACTCACCAGGTTTGTATCGCATATCGATAGCCCTAATGCCACACAAGTCTATGAGGGTCCAAGGTCAACTTTGTCCGAGAGACATGGGGCCACTTTCAGGTTCATCAGGATCCTTCAGGACACACCCACGCCAAATTTGGGGCTTCTAGCCCATGAGGAACCCCAAAACCCTCACTCTAATTCCAGCCTTATCGCTAACCCTAATGACAAGTCTATGAGGGTCAAAGGTCAACTTTGTCCTAGAGACATGGGGCCACTTGCTTTTTCATCAGCAGCCTCCAAGAAGCGCACACGCCAAATTTGGGGCTTCTAGTTCTTGAGGAACCCCAAAACCCTAACCCTAGTTTCAGCCTTATCGTTAACCCTAATTCAATGCAAGTCCATGGAGGTCAAAGGTCAAATTTGTCCCAGAGACATGGGGCCACTTTCAGGTTCATCAGGATCTTCCAGGACACACCCATGCCAAATTTGGGGCTTCTAGCCCATGAGGAACCCCGAAACCCTCACTCTAATTCCAGCCTTATCGCTAAACCCTAATGCAGTGCAAGTCTATGAAGGTCAAAGCTCAACTTTGTCCGAGAGACATCAAGTGTTTTTTTCATGAATCATTCATAAATGTTAAGAGTTTGCTTTGTGGCGAATTCACAATAAAAATACATTGACACTGTCAAAGATGGACTCAAGCACTATTATTGAACTATACTGTATTTTTTGAGTGATGTGCTTTTGACAAGCGCTGCGCAAAGGAGGCCCATTTGTTTTTGTTTTTTTGAAGGGGGCCCAAAATTCCTGGCGGCGCCCCTGAGCGGGCATCTCCAGGACCAAGGCAGTGGAGCTGCCGGCCACGAGAGAAGAATTAACCAGTCCATTGAAACCATTTGTTTGGTCTAGTTAGTGGCAACAGCCCTTTGAGGATCTTAAGTGCCTTCTCAGCTGTAACCCTGTCCTGTCTGCTCCAAATTTTTCCTCATTGGCTAGAAGCCCCAAATCTAGCGTGGGCGCTTCTTGGGGGCTCCTGATGAAAAAGCAAGTGGCCCCATGTCTCTAGGACAAAGTTGAAAATTCACCCCATAGACTTGCATTGAATTAGGGTTAACAATAAGGCTGAAACTAGGGTTAGGGTTAGGGTTAGCTGAAATTAGGGTTAGGGTTTCGGGGTTCCTCAAGTACTGGAAGCCCCAAATTTGGCGTGGGCGCTTCTTGGGGGCTCCTGATGAAAAAGCAAGTGGCCCCAAGTCTCTAGGACATAGTTGAAAATTCACCCCATAGACTTGCATTGAATTAGGGTTAACAATAAGGCTGAAACTAGGGTTAGGGTTAGGCTTAGCTGAAATTAGGGTTAGGGTTTCGGGGTTCCTCAAGTACTAGAAGCCCCAAATTTGGCGTGGGTGCTTCTTGGGGGCTCCTGATGAAAAAGCAAGTGGCCCCATGTCTGTAGGACAAAGTTGAAATTTCACCCCATAGACTTGTATGGCATTAGGGTTAGGGTCCAAGAGTACACATACACATTTTCTTTTGCTTTATTGATTTAAGCTCATCGTCTCCAGCTGCAAAGGTACAGAAAGCTTTCTGTGTTTGGATGTCGTGTGTGAGAAAACATCACTTTTTTCTGTAAACTTGTGTTATCATTGTCCTTCATTGAAAATGACACAATCTTTCATTTCATTGTTCAGATGCCGAACACCAAGGCATTCCGTCGCTCTCTGGCCATGAAACGACGCCTGGAGCAAAAACAGGATTGGACACCTTTTCCACCTCGGAAGGACTTTGAACGTCGTGAGTACTTCCACGTTCATGATTTCATGTTCTGCCTGTGTTGTTATGTTGTATTCCAAATAAATCTTACAAAAACATATTTAGATTTTTCTTTTTTGTCAATTTACACACAGCGCGGTACTGGTCAGCGACCTGGGTGCGAAGATGGCCCGTTTTGCTCCTGACTGACAAAACAGTGCAAGTTCGTTCTTAAGGCCCAGCAACCAGACAAGAAGGTATGGGTCGTGATTTTGTCAAGCCACGAGTTTCTTTATGTTTTTGTTCTGGTGGTGGGAGACTCACATCTCTGTCCACTTGTGGATGGTTTTGTGTTCTCGCCCCAGGCAACAACCTTGAACACGGGCTTGTAACAGACTCCGCCCAGGATTTTGCTGCGCTACTGGCAACTGTGTTGGACCGCTGGCCCAAGGTTTGTTTATCTGCTGTGACAAACAAATTTGAACACATGAATGTCATCGCCACTTTGTTTTATCAATATCAAGTAATTCCATGATCCATAGTTCAATAACAAGAATATTCATGAATTTATTTTGCATTTTTATGTTTGTTTGGGGTTTTTTTTTATATACAACTATTTTGTAGGTGTTTGTGCTTGACTTTCCACCTCGCCTGACTGTCAAGCCAGAACTACAAACAGCGCTACGTCAAGTATATCATCGTGTTGCTGCACGCATGGGTGTGTAAAATACATATTTTTGTTGTATTTCTTTCTCTTCAGTGACACTGTGCTAACAGATATTTCTTAGAATTGTGTGATTACATAATTGATTATGTGACACTTCTTCCAGGTTTAACATTTGTGTATATGGCCGATCACCTCCCCCTTCGTCAGCTGTACATGGTGGTGTTATGATGGTGTAAGTTTCTTCCTTCTTCAGCCTTACTTGCTCTTCATTTGATATGACAAATATGTGTTAACATGTTGTTTTCTGTTTAGGTGCACCTCAGGACTGATTTTGGTGGAGCGTCTGCATGCTGCATGCTCCATCAGCTCGCACCCCCTTCACCTAGGCCAGGGGTGTTGTGCCACAACCAATCATCGCCCAGGGTGTCTCCCAGAGTGGTTGTGACAGGTCCTGTCCACATGCCAGTGTATGGACCCGTTCCTGAATGGACTCTTGTTGGACAGGAGGTTGAGGTAACCTGTTCATCCCTCTTTTTTCTTTTTTTCCCCCATTCGTGTATTTGTCAAACAGTGCAACTTTTTATTTTAAAAATGAACACTTATCCTAAGTTGACTCTGATTTCCTCTCCTCTTTTTTGTATAGACAGTACCAACAGCTGTTGAGACTGCATTTCACACAGACATCCCGTCCAATCCCGTGTGGTTCAGTGAGGCTAAGGCTTAATCTCTCCTGTCCTGTTTGTGGGGGCGCTCATCCCGTAAGAGTCAAGTAGGCGTAAGCAGCGGCCGGTGAATAAGACGAGTTAACAACGGAAGAGCACATGCAAGAACGGCGGAAAATACCAACAACGGAAAACAAATCAAAGACCCACCCGCAAGTTACCGCTCTAAAGTGTGGACCCACTTTGGCTTTTACGAGACGGATGACGGGAGGAAACTTCATAAAGAATATGCAATCTGCAACAACTGTTTTGCGAAGGTAAAATACAATGGCAACACTACGAATCTGCAGAGCTGCCTCGTTCGCTATCACCCGTCCCGTTTTTCCCATAATTGTTTTCTTTTTTCACCACCTGTCCCGGGAAAGATAAGATCTCTCCCGGGACACAATTTGTCCCGTTTTTTATGGAAAATGACAAAACCTCATTTAATTTCCGTCTGTGGTCTAGATAGGGTTGCCAACCCTCCCGTAAAATACGCGATTGTCCTATATTTGGCAACTAAAAAGCCTGTCCCGTAATGAACTGATGGGGGACGCACTTCACTTTGTCCCGTATATTTTGGGGACGCGGTTATTTATTTATTTATTTTGTCTGCATCATTTCTTTTATTGATTTTCAGAATCGGGGCAGTGAAAGGATTTTTTTTTGCTCTTTCATCTTCCCGTCGGTTTGTATATCCCAAGTCCCCAAGTTGAGATAAGACAAGTTGCTACTGACTTTACATTACCAGAAAGCACTGTCCTTGTTTACATGAAAGTTATTAATGTTCATGCACTTTAATATGTTTGCTTGTGCAGTGCACGTTTGTTTGTACATTATACAAAGTTTTGGAATAAATGCAAGATCACAGGCATTTTCCTTTTTATGGGTATTTTTTTCTTTTTCAGTCACATATCGTCTGCAAAATTTCGAAGATATCGAAGATATCGTGTGTCGTGATGTTGTCATTATCGTGGGCCAAATATCGTCACAGTATCGAATCGTGGGTTAGCCGTATCGCCCCACCCCTATTATCAACACAAGATCACATATGTACAGTACATGTACAGTTTAATTAGTGTGTTACTTTGTTTATGAATTCATTTCTTTATGTTCTTCCAGATGTCCTGCCTGAGACGTCGATCAGCACGTGTTGCCTCAAAAACCAAAACAAACAAGTGACATGTTGGTATTTGGGATATGTGTATTTCATTGTGTGCATCTTTGTGATAGGACAATAAATGCAGTTCTTTAAACGTTACTTTGTGTCCTTGTATTTGCAGGTGTGGGCAACACGTTCAACTGTCCACATGACTGAGTCTGCCTCCAGCAATGTCACAGCAGTGCAGCAGGTTTGTACTTATTCATTTCCACTTCATCACCTGTGTGTGTTTTCTAGGCTTTACACCGATCTTATCGGCTGTATCGGATCGGCCGATATTTGGCATTTTTAGAAACGTTCATGATCGGGCGTCATGTCATGAATCACCGATCAATGACGTCATGGTCGTGTTGACACTTTTTTAATCTGTCTCATTTCCTCCAAAGTAGTTTCACAGCATCGACATGTTTATTTGTTTGTATCCGAGTGTCATGTAAATGTATAGATTTGGGTTTACATTGTTGTCAGTTCCTTTTGTCTGCTGTGTGTCCGTTTGGGCACTAGATGGCGCAGTAGCTCCTGTGTTCCCTTTTTTTTGCTTGTTCCAGGTGCGGAAAGGTGATAGGCTGGTGCCAATATTTAAGGAGGAGGACTTCAACACCTCGGTCTCTTTGTCCTTCTCCCAGCTCCCAACCAGAGGCCATGTGCCGCAGCAGCAGCATTCTGTGTTCAGCCATCAATTCTGTTTTGTAATCTATTTCAGTTCCCTTTGTGTCCACGTAGCCCGTAGGGGAGGGAAGCCATTTGTGTTGTGACCCTTTTCTCCTGTGTTTTAGTTAAGGAGGTTAGTTTGACTGTCATTTATTTGATTGTTTTCTTCATAGGTAAGATCCATAAGAGAGCCATTTTGTTTGTTGTTTTGGCCATGCCCTCCCTGACGCCAGTGCAATGATGGTGACGTTTAATAAAAACCATCCTGTGGACGAAGCACCTTTGTCTAATTTGAGAGCTGGGAGAAGGGGGGGGGCCTTTATGTTGCTTCCTGGTTCCCCCTAGGCCGGGGGCATAACACCGAGAGCTAATGATTCATGATTCAAAAACCTTCATTTTCGTCTTCGTGCCTCTTCCTGTTTTGAGTACTGTCGCTATGTGACGGACAATAAAGTTTCTTTGAATCTGCAATATATGCAACGCTACAGTACCTCGCGGGGGAACTTTGGCAAAAAATTTCAACACCACAAATTTAATCAGGCGCTTGGAAAAGATACACACGGAGGAGCATGTCGAGTTCAAGAAACACGCGGAGAAAGAAAAAGAAAAGCAAACTCTGAAACGGATGCTAAAGCAAACAACTTTAGACGGTGCTCGTGAGAAGGCAAGGGGTGTAAAGAAAAAAGTATTTATTTCCCCTAACGTGATCGGATCGGTGATCGGTGATCGGTTTATTTAAACTCACTGATCGGTGATCGGCACAGAAATCGTGATCGTGTAAAGCCTAGTGTTTTCCTTTCTATGTTTATTGGCATAAAATCACATCTTTCTTATTTTAATCAGGTGGAGGCGACGCCACAGATGACCAGAGCTGTGCCCGTGGTTCCTGTGGCTCCCGTGGTTGCCAGCACCAAGCCAGAGGAGGCCAGCACTGTCCAGGAGGCAACACAGAAGATCAACTAAGCTAAGGAGGCTTTTCTTTCTTCTTCTGTTGCCTCTGACTGCTCCGCTTGTTCTACGCCTCGCACATGTGATTTGTGATCCATCATCAGTTAGTACTAGTGAAGATGCAGTGGCAGATCATGGCACTGGTATTAGATTAGCCAAGGTTCTGCATGGTTCTTTTCATCAAGGCGAAACCGGTCACGGTTTAAAATTCCAGCACCAGCTGGCAACAGTGAGTCACTTCAGAAGAGCAAAACTCCTCACTTTGACATGGATAATTCTGACGTAGAGTTTGTCAGTGCTGTGACCAATGAAGAGTGTAACTTCTCTCCCCTTGATGTTGATGTTTGTTTAGACCTTTGCAAAAACTTGAAGATTCATTTGGACCGTGCGAGTTTTCCAATTTCTGATTGCAAAGGCCCATTAGGTTCGCCGTGTACAAATGAGAATGTAGAGGCTGATGGAAACTGCTTCTTCAGAGCCATCAGTCAAGCTGTGACTGGTTTATAGACACAGAAGTGGAAATTCAGGTTGCAGCAGATTGTTTACGATTAGATGTGTACACTTTTATCGATGGTCATGGGTTGAAGTACAGCTCTTGCAAGAAACAATTCTCACATTGTATATATTTATGGATGTATTTGTTTTATATGGAAGCAGTTACCATAATCCAAATTAAAATAAGAATATAATAACAGAAATTCTTTTTCATTTTAAGAACGAAGCTGCATTATTTGACTCATAATTAAAATGGTTAATAAGTCATTCAATCTGCATTTTCATTTTCTTCTTCAAGACTGCTCATTCTTGTACTTAATTCAAATGAAAAAGGAAAACACATTTGAGATTTAATTTTCAAAACATGCACCAGCAAAGAGTTACCAAAATTCAATATAAAATGTAAAATTCAAAAATGAAAAAGCAATAGCAGAATGCTTTTTCATTTTAAGAACGAAGCTGCATTATTTGACTCATAATTAAAATCATTAATAAATATTCCTATATGCATTTTCATTTTCTTATTCGTGTCGCACCTTTTATGACACAATCAAAAAGAAAACTGAGAGCATTGCTTTTTAATTTTCGTGGTCCTGCCCTGCACAAGAGTTACCACAACTCGAAAACGAAATCGCAATCTCAAAGTAAGCGCGCGGCGCAGGAAAGTGACGTCAGCAGCTCTCCACCTGTGGGTATGGCGGTATGACGCCAAGTGTCATTTGCCTCCTGTTATGTGTAAATTCTAATGTTTGTGAATTTAATAAATGTATATATATATATACTGTATATTTAAAAAAACAAAACAAAACAAAAAAAAGGTATAGCAGTATGACACCACTTTGCCATCGTTACTTTTCACGTCATTGAAGTTGCCGGTAAATGAGATTTAAATCGCCGAAAAACGTGGACCACTGACGGATCTCGTTGGTCGGACAGATTTGAGCATGGCGCACATTGACACAATTGTTCAAACCCTGCTGGATTTAGCTTCCCAGGTGGAGTTGAATAGTGTATCTGAATCTGATGCTCGGGACCGAGTTGAGCAGGTATTCTGCCGTCCCAGATACGGACGCAAACAAGGTTGCCCTAGCCAACCTGTTGTCAGTTATGGAACACCTTGATGCACCAGCACAACATCAAAGCTAAAGCTATTTGTTACATGGGTGGAGTAACAGCTGTTCGGCGTCGGCCATCCGTCGCAGGATGCGATGCAACGGATCATTGCTTCCGTTCGGCGTCGGCCACCAGTCCATCCGACGAAGGATGCGAAGCAACAGATCAATCCGTCGACTGGTGGCAGATGCTGGTGCGAGATCTGTCAGTGGTCCACGTTTTTCGCCGATTTAAATCTCGATTACCGGCAACTTCAATGACGTGAAAGAAGTAACGATGGCAAAGTGGAGTCATACCGCCATACCTTTTTTTTCTTTTCTTTTCTTTTTAAATAAATAAAAAATATATATATATATATATATATATATCTTTCTCTTTTTCACAAACATTAGAATTTACACATAACAGGAGGCAAATGACACTTGGCGTCATACCGCCATACCCACAGGTGGAGAGCTGCTGATGTCACTTTCCTGCGCCGCGCGGTTACTTTGAGATTGTGATTTCATTTTCGAGTTGTGGTAACTCTTGTGCAGGGCAGGACCACGAAAATTAAAAAGCAATGCTCTCAGTTTTCTTTTTGATTGTGTCATAAAAGGTGCGACACGAATAAGAAAATGAAAATGCATATAGGAATATTTATTAATGATTTTAATTATGAGTCAAATAATGCAGTTTCGTTCTTAAAATGAAAAAGCATTCTGCTATTGCTTTTTCATTTTTGAATTTTACATTTCATATTGAATTTTGGTAACTCTTTGCTGGTGCATGTTTTGAAAATTAAATCTCAAATGTGTTTTCCTTTTTCATTTGAATTAAGTACAAGAATGAGCAGTCTTGCAGAAGAAAATGAAAATGCAGATTGAATGACTTATTAACCATTTTAATTATGAGTCAAATAATGCAGCTTCGTTCTTAAAATTTAAAAGCATTTCTGCTATTGCATTTTTATTTGGATTATGGTAACTATCTGCTTCCATAGTTACACCTGTGTTACAGAATAGTAAATGCTTCAGCAGAGTTTTATGAGGGTGTTTTTTTTTTGTTGTTGAAAGTGAAAATGTTGTTTTGAAAATGACTGCTTACAGGTCCATCTGTTTACTCTAACCAAGCATTCAGAACGAGTTTTCCAACACCGGTTTAATTTTTCAGGAATTGTTGACTTTAAAGAATCACGTTAATGTTCATTAATTCATGGAAGTGAAGAATAATTAAAGTAAATCTTAAAGTAACCTTGTGCTTCTGTGTTTCTCAATGTTTCAACAACTTTGTTCTGAACATAGTTAAGTTCTTTCACATGGCTACTTTTATTTAACAGGTCTTTGCACACACGACCTTCAGGTCAAAAAGTAAATTCAGTAAATAGCGTCACCATAAGGATTGCGTAATAACAGAAACAAAGGAGTGCAGTAAATAACCAATATCCCTGTGTATTTTTAAAAGGAACACTAGAGATTTAACAATACACAAAATAACAGGAGGTTCACAACAATTTAGTGTCCATTCTCTGGATAGGGTCAGGGGGAGGCGCACTGCAGTGGAATAAGTGTCCATCCTGTGGAGAGGGTCGGGTGGTTTAGAGAGATGCAGTGATGGCCTCTCTTAGGTGCAAATACAAGTTCACAGCCTGATACGGATCTGTTGGTGGAGCAAGATGGGACTCAGCCATAAAGATGATACAGAGTTCATAAATATCTGGATTACATGGTACAGCCAGCCGAAAGACACATTCATTTTTGCACAGTTGAATGTGTTCATCTTCAACAGGGGAGAGAAAATATGTTGTTCGGTCAAGTTCAGGAACAGCATGCATCACATTAGGCCGACCGCTGGGGACGTTCAGGTTTCTTGATGGCCTGATGTTGTGTGCATTCCACACCTGTGCAGTGTCATCCAACTCATCCTGTAGAAAATGTATACATTTAGGAAGAGCTGTGCCAGCAGAACAGAAATAAAACACTAAATTACAGCATTCACACATGAACAACCCCACCCTCTCCCTCCCTCCCTGTCTCTGTTCATCCCTCCCCCCCCCTCTTTCTCCCCATCTCTTATCCTCTCTGTTTCTACCCTTCTGTTCCATCTCTCTCCCCTTCCATCTCTGTTCCTTTCCCTTTTCTACCCCTTCTCTTTAGCATTCTTTTTCCTTTCCTCCCGTCTCTGTCTGTCTGTCTTCCCAACACCCCCTTACCCGTTTCTGTCCTCCCTCCCCTCTCTCTCACTCACATACACATGCACACAAAATGAAAATAAAACGTTATTCATGAACTCACCTGTATGGAGGCCCATACAACAAAACTGCAGGAGACTTTTGTCCAGAAACTCGCCATCAAAATGCCCGTTGTCTCTGAGGTCTGATAACAAGGCTAACCAGAACTCCATGCGCTGGCCACGCAGGAAACCCCACCAATATTCAGTTCTTTGATTGGCGGTGCTGGCCCCCTCCAAGTAACTATCGAGGGTGTCGTCTGGTTGAACAGGGCCGAGGAAACGCTGGAAGCCTCTAATATGGCCATTTTCGGTTCCAAGGTCGCCTCGAACAACTCTAGGGCACCCCCCAAAACGCTGTACCGCTTCTATGTAGCACCCTCCAATTACTTTTGGGTCACTACTTGTTGTATAAGCATTGAGCCAGATTATTTTTCTTGAAAAGCCATCGATACATCCATTCACACAAATACCATATGGTTTCAGTTCATCATATGAGTCCAGGTGCCAGATGAAGTTGAGAAGTTTGAGAAGTAATTCCTCCGTTTGAGACGCCCCGCTTGCCTTAATGACACTCCTCTTGGATCCAGCTCCTTCAAAACCAAACGCACAGACTCTTTTCTCACACGCAGTCCATTTTCTCTGCATTTAGCATACATCCACCTGTACCCGTGAAGCTGCCCGGGGTAATGTAGCTGGTTGCTAATGGATTCAAACAGGATCGCCAGGTCGGAATAAGCTTTGCGTGGCACGAGTCCCCTTGGAATGTACAGCTGCATCCCACTCTAGACTGATCAAACCCGACAAAGAAAACAAATCCTGAGTCACTAAATATTAAGAAGATGATTAAAAGGATTGGTATGTTTGATGTATGGAGGGATTTTCATCCATCCACTAAACAATTGACTTTTTACTCTCACCCTCATTCAGTTTACTCGAGGATCGATTATTTCTTTATGTTCTGAACAGACAGACACAGGGTTTTAGATTGTAGAATTGGTGTTAGCGACATATCAGATCACTCAGGTGTATATGTGAAAATAAATGTAGGTGTCCCACACAAAAACACTATTTGGAGACTCAACACCTCCCTATTAAATGACACCCGATTTGAAGATTACATTAGGAAAGAAATTAAGGAATATACAGACCCTAACGGTAGCACAGTGACGTCACAGAGTATTTTATGGGATGCTGGAAAAGCAGTATTGCGTGGGAAGATTATAAGTTGGGCATCACAAAGGAAAAAAGAAAAACTTAAACACCTTAACGACTTGACAAGTAAATTAGACTCACTGGAACGGAAGCATGTCGAGACTAACGACCCCACCTTATTGGAACAAATAACCGTAGTAAAATCAGAACTAAATAAGAAACTGAACGACCAGGAGGAACTTACACTTAAGTATATCAAACAAACCCACTATGAAAATGGACCCCGTGCTAAAAAACTCTTAGCCTGGATACTTAAAAAACAACAGTCTGGAAGATCCATATATAAAGTAAAGGACCCGGTCACCAACCAGATGTGTTATAAGCCAGAAGCAATACATAAGTCTTTTGAATCATACTTCAGGAATTTATACACTCAACCCGAATTAGCAGAAGCAGTAACAGTCAATCAATTTTTTGAAATCCCTAGACCTGCCATCTGTTGTCACAGAACAAAATAAGTGCTTAACTACAGAGATTACAAATGCAGAGGTCGACAAGGCAATTTCTAAACTGAAAACAAGCAAAGCAGCCGGGGGAGATGGACTACCAGCAGAATGGTATAAGACTTTTAGGGACTCTGTGACCCCACTGCTATTTATTAAATTGTTTTAACTATGTCTTAAAAGGTGGCGAGACCCCACCATCTTGGAAACAGGCCATATTATCTGTAATACTGAAACCAGGGAAAGATAGGACAGATTGCAGCTCATACAGACCTATCTCAGTTTTAAACACTGATTATAAAATTTTCACTTCAATTATTGTCAACACACTAGAAAATATTATCCCTAACCTAATTGACACGGACCAGACAGGTTTTGTTAAAAATAGACAAACACAAGACAATGTTAGGCGAGCTATACATCTGTTACATATAATGAGCAAAGGAAACACAATGTACTTAGCAATTAGCTTTGACACAGAAAAAGCTTTTGACTCTGTTCTATGGGAATTTTTATACCTGGTCCTGCAACGTTTTGGCTTTAACAATACAGTTATAAAATGTTTAAAATTCACCTGTGGCCTGGATCAGAATAAATGGCAGTCTTTCAGGTACAATCCGTTTGGAGAGGGGTTGCTGACAGGGCTGCCCACTGAGCCCCATCTTGTTTGCTCTATTTATAGAGCTACTTGTTCAAAAGATTAGGGAAGACCCAGAAATCATGGGAATACTATTCAAGGGGAAAGAATATAAGACATGTTTATATGCAGATGACATCCTGGTGACTTTATCCGACCCGGATACCAGTCTCCCTAAATGAATGCCCTCCTTCGACCAATGTGGTTCATATTCGGGATACAAATTGAACATAGAGAAAACTCAAACTCTTACTTTTAATTACATACCTCAAGAAAACATACGTAAGTCCTTTAAATTTAAATGGAAAACCAGAATTTTGAAATACCTAGGTCTTCATATTCCCAAGACCCCCAAAGATTTATATAGTGTAAACTACGGTAGCATCACAACCAAAATTAAAAATGATCTGGACAGTTGGACCCCCCTAGTACTTGATTTTTACAACCGAATAGATACTTAAAAAATGGTTATTTTACCACAATTGTTATTTCTACTCCAATCGCTACCTGTAGAAATACCCAATAAGAAATTCAGTGAATGGAATCGGATCATTTCTAGATTCATATGGCAGAACAAGAAACCAAGGGTACGCTACAAAACATTACACTTAACAGGGAGGGATGTCACTCCCATGCTTGGAGGACGACTATAAAGCAGCACAACTGCAGTATATAGTCTACTGGTGCAGGGCGGGTTACGATGCAAAATGGAAGGAGCTAGAATTTGACCAACTAGATATCCCACTTCAATCTCTGCTGGGTGACAAAGCTTTCAAGACTATATACTCTAATAACCTATGTGATGTTATAAAAACTCCCCTAAATATTTGGTACAAAGAGATGAGCAAAGCGCACCTGGAAAAAAAATCTCGGTTATTAAGATGGGTCGAACATGATAGAGTATTCTTGTGTTATTCTTTATCTTGGTTTATATTGTATGATCACTAGTAGCACGTGTAAACTGTTAGAATCCTAGGCTAACATATACGCATCGTATTTCACTTTGTTTTATGGCCTGCCACTGATGTGCTCATCCTCTCCCTGTACAGGATATGAGCTGTGAAATCGGTCAACTATCGTATATTCGTTGGTTTGTCTCTCTCTGTTCTCCTCCCTGTTCTTTCCTTATCTTATCCCCTCCCAGTCCTGTGTATAAGAGACCTTCTTCCTCCTTCCCACCTTGCACTCGCACTCCCATTTTACTGTGTTTTGTGCCTCGGAGCTCCGATCCCTTTTTTTATTGTTTGTTCATTAAATTACTTATTATCCCAGTATTCCTGCATCGGCATCTTTGCTCTTTTCCACAACAATTTGGCGTCACAAACAGGATTGCTGGAGACCTGTCAGTGGAACTCTGGGACGTTGAGGGCCCGGGACCAGGAACGGAGGAAACTCCTCGTTCCCCCTCTACCTCGAACCAAGCATTCGGAGATGAGAGGATCGGCGTCTAAGAGTGGATCTGATCGGCTTCACGTCTATCCAAGCGAACCTGGAAAGGAAGTGCTGATTCAGAGATCGGGTGAGAAGTAATTGTTCTTGTCTCAGACATATCAGTGACCAGTGGGTTGTTTTCCTTGTCGTCTACGAACGGTCCCGGGGCAGGACGGAGCGCATACGTTAACCGTGCCTGTCAGGTCGGTGTTGATTCTGAATCAACACTGAAATTCCCGCTCCACAAGTGAGCCGGAAGCTTCTGGTAGGTAAACTACCAGAGGGGTGAGTTTTTTCTCCACCTTTTTGCTCCAGAGTAAGAAAAAGGGGTGCACGGGGACGCCTGTGTATTTTCTGACTTGGAATTTTGTGAAAACTTAGTGAAAAGTCAGAGTAATAAGTCTAGCTAGACAGTGCTGGGGAAGAACCAGAGCAAAGTGGCTGCTGCTGTTCCCCAGGGGGGACCAATTGTGGACGACATGAGGAAAAAATATGGTCCAGATTGTCTTGACATGTTGGGAATTTGGGTTGAAAAGTATGATTTCCCAGCAGGGGGATCACTGAGTTTGGAGGAATTGAGAAACCTCCGGGATAAATTGAAGATAGCAGAGGGAAAGGTTACAAAAAAGAAAAACCCAAACAGGTGGGAGATTCAAATCATCAAAGATCATGAAAGGTTTTTTTCATTCTGGAAACCTGAAGCAGAGGTCAGGGACAGGAAACAAGTAAAGAAAACAAAAACAAACGTGTGAACAGCGCTGGGCGCTGGAGCACAGGGGTGACAGAGATAACGGCAGAGGGTGCACACACTCACACACACTCCCCAGAGGAGGGAGAAAAGGAGCCGCTCACACACGAGCATTCAAATGCACCAAATCGTCTGTATCCTTCTCTTACAGGCCCGAGGGACCCTCTCCTGGACATGCCTGTCTTCCCTCCTCCCGCCTGCCCTCATCCAACACTACCACCGTACAACTCTGCGCACTCCAGCACCAACGCCGCAGCGTCGCCACGTTCATCAGGACTGCCGTCAACCAAACGGCCAGCCTCATCACTGCTTTCAGACAAGGGCTGCTCCCCCAGATCGCCAAAGCAGTTAACACAAGCTGCTGCGTGGGGATTGAAGATGCCCGGCTGACAGAGGTCTGACGTCATGCAGTGCACGCTGAGAGGCTTCTGCAGGAGGCCAGCGATGCAGAGGACAAGAAGATAAAGCGTGCCTCCCTCACCATGATGAAGCACCTCAGTGACACGGCGAGACGGCCCTACAGGAACAACGACAACCGACGAAGGGCGACTAGCGGAGACAGAGGCGAAAAGGGGGCGTGCCACATCTGCGGCCGAATGGGTCACTGGGCCAGAGAATGCCCTGACAAAGGAAGAACCATGCCCACCGCAGCCAAGAGAGTGATCGCGAGGACCGGAAAAGAGGATCCAGAGGGGACCAGGACGTGTTTATGTAGCATAATTGTGGCAAAGCACTGTTCCTGCTTTTGTTGTGGTTTGTGGCATGTGTGAGAGTGATCAGTGAGCAGGGTGCAGTTACCCACTTCTACCAGTGGAGGTCGTGTTCGCCCCGGGGAATAACGCTAGAGAGGTCTCAAGTGGCTCATGAGACCTATGTGGAGCGAACCGTCGTAGCGGACGTTAACGTGTGTGTTATCTGTTGTGCTTCCACAGGTGAGAAGGGGAAATGGTTGAAAATAAGAGCAAATGTATGTGTGGCTGTTTCGTAATTGAAGTCTGAGATCGAGGGTATGTGAGTTAAATTTACGTTTTGAATGTATCGTCTCTGAGTGATGTGGGAAATGTGGGAAACGACATGATTAATAAGTTCAAGTCGAAGTCGGGTATGGATCTGTGTTTTGAAATGTAAAAAGTAGATAACGCTCGAGAGGAAGTCTCTCAAGTGGCTCGTGAGACCTATGCGGAGCGAACCATAGTAGCGGACGTTAACATGTGTGTTGTCTGTTGTGCTTCCACAGAAAACCAAAATAAAAGCTTCTAAAGAAACAAAGAAAAACAAAAATAAATGTGTCTTCGCAACATTACCATGCTACATTTACGTTTGACTCTGCTTTAATATAAAACCGCAAAAAATGTGTTTTATAATTGTCTTTATATAATCTACAAACGTATTTGTATGATCCAGGGAAAATTCCATGTTTGTTTGCGAAACTCATTGGAAGAATGAAGAAAATCTGTTCGATTGTTATTGTCATGAACATGAATCACAAAACATATATATATATTTTTTTTCCATGTGTCACTTTAACAGAGACAACACCATCTGTAATTACTATGTTTGGTTGCATTTCCCTGGCAGGCAAAGATAGATGGAAGAGACATCCTTCTGGGTAGAAGATGGGACTGGCTTGTCTGTGGATGGTGGAGGCTCGCTGGGCTCATCAATCCGTCCATCCATTCACCTTGTTCGTCTCATCCTGACTGCAGCACGCCACTGTGGAGGCTTGACATAACACACATTAGATTAATAACAGAAAAGCAAAATGTGACTTATGGTGTATTATTTAGTGTGCTTCAGTTGTAATTCTCATAATAATGACTGTTTTGCTGGCTTCACACAATATATATAATTGGCCTGTCTTAGTTAAAAGCCCACTCAGCACGACAAGGTGAAGGCCAAGAGTGGGAACACAAACACAGACCAGAAACGAACAGGACAAATCCAGACAAGACTACAAAAAACACAAACACAAATATCAATCACTTTGACCACTATCTTTTTTCACAAAAACGTTTATTTCTTTACAAATTGAACCTTAGATTGTGTCACAACAAACTAAATAAACCCTTGAAACAGCCAACAAAACATGAAACAACAACACTTCATCAATATTATAATGAGTATCCTCATTGTATGTCCTTGTATGGTTCAATGCAGACACAATAAAATAAAAATGAAAAATAAAGACAATGTCTCTTTTTTGGCACGACTGATTGTAGTAGACTATAGCTCTTATACTTAGCCTGACAGTTTGTGCAATGAATTATATTATATCCTAAAACAAGACTAAATAGCCCATAGTTTAAAAATATGTTCAATAGTAAGTGTTCAGTGGGTCAGATGTCAAATGTGATCTATTTAAAATGTAGAATAGATGAGCTAAATAACACATATATAATACACATTGATGGGAATTGAACCATCGCCTCAGTCTTGCAAGTCCAAGATTGTCATAATGTACCACAAACCTAAATCACACTCCCTTTTTTCATCGAAGCTGTTTGAGTAGCGTTAGCACACCGTGATTCCTCATCAACTACAGGCCTACACTTCAAATAATTATGAGAAAAATCCAACGTAAAGAGAGCACTTCCATTAGGAAATAGTCAACATGAAATTTCGTCTTCTACTGACACCTGCTGGTCAAATTGAATAGTTGCAAATATTGTGAACAAGTTGTCATCTAATTCTAATCCGAAACAATATGGCCATTCCAAGTCAAGTATTAAGACAATTAATCAGGTTTGTACTGCTTGATTGAACACATTCATCCCGTTCCAGTGCACTAAAACCCACTTCCCTTCAGGACCGTGTCAGCGAAGCCAAAACTTCCTTGAGTGACGCTGTTTCCCAGCATGCAATGCGAGCTAGCGATTCACAATACTATTTCATCACAAACATGGATGTAAAAAATAAAAAGGGAAAAGGGGAAAAATGAAACTTCAGGAACACCAACCATTGCAATACAAGCAGAACTGGGCCGAAGTTTTATATTATGTACACCATAATACAGCCTTCTGGTGGACAAGCCATACTATTTAACCCGTGTCCTCCTATGGCACTTCAGTGGGTGGAAGCTCATCGTAGAGGTCACGTGCTGGTTGCGCGTCACTCCACCGATCACCTCGGGTC
Source organism: Nelusetta ayraudi (assembly GCF_046127955.1). Classification (NCBI taxonomy): domain Eukaryota; kingdom Metazoa; phylum Chordata; class Actinopteri; order Tetraodontiformes; family Monacanthidae; genus Nelusetta; species Nelusetta ayraudi. The sequence continues at coordinate 3,238,151 of NW_027466074.1, forward strand.
TGAGACAAGGTCGTTGCCCTTGCAGGTTATCTGATTCATGTGAATATATGGAAAACATGGGTCAATGTGGTCAGTCTTAACAAGAGAAGCTTACTGGCGAAAATAATGTACTACAAGTGAATGTCACACTTTCTTTTTGTTTTGTATGAGCATTTAAAAACAACAACATAATAATATGGATTTTGACCATGTATGTTTTGGAGTTCATTGAAAGAGGTTTATTTATATATGTAAATATATATATATATATATATATATATATATATATATATATATATATATATATATACATATATATATATATATATATATATATATATATATATATATATATATATATATACATATATATATATATATATATATATATATATATATATATATATACATATATATGTGCGTGTGTGTGTGTGTGTAACTTTAACTAACTTATCTATTTCTATCCATCTATCAAACGTACTATCTAGGGATCTATCTAGGGGGGGGGTTAAAATGAGCCGTCGATTGTATGTGTGGGAGTCCCTCGGGTTCAGCCCAGCTGATTTAGTGTTCGGTGAGAGGACCCTCACGTCTGTTAAGGGGTAAGTGGCTTTCCAATGTTAAATGAGTCGAGAATAATGTGTTAGATTACGTCTTTTTTTTTCGTGAATGCTTGCATCGTGCTTGTGAAACTGCTCACAAAACTCTTGTCGCCAGCCAGTCTAAAATGAAGCGGCAGTTTGACAAGAAAGCTGTGGCTCGAGTTTTTGAGACAGGCGACCGAGTGTTGGTATTGTTGCCGTTACCCGGTTCCCGTTTGCAGGCTGGTTTTTCTGGTCCGTATGTCGTGGAGCGCAAACTTTCCGTTACAGATTATGTAGTGCACACTCCTGATAGAAAACGATCGTCCCGCGTCTGCCACGTCAAAATGTTGAAAAGTTCCGCCCGGTTCACACTGGACGTGGAAGCGCCGCGAAGCGCCGAGCGCTTCCATTCAGCGCCCATGTTAATCAATCAGTGTGTTTACATGCAGAGCTTAATCGGACTAAGCAATAATTCGGTTTTCTCGTCCAATCGGAGTTCTCAGCTTGGTCCCCGTATCCATGCAGCTGAGAAATTCAAATTATTGACGGGAACGTGTCCTCCTCACAACACTAGGGGGTGGAGTGAGTCTTTTCAGCCGGTCAGCTGCTTTCGGTTGACATATTAAATCTATTATGATATGGAACGATAGTTCATAATGTACGTGTTACTTGCTTTGCAGATAAGGTGTACCCTATTTCTTGTGCTCATGGTTATTTTAAAAGGCAGACAAGAACGTTGTTTGCTGTTGGAGGGCTACAACAACACTTCGATGCTACGCTTTGTGCCGTCGCTACGGACCCCAAACTCTCGTTCTTGTTGGATTCGGGTGTGTGTCTGTATTCGATTATCATGATGTTGTTTTTTTTAAATGCTCATACAAAACAAAAATAAAGTGTGACATCCACTTGGAGTACATTATTTTTGCCAGCAAGCTTCTCTTGTTACAACTGACCATCGACCCATATTTTCCATATACTCAACTGAATCAGATACCCTGCAGATCCCCTGCAAGGGCCCCGAGGTGATCGGTGGAGTGACGCGCAACCAGCACGTGACCTCTACGATGAACTTCCACCCACGGAAGTTCCATAGGAGGACACGGCTTAAATAGTATGGCTTGTCCACCAGAAGGCTGTATTATAGTGTACATAATATAAAACTTCGGCCCAGTTCTGCTTGTATTGCAATGGTTGGTGTTCCTGAAGTTTCATTTTTCGTCCCTTTTTATTTTTTACATCCATGTTTGTGATGAAATAGTATTGTGAAATCGCTAGCTCGCATTGCATGCTGGGAAACAGCGTCACTCAAGGAAGTTTTGGCTTCGCTGACACGGTCCTGAAGGGAAGTGGGTTTTAGTGCACTGGAACGGGATGAATGTGTTCAATCAAGCAGTACAAACCTGATTAATTGTCTTAATACTTGACTTGGAATGGCCATATTGTTTCGGATTAGAATTAGATGACAACTTGTTCACAATATTTGCAACTATTCAATTTGACCAGCAGGTGTCAGTAGAAGACGAAATTTCATGTTGACTATTTCCTAATGGAAGTGCTCTCTTTACGTTGGATTTTTCTCATAATTATTTGAAGTGTAGGCCTGTATCTGCACACAATTTGTAATTCGTCCCAGTGCCCTGAGCTGTAAATTTGGACGGTGTAAAATGAAAATGGCCATCTGCAGCAGAATGAAAGTGAGATTGCATTGTCCAGGTAGGAGGACAGCAGTCAGTCATGTTTCACCTCCAGTCAACACGCAGTGGTTCACATGAAGGTCCAAGAGGCCTACAGACCTACACTGAGTCTGGACGTGGCAGTACAGTTGGATCATTGTCTTTGTTGTGTTGTTTGGTCATTGTGATCCAATGTAATGTGAGAGAAGGACGAGTGCAGTTATATTGGAGTGAGTTTTTTAGAGTGTAATAGAAGTTATAATGCAGAGTCTGTTTTTATGAAATGTTCTATCACCTGGCATTCATCCATCCATCCATCCATCCATCCATCCATCCATCCATCCATCTTCTACTGCCGTATCCGGAGTCAGGTCTCGGGGGCAGCAGCCTCAGCAGAGACCCCCAGACTTCCCTGGACCCAGTCACCTCCTCCAGTTCCACCAGTGGGACCCCAAGGCTTCCCAGTCCAGCCCAGAGACCGGGTCAGCACCACTCTGACTCCCCGAGTCCCTGCTGCTCAGGTGAGGCTTCAAAGATCTGGCTGCACCTGATTGGACGGTCGTGGAGGATCTCCTTGGTCTTCTTGGTCTTCTTGGTCTCCAGCTGTTTGACCTCATGCTCTCTGTTGACCTCCTCACTCAGTCCCTCAGTGATGTAGAGCTCAGTGTAGATGCTGTTGAGGAGAGTTTGACTTCCTGCTTCTTCACCTTCAGTCACACGTTCACATTTCCTCTCCAGACTGATCTTCTGCTGCTGTAGAAGCTCCTGCAGACCACCAACCTCTGGAGCTGAGAGAAGGTTGGAGAAGAAAACATCAGTGTGACAGTGTGAGCATCATTTTCTGTCCACGACTTGAAGCTGAAAGCATCCAAACTCCATTTTTCAGCTGATGTGGTGAAGCTGCTGTTGTCTGACTGTTTGCTCTAAATGTCCTCCAGTGGATCTTCTCACTGGAGGTCCTGACCACGGTTATAATAGTTAACGAAAACGAACAAAATAACAAAAACTTCAATTGAAAAAAACAATTGTCACGTTCCAGGGGTTAGGATTTTGGTACCTGCCTCGTTGGGCTTCGAAGCGAGCAGAGCTGAGACCATAAGGGTGACGTAGCAACGTTCAGGACACTGATTGGCCAAAGGCAGTCTTTCACGAAAGACCAAAACCGCCATTTTTAAATGCCTCGCGTGTGGATTTTTACATTAACACGTATTAAAAACTGAAAAGCTTATGAAACTGTACCATGGGTGAACAAAGAACTACAGACGTTTCTGTTCTCTGTGGCCGAAGAAAAAGCACAATGCAGACAGTTGTGCAGAAAGTTTAGTGTTAGCTAAAATATCGGGCACACAGACGTACTTATTATGTATACATTTCTTTCCATTGTAACAGGTCACTACAAGATCTGCAATCCATTACCTAGAATTGGTTTTCCTTAAAGTGATGTACAGGATTACTAATCTGACTTTGATGGGCAAATTTGACAACAGAATACAATTATGAAGCACTAAAACACAGGACCACAAAACAATTAAATGCATGATGAAATAATGATATGCTTTGTTAAATGAAATAAAATGGCATTTTCAACTAAGTAATAAAATAGTCGGTGGTGCAGTGGTTAGCGCTGCCGCCTCACAGCAAGAAGGTCGTGGGTTCGATTCCGGGGCCTGGACCTGGGACCTTTCTGTGTGGAGTTTGCATGTTCTCCCTGTGTCTGCGTGGGTTCTCCGGCTTCCTCCCACACTCCAAAAACATGCACGTGAGGTCAATTGAACGTTCTAAATTGTCTGTAGGTGTGCATGTGAGTGTGAATGGTTGTTTGTCTCTATGTGGCCCTGCGATGAACTGGCGACTTGTCCAGGGTGTCACCCTGCCTTCGCCTGAAGACAGCTGGGATAGGCTCCAGCAGACCCCCGTGACCCTGAATAGGAATAAGCGGGTATAGAAGATGAATGAATGAAATCTTCATTGAATGAATGACACATTTTATTTCACTCGTGGTTTATGTAATTCTTATTTTTTGCTCCATAGCTTTCATGATTCAGCATTACATGTTAAGCGTGATGAATTGCATGAAAAGAGAGAGCACTCGCTGATAAATTAACATGGTGTGCTGTTTAATTCCATGAGGACGACAAAATATTTGCAAATTTGTGTTAGCTACACACATCGACAAGTGCAAGAGAAAGGGAGGAACTTTCAAGATCGTTGAGTTTTTATTTTTTATTTTTTTAGTTCTGATGAAATAAATAGACCAATCATTTCATTACTTTGTCTGCTTTCCAAAGAGAGTTGCTTCAAAGAATTATCATTTATTATTCAGTGGCACATTGCTCACTTGTTTAATACACAAATAATAGTATATTATTATAATAATACTATTTTATTAATATGATAATAATAATAATAATAATAATAATAATAATAATAATAATAATAATAATAATAATAATAATCATCATCATCATCATCATCATCATCATCATCATTATTATTCATAAAATTTCGAAACAACAATCGTCAGTTGTTCCGTAAAAAAAATACATTAATTTCCATGTTGAATTTTGTACGGTTTGTGAGCAAGCACGACTGTCAGTGATGGTCTCCACACTGACACAACTGCGCATGCTCTATTATCCCATCAATGCGGAAGTCAAAAAGTTTTTGGGAGCCATGCGCTGGGTGAGCAACTTCATTGAAAGCAATGGGACGCCATCTTGGACTCTGGGGGCTTGCCGCACTGTCACGCAGGTTGTGACGTAGCGGGCCGGCGACGCACAGGTATGACGTGAATGATTGACAGCTACCATTCGTTCCCGTTAGCGAGAGGATTAAAAACAAACAGACACCATTATGGCATCAAAAAGGAGTTATCCCAGCGGTGCGGACAAACGGAAGGAAAAGAAAACTGATCAAGAAAAACTTGCAAAAGGGAAAGGTAAGTTATTTGTTTGTGATGTGGGCTGGAGAGGTGGAGGTGAAACGCTGTTGTCCCCCCCCCCCAAGTTTGTTTATTTGTCCTGCTAGCCAGCTAGCTAGCTAGCGTCGGATAAATGTTAGCTGGCTGGCTAATATTTGTTCGTCATGAATCAGCGTTTTTGTTTGTTTTATGAAAGTTGACCATGTCCTGCCAAGTTGGCCTATCCTGCCATGGGAATGACTGATTGACTCCACACCCGTTTATTCACATTCTAACAGGGAGGGAGGGAGTGAAGGAGGACATTTTGTTGTTGTAGTCAGTCTCCTGTTATCGTTCAGTGGAAGTTGTCTCTCACATATTTGACTCTTAATGTTATTTTAGCCTTAACTTAGGATGAATTTACTAAGCTTAGTTTGTATTTTGTAGGCCCTTCATTAGAAATGTGCTACTGTTTTATAATTCAAAGAAATATTTTATGGAAATACTTTATTTGGCATGGTGTTGACTATTTTAGACTGTTGTGGCAGTGGGTCATTTATCTTAGTTTTATTACTTTAACTAGTACAGTGTGTAAAGTAATGCCAAAAACTCTTAAAAATGACAGTTTTGTAATTGGGTAAAAGCTTTAAAGGGACACTGCAACCATAACGTTTAATTTAAAAACAGATGAATTTTTAATTTTCCTATATTACTGCAACATCACTGTAATAATAAAATAGGAAAATGCGCTTCTGATCTATTTTGCTTGATGATCTAATGAGCTTTGTCTCTGCAGGAGCAATTCTAAAATATGTTGGCGCTCCAGACATTGAGCCAGAGGGATCTCCCGAACATCCTGACCAGGAAGCTCCAGGACCAACACGTTCCTCAGAACCTCCTTCTGTCCAGGTGAATAATGTGTGTTATTCTTAGTAGCTAAGCTGATAAGTGTGGGACGAAACTAAGGCAATTAAGCATTATTTTGATTGTTGGTTTGCTTTTTAGTGTTGCACTTGTTAGTTTGTTGGCTTTTCTTATTTAAAGTAAGCTCTTTTTTTTTTATGAATATTCAATCTGTTGTATTTATTGACATATAGAGGATTCTTTTCCTAGTATTATAGTGTTTGTTTGTTTTTAAATCAGTTTAACTTGCCTGAGTTGCTCAACTGAAGATGTTTAATTTTACCTGTAGCCTGTTTTGCTCACGAGGTGTAATAGATTGTGGAATCTTGGTAGACCTTAGTAGACGCACGCTGCTGAGAGTGGCAACAATCAGCTCCGATGACCGTGGTGCTTGTAAATAAAGCAAATGCGCCATCTAGTGGGATGCAGCATGTTTATTCGTGTTGGAGCAATGACAAGTACTACTAACAAAACAAAAGATGCACAGGGTAAAAAAAAAAAAATCATAAACTCTTATTAGATCTCTTATAGATTATTGATAATAGCATTCTAATTGATTTCAAACCTTTTCAAAAGATCTTTTGCCAATAGCACACCCAAATATTTGATAACCTTGGAATTCCATTTGATTTTATATTTTCCTCTAATTTCTCGGCCTGGATGATAATTCAGCGTGAGAATTTGAGTGTTTGCTATGTTTAACTTGTTGCCTGTGTATTTACCATAGGTTTCTATTATCAACATGAAATGAGGTAAGGTTCTGTCCGAGTCTTGGAGAACCAAAATAATATCATCAGCAAAAAGCCCTGTTAGATGTCCCTGCTCTCCTATATGTATTCCTTTTAGATTGTTACTTTGTCTGATCATTTGTGCCAGCGGCTCAATGAACATAGCAAACAATGTAGCGCATAGGCAACATCCTTGACGAGTACCATTAATCTTTATCCTTGCCGTAGGTTCTTGGTAGAGACCTTGAATACACTGTATTAACTTTTCTTGGAACCCCAGTTTCCCAAGAACTTGATACAGAAATCTCCAATTCACACAGCCAAGGCTCACCAGTAACAGCTCGCAGGCCCTGCTTTTGGATCTGATCTATTATGTATAGGACCCGTCTAATGTCTTCTTGAGTCTGCCTACCTGTTAAAAAAGCTGACTGATTGGAAGTCCATCTCGTCCCCTTAAATTTCAAAGCGTAACGAACCTGTGTAGCCCGAGGAATTTTATTATAGTTTATTTCCTAGGGTGCAACTCCCCAGGTGGCATTGTCAGGCAACCCCCCCACCCCCATTTTCCTTTATACCCACCATCAGAATTGTCTTGTCTCATGGTTATCTTTTAAGATAACCATTATCTTATCTTTTAAGATAACCATGAGCACAAGAAATAGGGTACATCTTATCTGCAAAGTAAGTAACACGTACATTATGAACTATCATTCTATATTATAATGATGTACTATGTCAACCGAAAGCAGCTGACCAGCTGAAAAGGCTCACTCCACCCCCTACTGTTGGGAGAAGGACACGTTCCCGTCAGTAATTCAAATTTCTCAGCTGCATGTATAGGGGGACAAGGTGAGAACTCTGATTGGACGAGAAAACCGAATTATTGCTTAGTTCGATTAAGCTCTGCATGTAAACGCACTGATTACACCTGCGCCAGAGTGCAGAGTGAAAGCAGCTCTTTTAAAAAGAAGCGCAGGCTGGAGTCAGCACTCTGTCCTCTGGCGTGTCCACGCTGAGAACTTTGCAGTTCTTCTTAGCATTTCGGCTAGCAATCCCAGAGCGGGCTGGGCCATAAGCGCAGCTGGAGGAGGAACCCTGCCGGGTGCCCGTTCATCGGGAGGTGGTGCTGTTTGTGCGTGATCGTTGTGCATTCACCGCTTGGCTGTTAAAGCCAAAGTCTTTTTGGTATGGTACTTATTTCCTCGACACTCAGGCAGCTAAACCTGGTCTATTTTAAATTGTTGTCAAATAAAGCTGTTTCATTGGAAGTCCGTCTCGTCCTCTTAAATTTCAAAGCGTAACGAACCTGTGTAGCCCGAGGAATTTTATTATAGTTTATTTCCTGGGGTGCAACTCCCCAGGTGGCATTGTCAGGCAACCCCCCCCAATTTTCCTTTATACCCACCATCTGAATTGTCTCCACCTCCGCCAGACCCTCCCCCTCGCCACATCTAGTCTTTTTTTGATAGATGATGATCTATGCGTATTGATGCGTCGTGCTGATGCGTAGCCCTCCAGGATCCCTCCTTGCACTGCCACTCCGTCGTAGTGTGGGGCACCAAGTGCCGCAGGCCCCTCCGCACCCGTCGCCACCGCCGTCTTCTACGCCAGGCCGCGTCTCGCCAATTCCTCCTTTACCTCCTCTGCGCTGTTGTAGGTTCGAGTTTCCGTATCCCAGTGGGTCCTCATCTTGGTGAATGGCGTGTGGAACCAGATGCCCTTCTCCTTCAGGATTCTTTTAGCAGTGTTGTACTCCTTTCTCTTTTGGACCATCTCTGTCGCGTAATCATGATGGAATGAGGGTACTTTATTCCCCAGTTCTATTTTCTTTGTCCATAGCTCTCTCAGGACCCTCTCTTTGGTAGTAAATTCCAGAAAGTTAACAATGATGGGTCTCGGTTGGGCACCGTCCGCTGGTTTCTGTGCAAATGAGCGGTGTGCTCTCTGAATTTGGAAATTAAAATCTGCTGGCAGGTGCAGTTCGCTTTTCAGCAGGTCTTCCACAAACTTGGCCACAGATTCTCCCTCCTCTCCTTCAGTGACTCCATAGATACGTAGGTTGTTTCTCCTCGGCCTGGACTCCAGGTCAGTTAACTTGTCCTGAAGAGCTTTTTGTTCTGTCAGTGATATGACCAGAGTGTCATTAGCTTCCTGTGCCCAACGTTCTAGCTTTTCAATCCGCGATTCAGCCTCGTTGATCTTGCTGGTTTGGAGCTCCTCTTCGGTGATGACTTTCGCAAGTTGTTGATTTATTTCGTGTTTGAAGTCGTCCAAGTCTTTTTCCACGTCGTTCCTCAGTGTTTCTCCAAACGTGCGAAGGACTTCTTTTGATTCCATTTTTAAATCCCGTATCTCCTTGCTAATAATTTCTATGTCCGAGCCCTTTTTCGCGTCGTTAGTCACGAGGAGTTTGTTTCGCCATCTCCCTCTGTTTCAGAGCAAGCTGGTAGTTCCGCCATATTGTCTGTTACCGTGTTTCTGTTTTGGTTGAATTGAGTTTTCCTTCCCATTCCAACGTTCCCCTGATCACTTTGTAGTTAATATGATATCTGACAATAGTTATTCAAGTTTTCGGGGAGTTTTTACCCTGGATGGTCGAGAGCCCTGGTGTCGCGCAATCTACCGCTTTATGGCCAAACCAGAAGTCCCTTCCCTCTAGCCTTTTCAAGGGGGAGGTGGCTAGACTCGGCTCTTGTGGGACGAGAAGCAGAAGGCCTGTCCGATCGGGGGGGAAGATGAGATGACATTTTTGTGGGTCAACACAAACTCATCTGCGAGGACAGCAGCCTTGGACAATGACGACACTTTCTGTTCATTCAAGAACATTACCACCTTCTCTGGCAAAGAGTCTTTAAAATCTTCTAAAAGAACGAGCTCACGGAGTGACTCAAAGTCATTTTTGACATCATTAGCGGCACACCATTTATCAAAGAGGTTGCTTTTCTCCCATGCAAACTCGACAAAGGTTTGACCACTGGATTTTCTATGGTTCCTAAATTTTTGCTGGTAGGGCTCAGGAACAAGCTCATAAGCAGGAAAAATTGCTTCCTTTCCAACATCATATTGCAGGCTGTCTTCTAAGAAAAGAGCAGACACCAACTCCTGTGCTTTTCCCACCCGCTTGCATTGGAGAAGGACAGGCCACATGTCTCTTGGCCAGTTGAGTGGCGAAGCTATTCGCTCCAAGGCACTGAAGTATGAATCAACTTCTGCCTCACGAAATGCTGGCACCAGAAAAATGTTTTTAATGGGGCTGGGCAACGATTAAAAATTTTAATCGCAATTAATCGCATGATTTACCTGATCAATCACGATTAATCACGTCGTATACGCAAAAGCCAATAATGAATTTAAAAGAAGTCTTTCATACACTTTAATTTAAATGTTCTGCCATATAAACGAAAGCACCATAACATTTATCGTGCAAACAGTTAACATCAGCACTTTACACAGAAACATTTTTAATGTAAATCTAAAGTTAAAAAAAATGCAAATACAAAATTAAAGCTTATTGCCAATGCCAGGGCATTACTGTTATCCTGTTCCTTATGAAAAATAAAAAAAATCTACCTACAAAATCCTGAGCCACAATAATAACAGGCAATTTCTGAGGTAACAGCAGAAACATTTTTCTTTTATCAGGGAGCAGCATAACCAGTCTGCGTTCCCTTGCAAATGTCCCAGTTAGAAAGGGTGAGGCACAAAAACGTTCACTTTTGGGTTTTTCTTCACAGGGGACTAGAATGTAAAGTCCACATTTATACTGGAGTTCCTTTGGAGAATCTCACTCAACTCAGTGCAGTTTGTCAGTTCCTGGAACTTGACGGCCAGTTATTTTAAATGTACTGCCATATGAATTAAAGTGCCATAACATTTACTGTGCAAACACACTTTTAACATCAGCATTTTTGAACAATTAGCAGCTAAGAAAAAAAAAATAGTGTAAATTTAAACTCAACTTAAACAATGTTATCAAAGCAATACAAAATTAAAGCTGTAAGCAGCGTTTGCGGGACTGAGCCCACCTGGCCACTGCCTGCCGTGACGTCCGCCACCTGGCCACAAGCCCCCGACACCCGCCGACGCTTCCCAACGCCTGGCGATTCCGCCCTGAAACCCGCCGATGCCCCCATTACTGACGCCGACGCCTGCTGATGACACATCAAGCACTGACTTGACATTACTGACTTGACATTTAGAAACATTTGATTTCTAAATGTGATTGATTACTGTATCAGTAATATACAGCTTATTGGAGATAATAAGCCTTAAAGTTGGCTTTTTGTTTTGTTTTGCGACAGCTCCAATATTCCATTTTTACTGTACAATAACATCAAATTGCTCCATAAGCTCTGTCAATGGTTGGTACAGTTGACCTCAGGACAACCTTGAATATATCTTCTCTTAATATTCTTGAATATTCTCACTTAATGTACCAGCTCCTTCCTGTAGACATGATATGTACAGTTAGTTATTCTTTGTTTGACGCAAGTGTTATATTAAGTTCCTCCTATCTGTACCGGTACTTCTTGTTAATTTGAAATAAACACTAACAGCATAATGTCAAAACAAAAACCGAACAAGTCAAAGATCATAAAACAAGGAGGCTTTGTACTAAAATATGAATAAAATATAAACAGGGAGTTGTCTAATGTCGTCAAGGAAGCCAACATTACGTTACCTGTTGATCAGCATGTTGACTCAGAAAATCCTCAGGCTCCTGCTGCGACATTTCATTTGGGGCGACGGTTGTGACTTCACTGCTGGTCCCGTGAGAAACTCAAATCGGTTCTTCACGTTTGTTGCGTGGCATGGGTTAGGACATTGAGAGGCATTATAGTGTGGTTGTGTGCACCAAATCGGACTCGGCTTCTAGCTCGATAGCCGTGCATAATTTACGCAAACGCAATGCTCTGTTTATGTGAACTCACGGAGTCCGACTCCTTGCACGTGCTCATCTCGACTCGATGGATTTATGAGCTTGATGACAAGTGTGTATTTTGTATTGGATTGATGTACTGCAATTCTAGTCATGTGAACAAGCAATTAGCATTCCTAGTTATATGTGGCATGACGAAATACTGTACTACCAAGTTTGTATTGCAGTTTCTTCAGTTTATGGGGTAGAGGGTGCTCAAATTGGATTGATTGAAGATGTAGTTTAGGTACAATTTGCTTGTTTTTATCAATATTTAAGTTGATTGCAGTTCAAGGTGGCACAATCCTATCAGATGTTGTCATTTTGTCACGAAGAACACTGGTATTTGTTGATTATTACCATAAGTACCACCATGTTGCAGGCATTGTGGTTACAAGTTTCACTCCAATTTTGATTGTTGTCTGTATGACTAGCAATCCGTTGAGCTGTCTAGGGTTATCATTCAGATAAGGTGTCACAACTTTTAATTGCATGGGAACTTTGGGATCCATGGCAGATGGGCATTGTAAAAAAACGGATCTTGAGTCGGAAGGCTAGCTTGTCCTAATTGTGACCTTAATATGATGATTTTTTTTTCCCTGCCAGATTGAGGAGAAATGAAATGGACATCCAAACCGGGGCCAATAATGGATGAGCTGGATGATGTCACAGTATCAATTTTAAATGGTATGTCATGTGTAGGTATGAAAAAATTTCCATGACTTTGATTGGTCCGCTAAGTAATTAAAATAACTGTATGCTGACACTGATTTCAAAAAGAAGTATTTTACAAATTTGAGACAAAATGTCTAAACTGAATTGCATTTACAATTAATTCTGATAACAGAAATTGGCACAAAACAAACTTGGTTTGACTTGTCAAGTTGAATTAAATTCATTAGTGAAAAAATGTATGAGTTGTTAAGTGTAAAAGGTTTGTTAATGATTGGACTGTCTTTATAGCTGCCAACATCGATGAAGTCTTGCTCCACACCCTCAGTCGTGATGATTTGAGAGACCTTTTTCCTGGACCAAAACACTTTCTCAGGAGGAAAAGGATTTGGGCCCTTATTAGTGTAGATGTGATTGGTTACCTACTTTGCTCTGAAAACATCGAGCATAACACTTTTTTTTTCTTTTTTCCTAATTGTGTCTATTGTTTCTCTCTTGTTCATAATGTTTTGGATCTGGTTTCCTCTCGGCTGAGAATTCCACCGTACCAGACAAGGCTGCCCCGAATGAAGCCAGGAACTGTGTCTTCACCAGGAGGAACATCTCCAATCTGTCCTCAGACATCCACTCCTTTGGTGAAAAGCAGCCCAAAGAGGACCCTACAGCTTCCTGCTCCTCCACAATATGTTGTCTATACTAGACATGGGCAAACCCCGGCCCGCGCGCCACATCCGTCCCGCTGCGTGTCTCTGTCCGGCCCGCATGAAGCCAGTCATAACCCCCCAACACCGCACCCCCCAACGAAACTTTGTCGGCACGTAACTTTGCCGAGTTAGTGTAGCGCGATAGCGATAGCGTGCTTCCCCCCCGTCAACGAGGTGTAGGTACAGAATTAGTCCGGGTGCAGAATCGTTCCGGAAGTGACTGCCGATACGGCAACTCCATTGGGACATACCTCTACATCGCGTTCGAACGTGATATATGGATAGATCGCAGTACGTTTATAGAGTTGCCGTATGTGATGTAATTGGCAGTCGCCTCTGTCCAGTGGGCAAATGCCAACAACGTCACATACCGCAACTCTATTAGGACAAACTACATCGGTTTATTAAGGTTATCTTTTTTTTTTAATTCTGTACCTACCTACAACCCCCCCTTCCGTGGCCCGCCGTCTCGATGCAGGTCTGTCATGTGGCCCGTTGCTAAAAAAGTTTGCCCACCCTCTATACAGACAGTGAGTTGGAGCAAGCTCGTAAGCACTTCTTCCAGATGGCCCGCCCTGCCAGTGAGGGGAGATGTGTCATGTTCAAAGAGCTGAGATGCAGGCTGGTGAGAAACACTGTCACCAGCATGATTTCTATCTTGAGAGCCAGTCAGCAAGAGAGGGGGTCCGGTACCCTTCTAAGCATGAAGTCACTGCAATGGCTAAAAGACTAGCGGAGTATTATCCCATGCTGAAGGATTAAGACAAAACAATGAAACATGTAAGTGATTATATTATTTTGCGCACTTAGATTTTGAAGCGTGTGGTTATTTTTGGCTGATACTTTTTTTATCTGTGCATGTTCACTTTCCATCTTTATTTGTTCTTTCAATGAGTGAAATTTTATTTACCAAGCGAGCACTTACAAGAATCTTCACAAGAGATTCACCAGAGAGGGGCCACAAGAAGAAAAGGCATCGCATTGACTTCTCAGCAAGTGACCAAGAAGAAGATCATGATGCAGACTCAATTGGTGGATCAACAATTATTTTGTGTCACACACCAGGGCGCAGTTCTGATAATGGCCACACTTCACACAAGTAGAAATATGTCCATTTTAATAATAATGATAATGTATGAAAGCTAGGCAATGTTATGATAGTTTTGGATATCATGATATATCACAGGCATTTTTACATTTGAATTGTCATTTGATATATTTTGATGCTCCAAACAATTTCATCCATTTGACTGATTTACTGATTTGTCTCCTCCATTTCATCAGCCAAAGATGGTCTGACAGCACAGGCCAGACATTATCAGACCCTGCAGGAGCTGTACAAGAAACCAAAACCCAACCAAGATGCTGTCTCCCAAATTCTTGACCTGCAGTTTCAAGCAAGAAGATCCTTCTTTGATAGTGATGTTCTGAAAGAACAGGACAAGGCCAACAAAGATCCTGGATGCATATCCATGTGTCAAGGATCTTTATCGTGTAAGTGATTAACTTGTTTTGGTTTATGATGAAAAGCAAGCATTTTTGCAGATTTTAACATTGACTTGCATTATAGGCGATGAATGAGCTGCGGCGCATTCTGGATAAGGGCAACAGAAAATTCATTGATGAACTAAAAAAAGAGATGGGAAGACTTCTGCACCAATGTGTAATTTTATGGTGTTTGGAAAAAAAATGAAGTGATGAAGCCACGCATAACGCTGGATGTAGGTGAGTCATTTTGCTGTGTCTCTAATTGACTGTGTAGCTGTTTCCTTGGACATAGGATGGTTTATGTTGCGCTGAATGAATAGATGCAGAATGGTAATACTCTTCATGCTGAAGAAATAAGATTTTTTGGTGATCAACACAAACCTAAAAAGACTCATTTTTAGGAAGACTAACTTTGAACTCAAAGTTGATTTGTTCTATTCCAGTGGAATATTCCATCGCGCTGCTCAGGGCACTCCCCACACTCTTTCCTTCACCAAGTCCACCACCGAAGAAGCTGGGACATGCCAGTGAGGCACTGCTTCATGTCATTCAGGTGAAAGTTTGTTCGCATTTTCTCACATTCAACACTTCATAGTTCCATGCATGGATGTGGCGTTTCCTTCTTCTTTTTCTTTAGCCAACAGAAGATCCCACAATGTACTCGCAGAAGAGGTCTTTCTGCACTCCTGTGTTGCTGTTTGATGGGACCCGCTGTCTCATCTGTCTTGGAGCCACTCCCGCCACCACGCTTGCCAAGGAAGACTTGAGTGACGGTCTGCTTCATCTGATGGGTTACTACTATGCCCTGCACCTCACATATCCAAAAGTGTGTGGCAACCCTTCTCTCTGTCATTCAGACAGAAGTGCTACAGGACACTATCCATGAGTGAGACACCACAGCCTCATACAAAAAAGACCATGGCAGAATGGAAAGATTTTATTGGGGAGTAGAGCTGTGTACAAGCATAGGTAGCGATACACAGGAACACTATATGCTGTCCCCATACTGTTTTTTTTTTGTGTGTAACTGAGTGTCAGGGAATCTGAATCAATGTTCAATAATGATGACGGTGAATATTGTAACAACACAACATTACTTGCGTTCTAGAAATGATTGCTTGAAATTGTTTTAAGATGCAATGCCTTAGTGACATTTTTATTACAAGGCAGTGAAGGCACTGTCAGCAACTTAAGTGAATAAATAGTTGTTGACAATATTAATTCTGTTTGCTGAATTTTTTTTTGGGGGGGGGAGTGGGCGTAGGGGGGGTGGATGCTTTGTTTGTTTGTTATTTCTTAGATATATTTTGCAGTGTGTGGACACCGAGGGGAGCTCTAGAATTGGCTCATTCAACTGACCAACGAGCCAATCAGCAGCGGCGTCACAGGCCCTCCTCCTTCTTTGTTCTCTCTCTCACTTTGACTTCGGCACTGGACAGCCAGGTTTGTGGAGGGAAGGTTGGAACAAGGTAAGGACGGGGTACCCCATACGTTCATGTACGTAGAGTCTCTAAGTCTTAAACTCACCAGGTTTGTATCGCTTATCGATAACCCTAATGCTATAGAAGTCTATGAGGGTCAAAGGTCAACTTTGTCCTAGGGACATGGGGCCACTTTCAGGTTCATCAGGATCCTCCTGGACACACCCACGCCAAATTTGGGGCTTCTAGCCCATGAGGAACCCCAAAACCCTCACTCTAATTCCAGCCTGATCGCTAAACCCTAATGCAGTGCAAGTCTATGAAGGTCAAAGCTCAACTTTGTCTGAGAGACATCAAGTGTTTTTTTCATGAATCATTCATCAATGTTAAGAGTTTTCTCAGTGGAGAATTCACAATAAAAATACATTGACACTGTCAAGATGGACTCAAGCACTATTATTGAACTATACTGTATTTTTAGAGGGATGTGAAGCTTTTGACAAGCGCTGCGCAAAGTAGGCCCATTTGTTTTTGTTTTTTTGAAGGGGGCCCAAAATTCCTGGCGGCGCCCCTGAGCGGGCATCTCCAGCACCAAGGCAGTGGAGCTGCCGGCCACGAGAGAAGAATTAACCAGTCCATTGAAACCATTTGTTTGGTCTAGTGAGTGGCAACAGTCCTTTGAGGATCTTAAGTGCCTTCTCAGCTGTAACCCTGTCCTGTCTGCTCCAAATTTTTCCTCATTGGCTAGAAGCCCCAAATCTAGCGTGGGCGCTTTTTGGGGGCTCCTGATGAAAAAGCAAGTGGCCCCATGTCTCTAGGACAAAGTTGAAAATTCACCCCATAGACTTGCATTGAATTAGGGTTAACAATAATGCTGAAACTAGGGTTAGGGTTAGCTGAAATTAGGGTTAGGGTTTCGGGTTTCCTCAAGTACTAGAAGCCCCAAATTTGGTGTGGGCGCTTCTTGGGGGCTCCTGATGAAAAAGCAAGTGGCCCCATGTCTCTAGGACAAAGTTGAAAATTCACCCCATAGACTTGCATTGAATTAGGGTTAACAATAAGGCTGAAACTAGGGTTAGGGTTAGGGTTAGCTGAAATAAGGGTTAGGGTTTCGGGTTCCGCAAGGACTAGAAGCCCCAAATTTGGCGTGGGCGCTTCTTGGGGGCTCCTGATGAAAAAGCAAGTGGCCCCATGTCTCTAGGACAAAGTTGAAAATTCACCCCATAGACTTGCATTGAATTAGGGTTAACAATAATGCTGAAACTAGGGTTAGGGTTAGCTGAAATTAGGGTTAGGGTTTCGGGTTTCCTCAAGTACTAGAAGCCCCAAATTTGGTGTGGGTGCTTCTTGGGGGCTCCTGATGAAAAAGCAAGTGGCCCCATATCTGTAGGACAAAGTTGAAATTTCCCCCCATAGACTTGTATGGCATTAGGATTAGGGTCCAAGAGTACACATACACATTTTCTTTTGCTTTATTGATTTAAGCTCATCGTCTCCAGCTGCAAAGGTACAGAAACCTTTCTGTGTTTTGATGTCGTGTGTGAGAAAACATCACTTTTTTCTGTAAACTTGTGTTATCATTGTCCTTCATTGAAAATGACACAATCTTTCATTTCATTGTTCAGATGCCGAACACCAAGGCATTCCGTCGCTCTCTGGCCATGAAACGACGCCTGGAGCAAAAACGGGATTGGACACCTTTTCCACCTCGGAAGGACTTTGAACGTCGTGAGTACTTCCACGTTCATGATTTCATGTTCTGCCTGTGTTGTTATGTTGTATTCCAAATAAATCTTACAAAAACATATTTAGATTTTTCTTTTTTGTCAATTTACACAGGGCGCGGTACTGGTCAGCGACCTGGGTGCGAAGATGGCCCGTTTTGCTCCTGACTGACAAAACAGTGCAAGTTCGTTCTTAAGGCCCAGCAACCAGACAAGAAGGTATGGGTCGTGATTTTGTCAAGCCACGAGTTTCTTTATGTTTTTGTTCTGGTGGTGGGAGACTCACATCTCTGTCCACTTGTGGATGGTTTTGTGTTCTCGCCCCGGGCAACAACCTTGAACACGGGCTTGTAACAGACTCCGCCCAGGATTTTGCTGCGCTACTGGCAACTGTGTTGGACCGCTGGCCCAAGGTTTGTTTATCTGCTGTGACAAACAAATTTGAACACATGAATGTCATCGCCACTTTGTTTTATCAATATCAAGTAATTCCATGATCCATAGTTCAATAACAAGAATATTCATGAATTTATTTTGCATTTTTATGTTTTTTTTTTTTTTTTTTTTTATACAACTATTCTGTAGGTGTTTGTGCTTGACTTTCCACCTCGCCTTACTGTCAAGCCAGAACTACAAACAGCGCTACGTCAAGTATATCATCGTGTTGCTGCATTCATGGGTGTGTAAAATACATATTTTTGTTGTATTTTTTTCTCTTCAGTGACACTGTGCTAACAGATATTTCTTAGAATTGTGTGATTACATAATTGATTATGTGACACTTCTTCCAGGTTTAACATTTGTGTATATGGCCGATCACCTCCCCCTTCGTCAGCTGTACATGGTGGTGTTATGATGGTGTAAGTTTTGCCTTCTTCAGCCTTACTTGCTCTTCATTTGATATGACAAATATGTGTTAACATGTTGTTTTCTTTTTAGGTGCACCTCAGGACTGATTTTGGTGTAGTGTCTGCATGCTGCATGCTCCATCAGCTCGCACCCCCTTCACCTAGGCCAGGGGTGTTGTGCCACAACCAATCATCGCCCAGGGTGTCTCCCAGAGTGGTTGTGACAGGTCCTGTCCACATGCCAGTGTATGGACCTGCTCCTGAATGGACTCTTGTTGGACAGGAGGTTGAGGTAACCTGTTCATCCCTCTTTTTTTTTTTTTTCCCCCAATCGTGTATTTGTCAAACTGTGCAACTTTTTATTTTAAAAATGAACACTTATCCTAAGTTGACTCTGATTTCCTCTCCTCTTTTTTTTATAGACAGTACCAACAGCTGTTGAGACTGGACTGCATTTCACACAGACATCCCGTCCAATCCCGTGTGGTTCAGTGAGGCTGTGCTGCTGGACCACATGGAGACCGTCGTGGAGTCATCTGGCAGGGTTTCCCCAGCTGCCGCGGTAACATTCACACAATTATTCATTCACTTATCAACTAAGGGTGGGTGAAAAAAAAAAATCAATATTGCAATATATTGTTGTGCTTTCTGTCGCAATAAATAATCGATACACTGACGGCAAATATCAATATTTTTTTCCAAACACCACCTGTCCACCTGTCCCGGGAAGGGTAAAATCTCTCCCGGGACACAATTTGTCCCGTTTTTTATGGAAAATGACAAAACCTCATTTAATTTCCGTCTGTGGTCTAGATAGGGTTGCCAACCCTCCCGTAAAATACGCGATTGTCCCATATTTGGCAACTAAAAAGCCTGTCCCGTAATGAACTGATGGGGGACGCATTTCACTTTTTCCCGTATATTTCGGGGACGCGGTTATTTATTTATTTATTTTGTCTGCATCATTTTTTATTGATTTTCAGAATCGGGGCAGTGAAAGGATTTTTTTCCCTCTCTCATCTTCCCCTCGGTTTGTATATCCCAAGTCCCCAAGTTGAGATAAGACAAGTTGCTACTGACTTTACATTACCAGAAAGCACTGTCCTTGTTTACATGAAAGTTATTAATGTTCATGCACTTTAATATGTTTGCTTGTGCAGTGCACGTTTGTTTGTACATTATACAAAGTTTTGGAATAAATGCAAGATCACAGGCATTTTCCTTTTTATGGGTATTTTTTTCTTTTTCAGTCACATATCGTCTGCAAAATTTCGAAGATTTCGAAGATATCGAAGATATCGTGTGTCGTGATGTTGTCATTGTCGTGGGCCAAATATCGTCACAGTATCGAATCGTGGGTTAGCCGTATCGCCCCACCCCTATTATCAACACAAGATCACATATGTACAGTACATGTACAGTTTAATTAGTGTGTTACTTTGTTTATGAATTCATTTCTTTATGTTCTTCCAGATGTCCAGCCTGAGACGTCGATCAGCACGCGTTGCCTCAAAAACCAAAACAAACCAGTGACATGTTGGTATTTGGGATATGTGTATTTCATTGTGTGCATCTTTGTGATAGGACAATAAATGCAGTTCTTTAAACGTTACTTTGTGTCCTTGTATTTGCAGGTGTGGGCAACACGTTCAACTGTCCACATGACTGAGTCTGCCTCCAGCAATATCACAGCAGTGCAGCAGGTTTGTACTTATTCATTTCCACTTCATCACCTGTGTGTGTTTTCTAGGCTTTACACCGATCTTATCGGCTGTATCGGATCGGCCGATATTTGGCATTTTTTGAAACGTTCATGATCGGGCGTCATGTCATGAATCACGATCAATGACGTCATGGTCGTGTTGAAACTTTTTTAATCTGTCTCATTTCCTCCAAAGTAGTTTCACAGCATCGACATGTTTATTTGTTTGTATCCGAGTGTTATGTAAATGTATAGATTTGGGTTTACATTGTTGTCAGTTCCTTTTGTCTGCTGTGTGTCCGTTTGGGCACTAGATGGCGCAGTAGATCCTGTGTTCCCTTTTTTTTGCTTGTTCCAGGTGCGGAAAGGTGATTGGCTGGTGCCAATATTTAAGGAGGAGGACTTCAACACCTCGGCCTCTTTGTCCTTCTCCCAGCTCCCAACCAGAGGCCATGTGCCGCAGCAGCAGCATTCTGTGTTCAGCCATCAATTCTGTTTTGTAATCTATTTCAGTTCCCTTTTTGTCCACGTAGCCCGTAGGGGAGGGAAGCCATTTGTGTTGTGACCCTTTTCTCCTGTGTTTTAGTTAAGGAGGTTAGTTTGACTGTCATTTATTTGATTGTTTTCTTCATAAGTAAGATCCATAAGAGAGCCATTTTGTTTGTTGTTTTGGCCATGCCCTCCCTGACGCCAGAGCAATGATGGTGACGTTTAATAAAAACCATCCTGTGGACGAAGCACCTTTGTCTAATTTGAGAGCTGGGAGAAGGGGGGGAGGCTTTATGTTGTGTCCTGGTTCCCCCTAGGCCGGGATATAACACCGAGAGCTAATGATTCATGATTCAAAAACCTTCATTTTCGTCTTCGTTCCTCTTCCTGTTTTGAGTACTGTCGCTATGTGACGGACAATAAAGTTTCTTTGAATCTGCAATATATGCAACGCTACAGTACCTCGCGGGGGAACTTTGGCAAAAAATTTCAACACCACAAATTTAATCAGGCACTTGGAAAAGATACACACGGAGGAGCATGTCGAGTTCAAGAAACACGCGGAGAAAGAAAAAGAAAAGCAAACTCTGAAACGGATGCTAAAGCAAACAACTTTAGACGGTGCTCGTGAGAAGGCAAGGGGTGTACAGAAACAAGTATTTATTGCCCCTAACGTGATCGGATCGGTGATCGGTGATCGGTTTATTTAAACTCACTGATCGGTGATCGGCACAAAAATCGTGATCGTGTAAAGCCTAGTGTTCTGTGTTCACAAGAAAAACGCATATAAAAAAAAGTGGTGCGCAAAAGCAGGGTAGTGACAGAATTAATGCGCATTATTGATATCGCGTGTGTACCTGCACATGCATGCTTATTAACACACGGGTACTGTGGAATATATTTTTTACTCACTTAAAGTGGGAACTGCATTGCACTCAGTGTTGAGCAGCTCCCCCTGGTGTTAAACTGAAGAAGTGCAATACACTCAGGCAAAAGTTGAAGTGCGGCCCATATTCTATTCTATTTATAATATTTGTTGCGGACCAATTAAAAATGGACTGCGGGCCGCAGTTGGCCCGTGGGCTGTAGTTTGGACACCCCTGCTCTAAAGCATCGTA
>NW_027466074.1:3262500-3305000 GCF_046127955.1 Nelusetta ayraudi
AATGCGGAAGTCAAAAAGTTTTTGGGAGCCATGCGCTGGGTGAGCAACTTCATTGAAAGGAATGGGACGCCATCTGGGGGCTTGCCGCACTGTCACGCAGGTTGTGACGTAGCGGGCCGGCGACGCCGACAGGTATGATGTGAATGATTGACAGCTACCATTCGTTCCCGTTAGCGAGAGGATTAAAAACAAACAGACACCATAATGGCATCAAAAAGGGAGTTATCCCAGCGGTGCGGAAAAACGGAAGGAAAAGAAAACCGATCAAGAAAAACTTGCCAAGGGGAAATGTAAGTTATTTGTTTGTGATGTGGGCTGGAGAGGTGGAGGTGAAACGCTGTTGTCCCCCCAATTTTGTTTATTTGTCCTGCTAACCAGCTAGCTAGCTAGCGTTGGATAAATGTTAGCTGGCTGGCTAATATTTGTTCGTCATGAATCAGCGTTTTTGTTTGTTTTATGAAAGTTGGCCATGGGAATGACTGATTGACTCCACACCAGTTTATTCACATTCTAACAAGGAGGGAGGGCATGTTGTTGTAGTTGTTGTTACTGTGGTCAAGTGAGCCGCCGTTCGTCCTAGCGCAGTCAAGCCAGCCGCTTCTACATTTTCATTGCGCCCGTGTTGCCGTACTTACTGCGAGAGTCCACTGAGAAAGTCAGCGCTTAGTTCAATGGCAAGCGTGTTAACTTCCGGTTTTAAAATTAAGTATCTCTCTCTCTCTCTCTCTCAGATTTTTTTTGTTTTGTTTCAATTTTTACTGTTCAATAACATCAAATTGATCCATAGGTTCTGACAATGATTTGTACAGTTGACCTGAGGAACACCATGACTACATCCTCAGTTATTTTCAAAGATTTTTACTGTAGCATTTTGGAGATATTAAGCCTCAAAGTTGTTGTTTTTTAGCTTTTCAAACAGGCAAAAACGACCTTGTATCCCATTTTTACTGTATAATAAAATACAATTGCTCCATAAGTTCTGACAATGGTTGGTACAGTTGACGGGTGGTGGTATCCCTCTTTTTTTGGTTTTAGTTTGCTGTGTCATCGCCACCCAATTTTGACTGCCCACTGGGATGTGCACGTGTGATTGGGGTGACTCCCTTGGGCTTCCGTCCCCATCCAACCTGCTCCGCTATATCTAGGTGGCCTCAGCCCTGAACACCATCATCACATCCCGTGAGTCGTCTTGTTTCTGTTGCCCCCCCCCCCTCCCCGTGTGGTGTCAGCCTGTCCTGCTTTTGTTTGACCCGTTTCTCCCCCCTTATTTGAATCGTTGGCCTCCTTTATTTTGAAGATCCTTTCCCTTTTTTTGAGTTTGATGTTGAAGTTGATTCGCTCATTTGCTTTGATATTTATGGTTTAAGTAAGTCTCCCCCCTTGTTCGTACATTGTTTGTGTTGAATGGTCGTCCCCCCCCCCCCCCCCCCTCCTGTGTCTTTTTGGTATTGGTAGTTTACTTATAAATTTGTTTTCCTTTTTCTGAGTTTTAGTTAATTTAAATTCGTAACTGCCTGGATTCCTTTCTGTCTAGATGCATTTCCTTCAATTATAATAAAGCCTTGTCTGTTTTTTTTGCAAACCACGTCTCAGCTCATTTGTACACGAAACCTGTGTGCTTTTCATTATTTTATTTCCTCAACAAACAACTTGAGGTGGCGTTGTCGTCCATATCCTTACCCCTTAACAATAACCCCCTTGCATTCTGTAAACTCATCAACATCATCATCTTCGCCTCCCCCACACTGCTCCTTTCTGTTGCCACACTTACGTCGCCACCGCTGACCCTCAGACAGCAGGTGTGCGTGCGTGCGTGCGTGTGTGTGTGTGTGTGTGTGTGTGTATTTCAGTACATGTGACAGATTTTAGGGAACTTTTAGTAACCAACTGTTTATCTTTTCTTTTGTAGTCGCTGAGAGCTGCTGGTGGTGGCGGTGTCCCGGGTGGTGGGCCCCTTCGAGTGCTGTGACCCGGGATTGTGGTTGTTTTCTTCTTCTTTTTTTGCACTTCACTTTCTTTCCAGGTGTGTCACGTGTGAGTGGGGTGTTCCTTGTTTTCTTTGGTTCCTCCCCCGTTTGGCCCCCTCATCGGTAAGCCTCAGTTTCTACACCAAGAATAAGGAGCTCAGTAGCTCCGTTTTAAGTGTTGGTCTGTTTGTTCCTTTTATTTTTAAATGTTGAATAAAAGTTGGTTTGATATTTTAAACATTCTGAACCACGTCTCCTACTCCTTCCTCGTAGAACTTACCTGTGTGCCTAATTATTACTTTTGTGTTTAGTAGAACTCCCTGGGTGAAATTCCCAGGGTGGCGTTGTCGGTTCCTTTTCATTTTGTTAAATTCCCAATATTAAATCTTGCTTTATCAGATAGCCATAACCACTCTCATCGCCACAGGATATTTGAGTCAAACTGTCGTGTCTACTTCCCAGTCTCAATAAACATGTTCACCACTGTTGCTTCTTAAATGGAGGTTTGTCGGGATTTTTCCCTTTTGAGAAGCAAGCCACATATTTTTTGTCTTTCCACCACAAGACATTGGCTTTTGTCACTCTCTTCGTCGTATTGGAAAAAAGTGGCATATCGGACTTTCCCGCCGCGAGTCGCTCGTCAACATACTGCTGTGAAAGAGGGGTGACGTCACAGAACGCGAGGTGCATTTAGGTGCTGCTGCGTAAAACTAAACGATTTTCCTGGGCAAATATTCATTTGACAGACGTAAACGAAGTGAAATATGACTTCAATTTAAGTTTGTTTTAGTTTGTTTTTATAAACACACAAAAAAGTTTGAGTTAGTTATCGTTTTTGAAAAAAGTTCTTAACTTCTACTTTAGAGATATTGATGACGAGTTGTTGTATATAAACGATGTGACTATGTGGTTCGGCAAGCGGTGGTGCTGTCTGTACATAGCTTAGCAAACGGCTAGCGCTAGTACCCCCTTTCAATGCCAGAGTGAAAAGATCCACACGGAGTGTTATGACCCACGGGTGGGTCTAGGTGCCTCTATCTTTGTGTGTGTGTGTGTGTGTGTGTGTGTGTGTGTGTCTGACAGTGGATGACGCCTTGCAGGTGCGGTCCTGGATGTCGGCTGCTGATTGGACGCGCCACGGCTGAGAAGGAGCAGCAGTCGAGCCAGCCTGACGGTCATCCCTCCTCCGCTCCCAACTCTGCAGTTAGTCACTTCTGAAATGGTGTTATAGAGCACGCAGCCGTAGGTAGTGATGGCCAATCGAGGCTTTGTTGAAGCTTCGACACTTGTTTCAAAAAATGGTTCATTACTCGAGGCTTCAATGACACAGTGCTCGAGGAGGTCATCTGGTGCTCAATAACATGAAGTGCAATGGAAACGTGTTCATTGTTTCATAGGTTGTTTGGGATTTGATTCGCCATGCATTCTTGTTGGACAACACTACATGCTTGTATGGTTCAATGCTGACACAATAAAATAAAAATGAAAAATAAAGACAATGTCTCTTTTTTGGCACGACTGATTGTAGTACACTATAGCTCTTATACTTAGCCTGACAGTTTGTGCAATGAATTATATTATATCCTAAAACAAGACTAAATAGCCCATAGTTTAAAAATATGTTCAATAGTAAGTGTTCAGTGGGTCAGATGTCAAATGTGATCTATTTAAAATGTAGAATAGATGAGCTAAATAACACATATATAATACACATTGATGGGAATTGAACCGTCGCCTCAGTCTTGCAAGTCCAAGATTGTCATAATGTACCACAAACCCAAATCACACTCCCTTTTTTCATCTAAGCTGTTTGAGTAGCGTTAGCACACCGTGATTCCTCATCAACTACAGGCCTACACTTCAAATAATTATGAGAAAAATCCAACGTAAAGAGAGCACTTCCATTAGGAAATAGTCAACATGAAATTTCGTCTTCTACTGACACCTGCTGGTCAAATTGAATAGTTGCAAATATTGTGAAGAAGTTGTCATCTAATTCTAATCCTAAACAATATGGCCATTCCAAGTGAAGTATTAAGACAATTAATCAGGTTTGTACTGCTTGATTGAACACATTCATCCCGTTCCAGTGCACTAAAACCCACTTCCCTTCAGGACCGTGTCAGCGAAGCCAAAACTTCCTTGAGTGACGCTGTTTCCCAGCATGCAATGCGAGCTAGCGATTCACAATACTATTTCATCACAAACATGGATGTAAAAAATAAAAAGGGACGAAAAATGAAACTTCAGGAACACCAACCATTGCAATACAAGCAGAACTGGGCCGAAGGTTTATATAAGTTTTATATTATGTACACCATAGTACAGCCTTCTGGTGGACAAGCCATACTATTTAAGGCGTGTCCTCCTATGGCACTTCCGTGGGTGGAAGCTCATCGTAGAGGTCACGTGCTGGTTGCACGCGTCACTCCAACGATCACCTCGGGGAAGATCTGAGACAAGATCGTTGCCCTTGCAGGTTATTGATTCAGTTGAGTATATGGAAAACATAGGTCAATGTAGTCAGTCGTAACAAGAGAAGCTTGCTGGCGAAAATAATGCACTACAAGTGAACGTCACACATTCTTTTTGTTTTGTATGAGCATTTAAAAAAAACAACAACATAATAATAATATGGATTTTCACCATGTATGTTTTGGAGTTCATTGAAAGAGGTTAATATATGTATGTATATATATATATATATATATATATATATATATATATATATATATACATATATATATATATGTGCGTGTGTGTGTGTGTGTAACTTTAACTAACTTATCTATTTCTATCCATCTATCAAACTTACTATCTAGGGATCTATCTACTACTAACTCTCAAAAAACTAACAGACAACCAAGAGCAACAAAACCAACCTACTGCAATTCGTATATTTTAGTGTGTGTGTGTGGGGGGGGGGGGGGGTTAAAATGAGCACAGTGATGGTTCCGCAGCATAAAGTGTATCTTCAGTCGTCGATTGTATGTGTGGGAGTCCCTCGGGTTCAGCCCAGCTGATTTAGTGTTCGGTGAGAGGACCCTCGCGTCTGTTAAGGGGTAAGTGGCTTTCCAATATTAAATGAGTAGAGAATAATGTGTTAGATTACGTCATTTTTTTTTCGTGAATGCTTGCATCGTGCTTGTGAAACTGCTCACAAAACTCTTGTTGCCAGCCAGTCTAAAATGAAGCGGCAGTTTGACAAGAAAGCTGTGGCTCGAGTTTTTGAGACAGGCGACCGAGTGTTGGTATTGTTGCCGTTACCCGGTTCCCGTTTGCAGGCTGGTTTTTCTGGTCCGTATGTCGTGGAGCGCAACCTTTCCAATACAGATTATGTAGTGCACACTCCTGATAGAAAACGATCGTCCCGCGTCTGCCACGTCAAAATGTTGAAAAGTTCCGCCCGGTTCACACTGGACGTGGAAGCGCCGCGAAGTGAAGCGCCGCGAAGCGCCGAGCGCTTCCATTCAGCGCCCATGTTAATCAATCAGTGTGTTTACATGCAGAGCTTAATCGGACTAAGAAATAATTCTGTTTTCTCGTCCAATCGGAGTTCTCACCTTAGTCCCCGTATACATGCAGCTGAGAAATTCAAATTGTTGACGGGAACGTGTCCTCCTCTCTCCAAATGTCAACATTCTTATTCGCGTTTGCCAGGTTGTTTCGCGCCGTCTGTTTTGTTCGACGACGTAGTTGTGTGGTCATGCGTCGCGAGAGCGAGGTGTGGCGCATGCGCACTCGCATTGTCCAGTTAATAGTCCGATTAAGGCTTTATCTGGGTGTCTCAGTCGGGGTTCTCCGATTCCAATCGGAGTTCTCAAACTCCAATCATAATCGGAGTAAGGTGTTTACACGCACGTGAGTTCTCCGATCATAATCGGACTAAGGCAATAATTCGATTTTCTCTCGTGCCATGTAAACGCACTGAATGTAGTGGTTCAGACCAGACGCGAACAGGCGCGCGGCTCGTGCCATTCATTTCAATGGAAGTGGAAGCGCTGCGAAGCGGAGCGCCGACGAATTTCGCGAGCGAGGCTCCAACTGGTTCACACCAGACGCGAACAGCTCCGCGACGGTCGACAAAGCGCTTCTGCTCAGCTGCAGTCTTTTTTTCACTCCCACTTGAGCTTCTTTTTTTTTTCTTTAAAAAAACAAATGAATAAAAAAAAATCATTTTCATCATCGCCCCCCCTCGCCCCGTAGCCAGCCCGCTCCCTAGCTTACTTTTGTGTGTGTGTGTGTGTGTGTGTGTGTGTGTGTGTGTGTGTGTGTGTGTGTGTAAATAAATAGAAACTCGCACTCAGGTGTCCATCTCAAGACAAGACCTCTTTCATAATGATCATTGACCGGCATCTCTAGGATCAAACAGACGTATTTTGATCAAGTCTTCCTCTGTGTGTGTGTGTGTGTGTGTGTGTGTGTTTTTAATCTCTCTCGCACTCTGATAAAATGTACTGACAAATATAACATACAAATATGATATATGATCGAATTTGTCATTCGGTTTTTATTTTGAAATTAGTTTATTTTGAAAATTCACCGGAATTTCTCGTTTTTATTGAGCGACTTCCTGTACTGTAGACGAGGATCGCTCGCGGCTCACGCACGAAATAGAGCAGACGCCGAAACAACAAATGCATGCCGCGAGCCGCGCAACCACCACATTGATTAACGTGGGCGCCGAATGGAAGCGCTCGGCGGCGCTTCGCTTCCACGTCCAGTGAACTGACGTTAAATGCATGGCGCGATCCGCGAGGGAAGCCGCGCGCCTGTTCGCGTGTGGTGTGAACTACTACATTGATTAACATGGGCGCCGAATGGAAGCGCTCTGCGCTTCGTGGCGCTTCGTGGCGCTTCCGCGTCCAGTGTGAACCGGGCGTTACGTTGCTCGGAAAAATGTGTCGCCTGAGCCTCCGCCCCCTCCGTGCCCATTGGCGGAGGGAGGGCTCATTGAAAAAAAAAAAAAAAAAGAAAAAAAATTGGTGTTCCTTTGGCGCGCCTGGGAAACTCTGAAATTATGAATAACTTAAGCTCGTTTTTGTCCCATTTGCCTGCATCAGCCCGTCATGATATTGTTAAATTAATTGAGAGCCACCCACTATTGTTTTCTGACCACCCCCGCAGTACGTCAGTTTTGCACCATGACATAGAAGTAGAGGGACATGCCACAAGTAAGCAGCACGCACACAGAGTCAATATTGGGAAGTTCAGAAAGAAGCTTTGGCTCTCCTTCTGACAGTGCCCATCTTGATGTTTGGGGTCAGGTTTTTACAGACCATAATGCCCTCGAAGATGTGGTGGTCTTTGCACCTGCAAGCCTTCAATCTCCAGATTTGCCACAGGAAGGGGGGTTGATAATGTGTTGGCAGATGCATTATGATGTGGACTAGCTGCGGAATTCTTATTTCGGGGGAACTGAGGTTTTTCTTGTTTAGTTTTGTTTGTAGGTATGTTAATAGGGTTTAGTTCTTAAGGGAGGGGGTGTTATGACCCACAGGTGGGTCTAGGTGCCTCTATCTTTGTGTCTGTGTGTGTCTGTGTGTGAGAGTGGATGACGCCTTGCAGGTGCGGTCCTGGATGTCGGCTGCTGATTGGACGCGCCACGGCTGAGAAGGAGGAGCAGTCGAGCCAGCCTGACGGTCATCCCTCCTCCGCTCCCAACTCTGCAGTTAGTCACTTCTGAAATGGCGTTAGAGCACGCTGCCGTAGGGGTGGGCTGCCATTTTCTTTGTCCCCTCTTTTCTCCTGTTTAATAAGTATGTAGGGAGGTTAGCCTTTCTGTATTTGGCTTCTCTTTCTTTCTTTAGTTAGTTCTTAAGGCGAGCTAGTTGGAGTTTGGTTTATTATTTTGGCCTGGGCCCACCCTGAAGCCTTTGCTGCCCACCGGTTAAGTTGTTTTGTTTATTTAATTTACTGATTAATAAAATATTTTTTGTTGAAACTGCCAACTGCAGTGAAAAATTAATGAGGCTTGGGAGTGGGGGAAGGTGTCCTACACGTTGTGTCTCGGTCCCCCTCGACGGGACGTAACAGAGTTTTCGCCGTGACAGCAGGTTGAGCTCCTACCGTGTTACAGGTGACGTCGTCACGTCAGCCTGTTCCATCCCTGCTAAATTCTTTAAAGAACTACCGTTAGTAAACTTTTAAATTATAATACACTCTACACTAATTGTAATTTCCTGCCCGTGGTTCTATATTGCAACAGTTGACGGCTCATATCAGCAGATAAGCAGCAACAATCTGGGCATTGCGGGTGATTCATAAATGTGTCAGTTCTTATTAATTAGCCCATAAGTGTTGTACACCAGTGTGACACCAAATGCTTGTTGCTGACAGCAGTGAAGAAATGACACTCTAGTGGTTCTGCACATTAGTATAAATAGAGTGATTCTCTATCATTACATCACAGGACGGCAGCACTCTGACAGATTCCATGAACCTGGACACTGATGATCCAGACTCCGGTCCAGATGACACAACAGGCCACAGTGGAAACGGGTCAGAGCATGGACTGGCTGCTGAAAGGATACAGGTAGGTGGCGCTGTCATCCCAAGTTGTGTGGTGTGGAGGATCAGGGCCAAAGTTCCAGATGCTCACAGATGTGACTGTGGATTCAGGAGGAGTGTTTGAAGGCTGGACTCCCAACAGTGATTGGCTGCTGAGGACCTCTCAATCACAATCAGGTTTTTTAGTGGCTGTGAGATTGAAAGTGAGTGAACATCATTAAATAAAGAGCTCCTGCAGGGTCCCAATTTGACAAGTACACTGCTAGGTGTGCTGCTTCGTTTTCGCCAAGGCCCTGTAGCATTCATGACTGACATTGAGGGAACGTTTCATCAAGTAAGAGTTTCCAACCGGGATGTAAACTTCTTACGCTTCCTCTGGTGGCCAGATGGGGACATTACAAAGGACCTACAAGAGCACAGGATGCTGGTCCACATCTTTGGGGCAGTGTCATCCCCAAGCTGTGCTTCATTCGACGACAATCAGCATGACTTCCCAGCCGAGGTTATAAACACTGTTTGTCAAAATTTCTACGTGGATGATTGTCGAAAGGCCGTCAGCACGGTGGAACAAGCAATACATCTGTACCAGCAGCTAACAGACCTGTGCAATAGAGGTGGATTTAAGTTCAATAAGTGGGTGAGCAATCATCGCTCGGTGCTGGCCGCCATTCCTGAAGAGCAGAGAGCTAAAGAGATAAAAACACTTAACCTTGACAGAGACCAGCTCCCTATGGAGAGGGCCCATTTTTCAGCTGATGTGGTGAAGCTGCTGTTGTCTGACTGTTTGCTCTAAATGTCCTCCAGTGGATCTTCTCACTGGAGGTCCTGACCACGGTTATAATAGTTAACGAAAACGAACAAAATAACGAAAAGTTAAATTGAAAAAAGCAATTGTCACGTTGCCAGGGGTTAGGATTTTGGTACCTGCCTCGTTGGGGTTCGAAGCGAGCAGAGCTGAGACCATAAGGGTGACGTAGCAACGTTCAGGACACTGATTGGCCAAAGGCAGTCTTTCACGAAAGACCAAAACCGCCATTTTTAAATGCCTCGCGTGTGGATTTTTACATTAACACGTATTAAGAACTGAAAAGCTTATGAAACTGTACCATGGGTGAACAAAGAACTACAGACGTTTCTGTTCTCTGTGGCCGAAGAAAAAGCACAATGCAGACAGTTTAGTGTTAGCTAAAATATCGGGCACACAGACGTACTTATTATGTATACATTTCTTTCCATTGTAACAGGTCACTACAAGATCTGCAATCCATTACCTAGAATTGGTTTTCCTTAAAGTGATGTACAGGATTACTAATCTGACTTTGATGGGCAAATTTGACAACAGAATACAATTATGAAGCACTAAAACACAGGACCACAAAACAATTAAATGCATGATGAAATAATGATATGCTTTGTTAAATGAAATAAAATGGCATTTTCAACTAAGTAATAAATTAGTCGGTGGTGCAGTGGTTAGCGCTGCCGCCTCACAGCAAGAAGGTCGTGGGTTCGATTCCGGGGCCTGGACCTGGGACCTTTCTGTGTGGAGTTTGCATGTTCTCCCTGTGTCTGCGTGGGTTCTCTCCGGCTTCCTCCCACACTCCAAAAACATGCACGTGAGGTCAATTGAACATTCTAAATTGTCCGTAGGTGTGCATGTGAGTGTGAATGGTTGTTTGTCTCTATGTGGCCCTGCGATGAACTGGCGACTTGTCCAGGGTGTCACCCTGCCTTCGCCCTAAGACAGCTGGGATAGGCTCCAGCAGACCCCCGTGACCCTGAATAGGAATAAGCGGGTATAGAAGATGAATGAATGAAATCTTTATTGAATGAATGACACATTTTATTTCACTCGTGGTTTATGTAATTATTATTTTTTGCTCCATAGCTTTCATGATTCAGCATTACATGTTAAGCATGATGAATTGCATGAAAAGAGAGAGCACTCGCTGATAAATTAACATGGTGTGCTGTTTAATTCCATGAGGACGACAAAATATTTGCAAATTTGTGTTAGCTACACACATCGACAGGTGCAAGAGAAAGGGAGGAACTATCAGGGAGGAACTTTCAAGATCGTTGAGTTTTTATTTATTTATTTTTTTTAGTTCTGATGAAATAAATAGACCAATCATTTCATTACTTTGTCTGCTTTCCAAAGAGGTTATTAATTAAAAAATATGTGTGGCAGTGCTGTTATTGTCCATAGAGAGTTGCTTCAAAGAATTATCATTTATTATTCAGTGGCACATTGCTCACTTGTTTAATACACAAATAATAGTATATTATTATAATAATACTATTTTATTAATATAATAATAATAATAATAATAATAATAATAATAATAATAATAATAATAATAATAATAATAACAATAATAATAATCATCATCATCATCATCATTATTATTTCTAAAATTTCCAAACAACAATCGTCAGTTGTTCCGTAAAAAATACATTGATTTCCATGTTGAATTTTGTACGGTTCGTGAGCGCGCACGTCTGTCAGTGACGGTCTCCACACTGACACAACTGCGCATGCTCTATTATCCCATCAATGCGGAAGTCAAAAAGTTTTTGGGAGCCATGCGCTGGGTGAGCAACTTCATTGAAAGGAATGGGAGGCCATCTTGGACTCTGGGGGCTTGCCGCACTGTCACGCAGGTTGTGACGTAGCGGGTCGGCGACGCACAGGTATGACGTGAATGATTGACAGCTACCATTCGTTCCCGTTAGCGAGAGGATTAAAAACAAACAGACACCATAATGGCATCAAAAAGGAGTTATCCCAGCGGTGCGGAAAAACGGAAGGAAAAGAAAACTGATCAAGAAAAACTTGCAAAAGGGAAAGGTAAGTTATTTGTTTGTGATGTGGGCTGGAGAGGTGGAGGTGAAACGCTGTTGTCCCCCCCCCCAAGTTTGTTTATTTGTCCTGCTAGCCAGCTAGCTAGCTAGCGTCGGATAAATGTTAGCTGGCTGGCTAATATTTGTTTGTCATGAATCAGCGTTTTTGTTTGTTTTATGAAGGTTGACCATATCCTGCCATGTTGGCCTATCCTGCCATGGGAATGACTGATTGACTCCACACCCGTTTATTCACATTCTAACAGGGAGGGCGGGAGAGAGGGCATGTTGTAGTTGTTGTTGTAGTCAGTCCCCTGTTATTGTTCAGTGGAAGTTGTCTCTCACATATTTGACTCTTCATGTTATTTTAGCCTTAACTTAGGATGAATTTACTAAGCTTAGTTTGTATTTTGTAGGCCCTTAATTAGAAATGTGCTACTGTTTTATAATTCAAAGAAATATTTTATGGAAATACTTTATTTGGCATGGTGTTGACTATTTTAGACTGTTGTGGCAGTGGGTCATTTATCTTAGTTTTATTACTTTAACTAGTACAGTGTGTAAAGTAATGCCAAAAACTCTTAAAAATGACAGTTTTGTAATTGGGTAAAAGCTTTAAAGGGACACTGCAACCATAATGTTTAATTTAAAAACAAATGAATTTTTAATTTTCCTATATTACTGCAACATCACTGTAATAATAGAATAGGAAAATGCGCTTCTGATCTGTTTTGCTTGATGATCTAATGAGCTTTGTCTCTGCAGGAGCAATTCTAAAATATGTTGGCGCTCCAGACATTGAGCCAGAGGGATCTCCCAAACATCCTGACCAGGAAGCTCCAGGACCAACACGTTCCTCAGAACCTCCTTCTGTCCAGGTGAATAATGTGTGTTATTCTTAGTAGCTAAGCTGATAAGTGTGGGACGAAACTAAGGCAATTAAGCATTATTTTGATTGTTGGTTTGCTTTTTAGTGTTGCACTTGTTGGTTTGTTGGATTTTCTTATTTAAAGTAAGCATTTTTTTTTTTTATGAATACTCAATCTGTTGTATTTATTGACATATAGAGGATTCTTTTCCTATTATTATAGTGTTTGTTTGTTTTTAAATCAGTTTCACTTGCCTGAGTTGCTCAACTGAAGATGTTTAATTTTACCTGTAGCCTGTTTTGTTCACGAGGTGTAATAGATTGTGGAATCTTAGTAGACCTTAGTAGACGCACGCTGCTGAGAGTGTCAGCAATCAGCTCCGATGACCGTGGTGCTTGTAAATAAGGCAAATGCGCCATCTAGTGGGATGCAGCATGTTTATTCGTGTTGGAGCAATGACAAGTACGACTAACAAAACAAAAGATGCACATCGTAAAAAAAAATAATCATAAAGTCAAGCCCAACAATGATAACAGATGGGCATAACTGTAACATTACATAGTAATGATTACTAGTACTACCAAAATTTCTCTATTTTACTTTTCAACTCCAACTTGAACTATTCATCCCCTTTTTTCAGCAGCCATTAAGACAAAAGGATGACACTTATGCATTGCATCATACTGTGATGCACAAAATAAATTAAATTAAATCAAAACAATAAATAAAGTGTGCATTAAACAGGGGGCAGTGCAATACAGTACAGGACTCAACTGATATAGTGCAGTTAGGCAGTATAGCCTATAACAGCTGTTCAGCATCCATAGTAATCCACAGTCAGTGCCATAATCATCCAGTCAGTGTCATATTCATCCATAGTCAGTATAATATATATGATATCGCGCAGACCCTCGTCCTCCACCACATTAATTGGCCTGCAAGCCGTAGCCACACCCATTTAGCCCCCGCTGTTGAAAGTTGGTGTGTGGTGGACGCGGCCAGTGGTCTCCGTGCCACACCATCCAACGTGGTTTGCTCTACCTCAGAAGGGGGCGGAGGGCTCTCCGTGTCAGCTGTATGCTTCGCAGACAAGTGAAACGTAAGACTGCTCGTACTCCGGTGGAAACTAAATACAGCTTTACAGTAAATGCATATCACTTTTGTCCTGTCAAGACTGCCATCTGGCAGGGTTTTGAAGTGGAACTTTCCATTTACAATTGACGCCTTATCCATGTTAGTCCTTCCTAGTGCTCATCTACGCTCAGTGTCTTTTTCTTTTTTTTGTTGTGCTTACAAGCCGGCTGCAAGCGTGTGACTGTGTGCTGTGAGTCAATTCATTTCCCGTTTCCACAATCTACGGAGCGGTTCAAAAAGCACTTTAATTAATTAATTGAATTAATTAACGATGTGACAGGTGGGTTTGCCCCCACCTTCACGTCATCAATCACACCTGCGCCGGAGTGCAATCTTTGCGTCCCTCAGTGCGTTTACATGGTACTAGAGAAATTTGAATTATTGCCTTTGGCGCGAAACAACCTGGCAAACGCGAATAAGAATGTTGACATTTGGAGAGAGGATGAGACCGGGGCGATGCTTTCTCTTCTAAAAGACATGGACATATTAAAATAACACACAACAGAGACCTTTTTTAAAAGGGTAGCGCAGCAAATGCAGGGCTCCGGCTTTGCGCAGCCCTGAACAAATACGTATTCCTTCGTATTTATATTTCTACCTTTTCGTTCACATTTTTTGTAAGTTAGAAGAATTTCAACTTTGTAAATAAAAGCACAGCAAAGAGATGTTTTTCTGATTTGTTTTTATTTCGATAATTTCGCTGTTATTCTGCTGGAAACGGCGTGCAGCGGCACAAGCTTCCCCCACGGTCGGCACTTTAATGAGCGTGTGTATAACTGAAGACACCGTTCCTTTGCAAAACCTGTACACAAACTCTCCCACCAGTCTGCGCAGAACCCGCACCCAACAAGAACGAGTTTCGGGTCCGTGGCGACGGCACAAAGCGTAGCATCGAAGACATTGTGTTGTTGTAGCCCTCCAACAGCAAACAACGTTCTTGTCTCATGGTCATCTTTTAAGATAACCATGAGCACAAGAAATAGGGTACAGCTTATCTGCAAAGTAAGTAACACGTACATTATGAACTGTCATTCTATATCATAATGATGTAATATGTCAACCGAAAGCAGCTGACCACCTGAAAAGGCTCACTCCACCCCCTACTGTTGGGAGGAGGACACGTTCCCGTCAGTAATTCAAATTTCTCAGCTGCATGTATAGGGGGACAAGGTGAGAACTCCGATTGGACGAGAAAACCAAATTATTGCTTAGTCCGATTAAGCTCTTCCTGCAACTCCCCAGGTGGCATTGTCAGGCAACCCCCCCCCAATTTTCCTTGATACCCAGCATCTGAATTGCCTCCACCTCCGCCAGACCCTCCCCCTCGCCACATCTAGTCTTTTTTTGATAGGCTGCCCTCGCTATTAACCTCCCTCTCATCACAGCTTTAATTGTGTCCCACAGTATGGTAGTGTCTACTGGACTATCTATGTTCTCCTCCATAGAGCATTTAATCTCTTTCTTAACCTCCTCCAGTGTTTTTGGATTATTTAGCATACCCACATTTAATCTCCAAAGTGTGTTTTTCTTCCTCTTATTCAGACAAATAATAAGGTAATTAATACTGTGTCAGTACAAGTCAGTCGTTCCTATTTTACATTCCTCTATTCTGTATCTGTCTGTAATGTTAATAAAAAAAATAGTTCTCTGTAACGGGTGGAGGTCCCTCCAAACATCAAACATCCCGAGTTCGGCTAGAGAGACGTTGACAAGTTTCGACAGGCGGGTCTGACTTCTGTTGCCATTAGTTGTGTCGAGTTTAGCTTTTAAATCATGTTGATTTAGCTCTTGTTGAGAGAGATGTGTTTCCTGTAGATCAGGCATGGCCAAACTACGGCGTGTCTCTGTCCGGCCCGCGTGAAGGCAGTCAAAAATCTAACCTAACTTAGAAATGACACTTGAACCTGCAATGAGTATTTTAGTCGTTCTAAATGAGTCCAACGTTAGAAAAAAAGGAGCGACCCGGACTTCCCACAGTCTCTTTTCTATTAACATGGGAATTCAATTTTAATAATTTGTCAACTAAAAACACCGGTCATACTAGAACATCCCTACCAGCTTTCTTCCCTTTATTCTCTGAATTTAATCAAAGAATCTTTGAAACTCTTGTAGCTTTTCTCTGGCTCGTGTCGCTGCTGATGCGTAGCCCCTCCAGGATCCCTCCTTGCACTGCCACTCCGTCGTAGTGTGGGGCACCGAGTGCCGCAGGCCCCTCCGCACCCGTCGCCACCGCCGTCTTCTCCGCCAGGCCGCGTCTCGCCAATTCCTCCTTTACCTCCTCTGCGCTGTTGTAGGTTCGAGTTCCCGTATCCCAGTGGGTCCTCATCTTGGTGAATGGCGTCTGGAAGCGGATGCCCTTCTCCTTCAGGATTCTTTTAGCAGTGTTGTACTCCTTTCTCTTTTGGACCATCTCTGTCGCGTAATCGTGATGGAATGACGGTACTTTATTCCCCAGTTCTATTTTCTTTGTCCATAGCTCTCTCAGGACCCTCTCTTTGGTAGTAAATTCCAGAAAGTTAACAATGATGGGTCTCGGTTGGGCACCGTCCGCTGGCTTCTGTGCAAATGAGCGGTGTGCTCTCTGAATTTGGAAATTAAAATGTGCTGGCAGGTGCAGTTTGCTTTTCAGCAGGTCTTCCACAAACTTGGCCACAGATTCTCCCTCCTCTCCTTCAGTGACTCCATAGATACGTAGGTTGTTTCTCCTCGGCCTGGACTCCAGGTCAGTTAGCTTGTCCTGAAGAGCTTTTTGTTCTCTCAGTGATATGACCAGAGCGTCATTAGCTTCCTGTGCCCAACGTTCTAGCTTTTCAATCCGCGACTCAGCCTCGTTGATCTTGCCGGTCTGGAGCTCCTGTTCGGTGACGACTTTCGCAAGTTGTTGATTTATTTTGTGTTTGAAGTCGTCCAAGTCTTTTTCCACGTCGTTCCTCAGTGTTTCTCCCAACGTGCAAAGGACTTCTTTTGGTTCCATTTTTAAATCCCGTATCTCCTTGCTAATAATTTCTAATTTCGCCATATTGTCTGTTACCGTGTTTCTGTTTTGGTTGAATCGAGTTTTCCTTCCTATTCCAACGTTCCCCTGATCACTTTGTAGTTAATATGATATCTGCCAATAGTTATTCAAGTTTTCGGGGAGTTTTTACCCTGGATGGTCGAGAGCCCTGGTGTCGCGCAGTCTACCGCTTTATGGCCAAACCAGAAGTCCCTTCCCTCTAGCCTTTTCAAGGGGGAGGTGGCTAGACTCGGCTCTTGTGGGACGAGAAGCAGAAGGCCTGTCCGATCGGGGGGGAAGATGAGATCACATTTTTGTGGGTCAACACAAACTCATCTGCGAGGACAGCAGCCTTGGACAATGATGACACTTTCTGTTCATTCAAGAACATTACCACCTTCTCTGGCAAAGAGTCTTTAAAATCTTCTAAAAGAACGAGCTCACGGAGTGACTCAAAGTCATTTTTGACATCATTAGCTGCACACCATTTATCAAAGAGGTTGCTTTTCTCCCATGCAAACTCGACAAAGGTTTGACCACTAGATTTTCTATGGTCCTAAATTTTTGCCGGTAGGGCTCAGGAACAAGCTCATAAGCAGGAAAAATTGCTTCCTTTCCAACATCATATTGCAGGCTGTCTTCTAAGAAAAGAGCAGACACCAACTCCTGTGCTTTTCCCACCCGCTTGCATTGGAGAAGGACAGGCCACATGTCTCTTGGCCAATTGAGTGGCGAAGCTATTCGCTCCAAGGCACTGACGTATGAATCAACTTCTGCCTCACGAAATGCTGGCACCATAAAAATGTTTTTACTGGGGCTGGGCAACGATTAAAAATTTTAATCACAATTAATCGCATGATTTACCTGATCAATCATGATTAATCACGTTGTATACGCAAAAGCCAATAATGAATTTAAAAGAAGTCTTTCATACACTTTAATTTAAATGTTCTGCCATATAAACAAAAGCGCCATAACATTTATCGTCCAAACACTTAACATCAGCACTTTACACAGAAACATTTTTAATGTAAATCTAAAGTTAAAAAAAATGCAAATACAAAATTAAAGCTTATTGCCAATGCCAGGGCATTACTGTTATCCTGTTCCTTATGAAAAATAAAAAAAATCTACCTACAAAATCCTGAGCCACAATAATAACAGGCAATTTCTGAGGTAACAGCAGAAACATTTTTCTTTTATCAGGGAGCAGCATAACCAGTCTGCGTTCCCTTGCAAATGTCCCAGTTAGAAAGGGTGAGGCACAAAAACGTTCACTTTTGGATTTTTCTTCACATGGGACTAGAATGTAAAGTCCACATTTATACTGGAGTTCCTTTGGAGAATCTCACTCAACTCAGTGCAGTTTGTCAGTTCCTGGAACTTGACGGCCAGTTATTTTAAATGTACTGCCATATGAATTAAAGTGCCATAACATTTACTGTGCAAACACACTTTTAACATCAGCATTTTTGAACAATTAGCAGCTAAGGAAAAAAAGAAAGTGTAAATTTAAACTCAACTTAAGCAATGTTATCAAAGCAATACAGAATTAAAGCTGTAAGCAGCGTTTGCGGGACTGAGCCCACCTGGCCACTGCCTGCCATGATGTCCGCCACCTGGCCACGAGCCCCCGACACCCGCCAACGCTTCCCAACGCCTGGCGATTCCGCCCGAAACCCGCCGATGCCCCATTACTGACGCCGACGCCTGCTGATGACACATCAAGCACTGACTTGACATTACTGACTTGACATTTAGAAACATTTGATTTCTAAATGTGATTGATTACTGTATCATTTTGTAGATAATAAGCCTTAAAGTTGGCTTTTTGTTTTGTTTTGCGACAGCTCCAATATTCCATTTTTACTGTACAATAACATCAAATTGCTCCATAAGCTCTGGCAATGGTTGGTACAGTTGACCTCAGGACAACCTTGAATATATCTTCTCTTAATATTCTTGAATATTCTCACTTAATGTACCAGCTCCTTCCTGTAGACATGATATGTACAGTTAGTTATTCTTTGTTTGACACAAGTGTTATATTAATTTCCTACTATCTGTACCGGTACTTCTTGTTAATTTGAAATAAACACTAACAGCATAATGTCAAAACAAAAACCGAACAAGTCAAACAGGAGCAGATCAGAAAACAAGGAGGCTTTGTACTAAAATATGGATAAAATATAAACAGGGAGTTGTCTAATGTCGTCAAGGAAGCCAACATTACGTTACCTGTTAATCAGCATGTTGACTGAGAAAATCCTCAGGCTCCTGCTGCGACATTTCATGTGGGGCGACGGTTGTGACTTCACTGCTGGTCCCGTGAGAAACTCAAATCGGTTCTTCACGTTTGTTGCGTGGCATGGGTTAGGACATTGAGAGGCATTATAGTGTGGTTGTGTGCACCAAATCGGACTCGGCTTCTTGCTCGATAGCCGTGCATAATTTATGCAAACGCAATGCTCTGTTTATGTGAACTCACGGAGTCCGACTCCGTGCACGTGCTCATCTCGACTCGATGGATTTATGAGCTTGATGACAAGTGTGTATTTTGTATTGGATTGATGTACTGCAATTCTAGTCATGTGAACAAGCAATTAGTATTCCTAGTTATATGTGGCATGACGAAATACTGTACTACCAAGTTTGTATTGCAGTATCTTCAGTTTATGGGGTAGAGGGTGCTCAAATTGGATTGATTGAAGATGTAGTTTAGGTACAATTTGCTTGTTTTTTATCAATATTTAAGTTGATTGCAGTTCAAGGTGGCACAATCCTATCAGATGTTGTCATTTTGTCACGAAGAACACTGGTATTTGTTGATTATTACCATAAGTACCACCATGTTGCAGGCATTGTGGTTACAAGTTTCACTCCAATTTTGATTGTTGTCTGTATGACTAGCAATCCGTTGAGCTGTCTAGGGTTATCATTCAGATAAGGTGTCACAACTTTTAATTGCATGGGAACTTTGGGATCCATGGCAGATGGGCATTGTAAAAAAACGGATCTTGAGTCGGAAGGCTAGCTTGTCCTAATTGTGACCTTAATATGATGATTTTTTTTCCCTGCCAGATTGAGGAGAAATGAAATGGACATCCAAACCGGGGCCAATAATGGATGAGCTGGATGATGTCACAGTATCAATTTTAAATGGTATGTCATGTGTAGGTATGAAAAAATTTCCATTACTGTGATTTGTCCGCTAAGTAATTAAAATAACTGTATGCTGACACTGATTTCAAAAAGAAGTATTTTACAAATTTGAGACAAAATGTCTAAACTGAATTGCATTTACAATTAATTCTGATAACAGAAATTGGCACAAAACAAACTTGGTTTGACTTGTCAAGTTGAATTAAATTCATTAGTCAAAAAAATGTATGAGTTGTTAAGTTTAAAAGGTTTGTTAATGATTGGACTGTCTTTATAGCTGCCAACATCGATGAAGTCTTGCTCCACACCCTCCGTCGTGATGATTTGAGAGACCTTTTTCCTGGACCAGAACACTTTCTCAGGAGGAAAAGGATTTGGGCCCTTATTAGTGTAGATGTGATTGGTTACCTACTTTGCTCTGAAAACATCTAGCATAATACTTTTTTTTTTTTTTTCCTAATTGTGTCTATTGTTTCTCTCTTGTTCATAATGTTTTGGATCTGGTTTCCTCTCGGCTGAGAATTCCACCGTACCAGACAAGACTGCACCGAATGAAGCCAGGAACTGTGTCTTCACCAGGAGGAACATCTTCAATCTGTCCTCAGACTTCCACTCCTTTGGTGAAAAGCAGCCCAAAGAGGACCCTACAGCTTCCTGCTCCTCCACAATATGTTGTCTATACTAGACATGGGCAAACCCCGGCCCGCTGCGTGTCTCTGTCCGGCCCGCGTGAAGCCAGTCATAACCCCCCAACACCGCACCCCCCGAAATTCTCTCTCTCTCTCTGTCTCTCTGTCTCTCTCTCTCTTCACATATATATATATATATATATATATTTATATATATATATATATATATATATATATATATATATATATATATATATGTATATATGTATATATATATATATATATGTATATATATATATATATATGTATATATATATATATATATATATATATATATATATATATACATATATGTATATATATGTATATATATGTATATATGTATATATATATATGTGTATATATATATATATGTATGTATATATATATATATATATATATATATATATATATATATATATATATATATATATATGTATATATATATATATATACATATATATATATATATATATGTATATATATATATATATACATATATATACGAATGTATGTATTCAACACACAATATCTATCTATCTATCTATCTATATATCTATCTATCCATCACCCACGAAATAGTGTTTTGACCGTGATCTATCCATATATCACGTTCGACCGCGATGTAGAGGTATGTCCCAATGGAGTTGCCGTATCGGGCAGTCACTACACCCAGAACGATTCTGCACCCGGACTAATTCTGTACCTACCTACAACCCCCCCTTCCGTGGCCCGCCGACTCGATGCAGGTCTGTCATGTGGCCCGTTGCTGAAAAAGTTTGCCCACCCTCTATACAGACAGTGAGTTGGAGCAAGCTCGTAAGCACTACTTCCAGATGGCCCGCACTGCCAGTGAGGGGAAATGTGTCATGTTCAAAGAGCTGAGATGCAGGCTGGTGAGAAACACTGTCACCAGCATGATTTCTATCTTGAGAGCCAGTCAGCAAGGAGAGGTGGTCTTGTACCCTTCTAAGCATGAAGTCACTGCAATGTCTCAAAGACTAGTGGATTATTATCCCATGCTGAAGGATTAAGACAAAACAATGAAACATGTAAGTGATTATATTATTTTGCGCACTTAGATTTTGAAGCGTGTGGTTATTTTTGGCTGATACTTTTTTTTATCTGTGTATGTTCACTTTCCATCTTTATTTTTTCTTTCAATGAGTGAAATTTTATTTACCAAGCGAGCACTTACAAGAATCTTCACAAGAGATTCACCAGAGAGGGGCCACAAGAAGAAAAGGCATCGCATTGACTTCTCAGCAAGTGACCAAGAAGAAGATCATGATGCAGACTCAATTGGTGGATCAACAATTATTTTGTGTAACACACCAGGGCGCAGTTCTGATAATGGCCACACTTCACGTAAGTAGAAACATGTCCATTTTAATAATAATGATAATGTATGAAAGCTAGGCAATGTTATGATAGTTTTGGATATCATGATATATCACAGGCATTTTTACATTTGAATTGTCATTTGATATATTTTGATGCTCCAAACAATTTCATCCATTTGACTGATTTACTGATTTGTCTCCTCCATTTCATCAGCCAAAGATGGTCTGACAGCACAGGCCAGACATTATCAGACCCTGCAGGAGCTGTACAAGAAACCAAAACCCAACCAAGATGCTGTCTCCCAAATTCTTGACCTGCAGTTTCAAGCACGAAGATCCTTCACTGATAGTGATGTTCTGAAAGAACAGGACAAGGCCAACAAAGATCCTGGATGCATATCCATGTGTCAAGGATCTTTATCGTGTAAGTGATTAACTTGTTTTGGTTTATGATGAAAAGCAAGCATTTTTGCAGATTTTAACATTGACTTGCATTATAGGCGATGAATGAGCTGCGGCGCATTCTGGATAAGGGCAACAG
Organism: Nelusetta ayraudi; assembly: GCF_046127955.1. NCBI lineage: Eukaryota > Metazoa > Chordata > Actinopteri > Tetraodontiformes > Monacanthidae > Nelusetta > Nelusetta ayraudi. The sequence continues at coordinate 3,284,534 of NW_027466074.1, forward strand.
AAAATTCATTGATGAACTAAAAAAAGACATGGGAAGACTTCTGCACCAATGTGTAATTTTATGGTGTTTGGAAAAAAAATGAAGTGATGAAGCCACGCATAACGCTGGATGTAGGTGAGTCATTTTGCTGTGTCTCTAATTGACTGTGTAGCTGTTTCCTTGGACGTAGGATGGTTTATGTTGCGCTGAATGAATAGATGCAGAATGGTAATACTCTTCATGCTGAAAAAATAAGATTTTTTTTGTGATCAACACAAACCTAATAAGACTCATTTTTAGGAAGACTAACTTTGAACTCAAAGTTGATTTGTTCTATTCCAGTGGAATATTCCATCGCGCTGCTCAGGGCACTCCCCACACTCTTTCCTTCACCAAGTCCACCACCGAAGAAGCTGGGACATGCCAGTGAGGCACTGCTTCATGTCATTCAGGTGAAAGTTTGTTCGCATTTTCTCACATTCAACACTTCATAGTTCCATGCATGGATGTGGCATTTCCTTCTTCTTTTTCTTTAGCCAACTGAAGATCCCACAATGTACTCGCAGAAGAGGTCTTTTCTGCACTCCTGTGTTGCTGTTTGATGGGACCCGCTGTCTCATCTGTCTTGGAGCCACGGAAGACTTGAGTGACGGTCTGCTTCATCTGATGGGTTACTACTATGCCCTGCACCTCACATATCCAAAAGTGTGTGGCAACCCTTCTCTCTGTCATTCAGACAGAAGTGCTACAGGACACTATCCATGAGTGAGACACCACAGCCTCATACAAAAAAGACCATGGCAGAATGGAAAGATTTTATTGGGGAGTAGAGCTGTGTACTAGGCATAGGTAGTGATGCACTCCCCTGGTAGTTGTAACTTGAGGGTGGGTGGGAGTCTGTTGGAACAAACATGTTATCAGTGGTGATAGGAACACAACACTATATGCTGTCCCCATACTGTTTTTGTTTTTTTTGTGTCAGGGAATCTGAATCAATATTCAATAATGATGACGGTGAATATTGTAACAACACAACATTACTTGCGTTCTAGAAATGATTGCTTGAGATTGTTTTAAGATGCAATGCCTTAGTGACGTTTTTATTACAAGGCAGTGAAGGCACTGTCAGCAATTTAAGTGAATAAATAGTTGTTGACAATATTAATTCTCTTTGCTGAATTATTTTTTTTGGGGGGGGAGTGGGCGTAGGGGGGGTGGATGCTTTGTCTCATTTTGAGAAAAAAAAAGCTAATATTGTGAACACTTAAATTAAGAAGAATTGCACTGTTAGTAGGTCTGGTTTTAAGATCTTTTCATTCAAATTAAGAAAGAAGCAAACGTGAAAAAAGAATTGAGAAGCTAGTATCAAGTTTATTTGACTTAGTACAGTCCTTGGAATGAGTGCTTTACTGTTTATTTCAAGAGTTTTTCCATTCTTCAAATGCCTAGATATATCGTCTTATTTTAAGAAATCTTACCAAGTCTAAATATCTTACTGCATTGGCAGATAATTTGACTTGTTTCTAGCCTGTTCTTTCTCAATTTAAGTGTTTATTTCTTAGATATATTTTGCAGTGTGTGGACACCGAGGGGAGCTCTAGAATTGGCTCATTCAACCGACCAACGAGCCAATCAGCAGCGGCGTCACAGGCCCTCCTCCTTCTTTGTTCTCTCTCTCACTTTGACTTTGGCACTGAACAGCCAGGTTTGTGGAGGGAAGGTTGGAACAAGGTAAGGACGGGGTACCCCATACATTCATGTACGTAGAGTCACTAAGTCTTAAACTCACCAGGTTTGTATCGCTTATCGATAACCCTAATGCCATACAAGTCTATGAGGGTCAAAGGTCAACTTTGTCCTAGGGACATGGGGCCACTTTCAGGTTCATCAGGATCCCCCTGGACACACCCACGCCAAATTTGGGGCTTCTAGCCCATGAGGAACCCCGAAACCCTCACTCTAATTCCAGCCTTATCGCTAAACCCTAATGCAGTGCAAGTCTATGAAGGTCAAAGCTCAACTTTGTCCGAGAGACATGAAGTGTTTTTTCATGAATCATTCATAAATGTTAAGAGTTTGCTTTGTGGAGAATTCACAATAAAAATACATTGACACTGTCAAAGATGGACTCAAGCACTATTATTGAACTATACTGTATTTTTTGAGTGATGTGAAGCTTTTGACAAGCGCTGCGCAAAGGAGGCCCATTTGTTTTTGTTTTTTTGAAGGGGGCCCAAAATTCCTGGCGGCGCCCCTGAGCGGGCATCTCCAGCACCAAGGCAGTGGAGCTGCCGGCCACGAGAGAAGAATTAACCAGTCCATTGAAACCATTTGTTTGGTCTAGTGAGTGGCAACAGTCCTTTGAGGATCTTAAGTGCCTTAAGTGTCTGCTCCAAATTTTTCCTCATTGGCTAGAAGCCCCAAATCTAGCGTGGGCGCTTCTTGGGGGCTCCTGATGAAAAAGCAAGTGGCCCCATGTCTCTAGGACAAAGTTGAAAATTCACCCCATAGACTTGCATTGAATTAGGGTTAACAATAAGGCTGAAACTAGGGTTAGGGTTAGGGTTAGCTGAAATTCGGGTTAGGGTTTCGGGGTTCCTCAAGGACTAGAAGCCCCAAATTTGGCGTGGGCGCTTCTTGGGGGCTCCTGATGAAAAAGCAAGTGGCCCCATGTCTCTAGGACAAAGTTGAAAATTCACCCCATAGACTTGCATTGAATTAGGGTTAACAATAAGGCTGAAACTAGGGTTAGGGTTAGGCTTAGCTGAAATTAGGGTTAGGGTTTCGGGGTTCCTCAAGGACTAGAAGCCCCAAATTTGGCGTGGGTGCTTCTTGGGGGCTCCTGATGAAAAAGCAAGTGGCCCCATATCTGTACGACAAAGTTGAAATTTCACCCCATAGACTTGTATGGCATTAGGGTTAGGGTCCAAGAGTACACATACACATTTTCTTTTGCTTTATTGATTTAAGCTCATCGTCTCCAGCTGCAAAGGTACAGAAACCTTTCTGTGTTTTGATGTCGTGTGTGAGAAAACATCACTTTTTTCTGTAAACTTGTGTTATCATTGTCCTTCATTGAAAATGACACAATCTTTCATTTCATTGTTCAGATGCCGAACACCAAGGCATTCCGTCGCTCTCTGGCCATGAAACGACGCCTGGAGCAAAAACGGGATTGGACACCTTTTCCACCTCGGAAGGACTTTGAACGTCGTGAGTACTTCCACGTTCATGATTTCATGTTCTGCCTGTGTTGTTATGTTGTATTCCAAATAAATCTTACAAAAACATATTTAGATTTTTCTTTTTTGTCAATTTACACAGGGCGCGGTACTGGTCAGCGACCTGGGTGCGAAGATGGCCCGTTTTGCTCCTGACTGACAAAACAGTGCAAATTCGTTCTTAAGGCCCAGCAACCAGACAAGAAGGTATGGGTCGTGATTTTGTCAAGCCACGAGTTTCTTTATTTTTCTGTCTTACGAACGCAGTTTCTCTTCCCGCAGAGTGTTCTGGTGGTGGGAGACTCACATCTCTGTCCACTTGTGGATGGTTTTGTGTTCTCGCCCCGGGCAACAACCTTGAACACGGGCTTGTAACAGACTCCGCCCAGGATTTTGCTGCGCTACTGGCAACTGTGTTGGACCGCTGGCCCAAGGTTTGTTTATCTGCTGTGACAAACAAATTTGAACACATGAATGTCATCGCCACTTTGTTTTATCAATATCAAGTAATTCCATGATCCATAGTTCAATAACATGAATATTCATGAATTTATTTTGCATTTTTATGTTTTTTTGGGTTTTTTTTTTTATACAACTATTTTGTAGGTGTTTGTGCTTGACTTTCCACCTCGCCTGACTGTCAAGCCAGAACTACAAACAGCGCTACGTCAAGTATATCATCGTGTTGCTGCACGCATGGGTGTGTAAAATACATATTTTTGTTGTATTTTTTTCTCTTCAGTGACACTGTGCTAACAGATATTTCTTAGAATTGTGTGATTACATAATTGATTATGTGACACTTCTTCCACGTTTAACATTTGTGTATATGGCCGATCACCTCCCCCTTCGTCAGCTGTACATGGTGGTGTTATGATGGTGTAAGTTTTGCCTTCTTCAGCCTTACTTGCTCTTCATTTGACATGACAAATATGTGTTAACATGTTGTTTTCTGTTCAGGTGCACCTCAGGACTGATTTTGGTGGAGCTTCTGCATGCTGCATGCTCCATCAGCTCGCAACCCCCTTCACTTAGGCCAGGGGTGTTGTGCCACAACCAATCATCGCCCAGGGTGTCTCCCAGAGTGGTTGTGACAGGTCCTGTCTACATGCCAGTGTATGGACCTGCTCCTGAATGGACTCTTGTTGGACAGGAGGTTGAGGTAACCTGTTCATCCCTCTTTTATTTTTTTCCCCCCATCGTGTATTTGTCAAACAGTGCAACTTTTTATTTTAAAAATGAACACTTATCCTAAGTTGACTTTTTTTATAGACAGTACCAACAGCTGTTGAGACTGCATTTCACACAGACATCCCGTCCAATCCTGTGTGGTTCAGTGAGGCTGTGCTGCTGGACCACATGGAGACCGTCGTGGAGTCATCTGGCAGGGTTTCCCCAGCTGCCACGGTAACATTCACACAATTATTCATACACTTATCAACTAGGGGTGGGTGAAAAAAAAAAATCAAGATTGCAATATATTGTTGTGCTTTCTGTCGCAATAAATAATCGATACACTGATGGCAAATATCAATATTTTTTTCCAAACACCACCTGTCCACCTGTCCCGGGAAAGACAAAATCTCTCCCGTAACACAATTTGTCCCGTTTTTTAGGGAAAATGACAAAACCTCATTTAATTTCCGTCTGTGGTCTAGATAGGGTTGCCAACCCTCCAGTAAAATACGCGATTGTCCCATATTTGGCAACTAAAAAGCCTGTCTCGTAATGAACTGATGGGGGACGCACTTCACTTTGTCCCGTATATTTTGGGGATGCGGTTATTTATTTATTTATTTTGTCTGCATCATTTTTTATTGATTTTCAGAATCGGGGCAGTGAAAGGATTTTTTTTCCCTCTTTCATCTTCCCGTCGGTTTGTATATCCCAAGTCCCCAAGTTGAGATAAGACAAGTTGCTACTGACTTTACATTACCAGAAAGCACTGTCCTTGTTTACATGAAAGTTATTAATGTTCATGCACTTTAATATGTTTGCTTGTGCAGTGCACGTTTGTTTGTACATTATACAAAGTTTTGGAATAAATGCAAGATCACAGGCATTTTCCTTTTTATGGGTATTTTTTTCTTTTTCAGTCACATATTGTGACGACCCTGTCTCTATATAACTTGTTGTGGCTCCCAGCTGTTTTCCCATTTCTATGTAGCGGTGGATGTGGGAGTGCCATCTTCCGATTAGGACACCTGTGCTGATGCCCCCCGCAGGATAAAAGGCCGACTGCATGTGCTGCTCGGTCTCTTCCCCATTCTCCATCCAGCAGCCATGGGCGTCTGGCCGACTCTCAGCTTCTTTTGTTCTGTTTTGCACCTGACAACACCCCACATCCTATTATTCACTCATCCACACTTACATTACTGATGAATACTGACAAACCACACCATATATTTCATTATTTTGCTTACAATTATCTATTTTGTTATAATAAACCTTTTGATTAATCGCAATCCGCAGTGTCCCTTCCGTTATTGTCATAACTCTTGAGCCGGGTTATGACAATATCGTCTGCAAAATTTCGAAGATATCGAAGATATCGTGTGTCGTGATGTTGTCATTATCGTGGGCCAAATATCGTCACAGTATCGAATTGTGGGTTAGCCGTATCGCCCCACCCCTATTATCAACACAAGATCACATATGTACAGTACATGTACAGTTTAATTAGTGTGTTACTTTGTTTATGAATTAATTTCTTTATGTTCTTCCAGATGTCCAGCCTGAGACGTCGATCAGCACGCGTTGCCTCAAAAACCAAAACAAACAAGTGACATGTTGGTATTTGGGATATGTGTATTTCATTGTGTGCATCTTTGTGATAGGACAATAAATGCAGTTCTTTAAACGTTACTTTGTGTCCTTGTATTTGCAGGTGTGGGCAACACGTTCAACTGTCCACATGACTGAGTCTGCCTCCAGCAATGTCACAGCAGTGCAGCAGGTTTGTACTTATTCATTTCCACTTCATCACCTGTGTGTGTTTTCTAGGCTTTACACCGATCTTATCGGCTGTATCGGATCGGCCGATATTTGGCATTTTTAGAAACGTTCATGATCGGGCGTCATGTCATGAATCGCCGATCAATGACGTCATGGTCGTGTTGAAACTTTTTTAATCTGTCTCATTTCCTCCAAAGTAGTTTCACAGCATCGACATGTTTATTTGTTTGTATCCGAGTGTTATGTAAATCTATAGATTTGGGTTTACGTTGTTGTCAGTTCCTTTTGTCTGCTGTGTGTCTGTTTGGGCACTAGATGGCGCAGTAGATCCTGTGTTCCCTTTTTTTTGCTTGTTCCAGGTGCGGAAAGGTGATTGGCTGGTGCCAATATTTAAGGAGGAGGACTTCAACACCTCGGTCTCTTCGTCCTTCTCCCAGCTCCCAACCAGAGGCCATGTGCCGCAGCAGCAGCATTCTGTGTTCAGCCATCAATTCTGTTTTGTAATCTATTTCAGTTCCCTTTGTGTCCACGTAGCCCGTAGGGGAGGGAAGCCATTTGTGTTGTGCCCCTTTTCTCCTGTGTTTTAGTTAAGGAGGTTAGTTTGACTGTCATTTATTTGATTGTTTTCTTCATAGGTAAGATCCATAAGAGAGCCATTTTGTTTGTTGTTTTGGCCATGCCCTCCCTGACGCCAGTGCAATGATGGTGACGTTTAATAAAAACCATCCTGTGGACGAAGCACCTTTGTCTAATTTGAGAGCTGGGAGAAGGGGGGGAGCCTTTATGTTGTGTCCTGGTTCCCCCTAGGCCGGGGCATAACACCGAGAGCTAATGGTTCATGATTCAAAAACCTTCATTTTCATCTTCGTGCCTCTTTCTGTTTTGAGTACTGTCGCTATGTGACGGACAATAAAGTTTCTTTGAATCTGCAATATATGCAACGCTACAGTACCTCGCCGGGGAACTTTGGCAAAAAATTTCAACACCACAAATTTAATCAGGCACTTGGAAAAGATACAACGGAGGAGCATGTCGAGTTCAAGAAACGCAGCGTGGAGAAAGAAAAAGAAAAGCAAACTCTGAAACGGATGCTAAAGCAAACAACTTTAGACGGTGCTCGTGAGAAGGCAAGGGGTGTACAGAAACAAGTATTTATTGCCTCTAACGTGATCGGATCGGTGATCGGTGATCGGTTTATTTAAACTCACTGATCGGTGATCGGCACAAAAATGGTGATCGTGTACAGCCTAGTGTTTTCCTTTCTATGTTTATTGGCATAAAATCACATCTTTCTCATTTTAATCAGGTGGAGGCGACGCCACAGATGACCAGAGCTGTGCTCGTGGTTCCTGTGGCTCCCGTGGTTGCCAGCACCAAGCCAAAGGAGGCCAGCACCGTCCAGGAGGCAACACAGAAGATCAACTAAGCTAAGGAGGCTTTTCTTTCTTCTTCTGTTGCCTTTGACTGCTCCGCTCGTTCTACGCCTCGCACATGTGATTTGTGATCCATCATCAGTTAGTACGAGTGAAGATGCAGTGGCAGATCATGGCACTGGTATTAGATTAGCCACAGGTGGAGAGCTGCTGACGTCACTTTCCTGCGCCGCGCGCTTACTTTGAGATTGCGATTTCGTTTTTGAGTTGTGGTAAATCTTGTGCAGGGCAGGACCACGAAAATTAAAAAGCAATGCTCTCAGTTTTCTTTTTGATTGTGTCATAAAAGGTGCGACACGAATAAGAAAATGAAAATGCATTTAGGAATATTTATTAATGATTTTAATTATGAGTCAAATAATGCAGCTTCGTTCTTAAAATGAAAAAGCATTCTGCTATTGCTTTTTCATTTTTGAATTTTACATTTCATATTGAATTTTGGTAACTCTTTGCTGGTGCATGTTTTGAAAATTAAATCTCAAATGTGTTTTCCTTCATTTGAATTAAGTACAAGAATGAGCAGTCATGAAGAAGAAAATGAAAATGCAGATTGAATGACTTATTAACCATTTTAATTATGAGTCAACTAATGCAGCCACGTTCTTAAAATGAAAAAGCATTTCTGCTGTTGCTTTTTCATTTGGATTATGGTAACTGTCTGCTTCCACACTCCAGTGGTTCTGCACATTAGTATAAATATAGTGATTCTCTATCATGACATCACAGGACGGCGGCACTCTGACAGATTCCATGAACCTGGACACTGATGATCCAGACTTTGGACCAGATGAGCCAACAGGCCACAGTGGAAACGGGTCAGAACATGGGACTGGCTGCTGAAAGTATACAGGTAGGTGGCACTGTCATCCCAAGTTGTGTGGTGTGGAGGATCAGGGCCAAAGTTCCAGATGCTCACAGATGTGACTGTGGATTCAGGAGGAGTGTTTGAAGGCTGGACTCCCAACAGTGATTGGCTGCTGAGGACCTCTCAATCACAATCAGGTTTTTTAGTGGCTGTGAGATTGAAAGTGAGATTGCATTGTCCAGGGAGGAGGACAGCAGTCAGTCATGTTTCACCTCCAGTCAACACGCAGTGGTTCACACAGTGGCATCATTGTCTTTGTTGTGTTGTTTGGTCATTGTGATCCAATGTAATGTGAGAGAAGGACGAGTGCAGTTCTATTGGAGTGAGTTGCTTACAAATACAGATGGCACGATTTCTATCCCAATTGTTAAGTGGGAAAGAGACCTGTCTCTCCAGCCTCACTCTAATTTCTGGAGAACAATCTGCCTGAACACCTTTTCACTGATAAAACAACCTATTCTACAATTAATACATTTGAAAGTACTCCACAGGATCCACTACACTGGACAGCGGATGTTTCAGATGGGCATGACCGCCTCTCAGACCTGCTCACACTGCACAGTTAATGTCCCAGATAATTACCTACACGCTGTATGGCATTGCCCACCAGTAAATAAATTCTGGCACGTAGTATGCAATGATTTATCAGCACAGGTTGGTTACAACATCACAGCCACTCCTTCTTTTTGTCTCTTAGGGGACCTCAGTGATATCACATCAGATAAGGCAGAATCTCGCATGCTGATCACCTCCCTATCTATCGCTAAGAAAACAATCCTCACAAACTGGAAAACAAAACAACACCTGCACATTGCACAATATAGGAACTTACTGTTAGACCACACCTCCTTGGTAGGAATGTCTGCTTCATCCTATAACTAACTAGTAATCAATCAATAGCTGAGGCTGCTGGTTGATGTGGGCAGCCGTGGTCGTGCTGCCGCGGGCCGGGTGCGGTCTGGGGGGGGGGTTTTGGGCGTGGGGGGTTCGGCTGCTTTGCGGGTTGGTGGGGGGTCGGGGGTTGGGTGCCCCGGCGGGGGATGTCTACCACGCGGGGGGCTGGGCCTGGTGGTTGGTGGGTGGTGCTCCGGGGGGGGGGGTCCCTGGCTCTGGTCTGTTTCGGGAGATTTGTGTCTTGGTTGGTCGCTGCCCGGCCTTCTGGCCTTAAGACCCTCTCCAATCTTAATAGCATTATAGACACTTAGGGCCTGGGGGGGTGGTTCGTGCACTGCGGCCGCCGCCCTGCTCAGCAGCAGTGTGGTTGCCCCAGGGCCTTACCACCCCTCCATTTTAAACGCACTATAGTTCAACACACCAGCAAGTGCACATATACACACACTGACACCCCTACACACAGTGGGGTTGGCCTGCTAGCGGGGGCGGGATCCGGCATCTTTCCCACTCTGGATGGGCCCTGTGCAGTCCGGTGCCCCTGGGGTGCGAGACCGGCTGGGCCTATGGGGACCTCGCCACTTGCGACGATGCGCCATACTGGGTCCGTAGGGGGGGGGGGCCTCTGGGTGCTCGGGCCTGCCTTGGGTACCAATCCTCCCGGTGGGTGAAGGGGCTGGGTCCTGTCATGGGGATGAGTCTGGTCTCGCTTGCCCTGGGGGGCCCCCGTCCGGGGGCCGGGCTCTGCTGTCTGTTCGCCCCAGGTGGTGTCCCTTCTCCTTGGGGTATCTGCCTCCCTGTCATCTTGCCCTGGCTCGTGGGGCGGGTGCCCTCCGGTCCGGGGGCCTGCTGCTTCGGGCCTCTTCCTGGCCGGCATTGCGGCGGGTGTGCCGTGTCCGGGCCCCCCCCCCCGGGCTTGTCGCTGGCGTGGGGCTGTTGCGGCCTCAGAGGCCGCACTAATTGGCAGCCTACTTCCAGTGACGTACTTAAACACACCCACTCCCACATTCAGGTACACACACCACCACATCCACACACACACACACACACACACACACACACACACACACACACACACACGCACACACGCATGCACGCACGCACGCACGCACACACACACACACAGGAGCAGCAGCTCTAATTGGCTGAGAGCTAAATATCTTCTTATCTTACTGGGTGTAAATGAATCTGTCCATTTTTTAAATGTCGAAATTTAACATTTGGTTTCTATTTTTTCAGATATTATTTCTGTCAAATTCATTTGAATCAACAGAAGAAGAAAATCAGTGTGTAGTTCAAACTTTGTGCGTCTTTGTGTTCAGTTTTTCTACTGTAGTTGTGCTTTTCTTTTCATTCCAGATGAATTCCACTCAATATCCTTTTCAAACCTTGTAGGTGTTGAGTGAGCTGCAGCGCCCCCTGGCTACAAGTTTAATACATTGACTCTGCCGACCGAGGTAAAAAAACCAACAAACTCTGACACTTTGCTGAGGACCTCCTGGAGGAGCTGAAGGTACAGAACCTTCTCAGGCCTCTCTGAGGAGGAACTTGCGGCTGTCGGTCCTCTGCTGCCCCCTGCTGGTCACACAGGCCTCTTACACCTCCGTTTGTCTGTTCAGCACATATTAAATTTTTTAATGGCTCTATAAACGTCACTGATGAGACGATTTTATGATTCCTGCAGTTAAAATGTTTTAATTCCAAATCTGCAAAAAGCTTCTGATCAATGAAGACAGAGTTGATTAAAATGATTTCAAAATTGACCCGTTTGAGAAAAGCTGCACTGTGGCATTGTTTGCATGTTGTTTTAGCTCTCAGTGGCTTCATTTCGCATTTTTCTTAAAAGCTTCGTTTAGTGGTCCATTGTGGTCAATGGGACACTGAACATCCGCTTTGTGTGCCCGAGTTTTAAGAGGATCAGGTGCGGACATTTTAGCATTTAAATTATTATGGCTTATTAGCATAGGTACGTAGTACCTCACCTGTCCGTTCTTTTTACAGTGCTTCCTGAACACCTCACCGGCACACTACAGCCGCCTGCTAGCACAAAGCTGCGCAGAGCCTCCTCGTTGTTCTCCTCACCTGGAGGACGCTTGGTGATCAAGACCTGTGGCCCAAAACTCGGTCCTATAAGATAAGTGCAGGAACACTGCCGCTTCGCCCGCACTTGATTGTGCTAGCCGCCCCGTACAGACGGTGGACGGTGCATGTTGCTTCCGTCCCGCCTTGGTTTTACTTGTTGTTTTTCCGTTCTCGTTGTGTTTTTCTTTGTTTGCTTATGTCGCCACTGCTGACCCTCAGACAGCAGACGTTACACTATCAAGTCGCCGGTCCAGCTACAGGGGTGTGCGTGCGTGTATGCGTGTGCGTGGTTGGTGGGAACTTGGTTGGTGTGTGTGTGTGTGTGTGTGTGTGTGTGTGTGTGTGTGTGTGTGTGTGTGTGTGTGTGTGTGTGTGTGTGTGTGTGTGTGTGTGTAATTGCATTGTTTGTTTGTTTTTCTTGCTATTTCAGTACATGTGACAGATTTTAGGGAACTTTTAGTAACCAACTGTTTATCTTTTCTTTTGTAGTCGCTGAGAGCTGCTGGTGGTGGCGGTGTCCCGGGTGGTGGGCCCCTTCGCGTGCTGTGACCCGGGATTGTGGTTGTTTTCTTCTTTTTTTTTGCACTTCACTTTCTTTGCAGGTGTGTCACGTGTGAGTGGGGTGTTCCTTGTTTTCTTTGGTTCCTCCCCCGTTTGGCCCCCTCATCGGTAAGCCTCAGTTTCTACACCAAGAATAAGGAGCTCAGTAGCTCCGTTTTAAGTGTTGGTCTGTTTGTTCCTTTTATTTTTAAATGTCGAATAAAAGTTGGTTTGATATTTTAAACATTCTGAACCACGTCTCCTACTCCTTCCTCGTAGAACTTACCTGTGTGCCTAATTATTACTTTTGTGTTTAGTAGAACTCCCTGGGTGAAATTCCCAGGGTGGCGTTGTCGGTTCCTTTTCATTTTGTTAAATTCCCAATATTAAATCTTGCTTTATCAGATAGCCATAACCACTCTCATCGCCACAGGATATTTGAGTCAACTGAGTCAAACTGTCGTGTCTACTTCCCAGTCTCAATAAACATGTTCACTACTGTGGCATATCGGACTTTCCCGCCGCGAGTCGCTCGTCAACATACTGCTGTGAAAGAGGGGTGACGTCACAGAACGCGACGTGCATTTAGGTGCTGCTGCGTAAAACTAAAAGATATTCCTGGGCAAATATTCATTTGACAGACGTAAACGAAGTGAAATATGACTTCAATTTAAGTTTGTTTTAGTTTGTTTTTATAAACACACAAAAAAGTTTGAGTTAGTTATCGTTTTTGAAAAAAGTTCTTGACTTCTACTTTAGAGATATTGATGACGAGTTGTTGTATATAAACGGTGTGACTATGTGGTTCGGCAAGCGGTGGTGCTGTCTGTACATAGCTTAGCAAACGGCTAGCGCTAGCACCCCCTTTCAATGCCAGAGTTAAAAGATCCACACGGAGTGTTATGACCCACGGGTGGGTCTAGGTGCCTCTATCTTTGTGTCTGTGTGTGTGTCTGACAGTGGATGACGCCTTGCAGGTGCGGTCCTGGATGTCGGCTGCTGATTGGACGCGCCACGGCTGACAAGGAGGAGCAGTCGAGCCAGCCTGAAGGTCATCCCTCCTCCGCTCCCAACTCTGCAGTTAGTCACTTCTGAAATGGTGTTAGAGCACGCAGCCGTAGGTAGTGATGGCCGATCGAGGCTTTGTTGAAGCTTCGACACTTGTTTCAAAAAATGGTTCATTACTCGAGGCTTCAATGACACAGTGCTCGAGGAGGTCATCTAGTGCTCAATAAAATGAAGTGCAATGGAAACGTGTTCATTGTTTCATAGATTGTTTGGGATTTGATTTGCCATGCATTTTTGTTGGACAACACTACATGCTTGTATGGTTCAATGCTGACACAATAAAATAAAAATGAAAAATAAAGACAATGTCTCTTTTTTGGCACGACTGATTGTAGTAGACTATAGCTCTTATACGTAGCCTGACAGTTTGTGCAATGAATTATATTATATCCTAAAACAAGACTAAATAGCCCATAGTTTAAAGATATGTTCAATAGTAAGTGTTCAGTGGGTCAGATGTCAAATGTGATCTATTTAAAATGTAGAATAGATGACCTAAATAACACATATATAATACACATTGATGGGAATTGAACCGTCGCCTCAGTCTTGCAAGTCCAAGATTGTCATAATGTACCACAAACCCAAATCACACTCCCTTTTTTTCATCTAAGCTGTTTGAGTAGCGTTAGCACACCGTGATTCCTCATCAACTACAGGCCTACACTTCAAATAATTATGAGAAAAATCCAACGTAAAGAGAGCACTTCCATTCGGATTTAGTCAACATGAAATTTCGTCCTCTACTGACACCTGCTGGTCAAATTGAATAGTTGCAAATATTGTGAAGAAGTTGTCATCTAATTCTAATCCTAAACAATATGGCCATTCGAAGTCAAGTATTAAGACAATTAATCAGGTTTGTACTGCTTGATTGAACACATTCATCCCGTTCCAGTGCACTAAAACCCACTTCCCTTCAGGACCGTGTCAGCGAAGCCAAAACTTCCTTGATTGACGCTGTTTCCCAGCATGCAATGCAAGCTAGCGATTCACAATACTATTTCATCACAAACATGGATATAAAAAAGAAAAAGGGAAAAAGGGGAAAATGAAACTTCAGGAACAGCAACCATTGCAATACAAGCAGAACTGGGCCGAAGTTTTATATTATGTACACCATAATACAGCCTTCTGGTGGACAAGCCATACTATTTAAGCCGTGTCCTCCTATGGAACTTCCGTGGGTGGAAGCACATGGTAGAGGTCACGTGCTGGTTGTGCGTCACCCCTCGGGGCCCTTGCAGGGCATCTGCAGGGCATGAGATTCAGGTGAGTAAATGGAAAATATGGGTCAATGTAGTTAGTCGTAACATGAGTAGCTTGCTGGCCAGAATAATGCACTACATTTGGACGTCACACTTTTTTTTTGTTTTGTATGAGCATTTAAAAAACAACAACAACATATTAATAATATGGATATTGACCATGTATGTTTTGGAGTTCAATGACAGAGGTTAATTACTATATATATATATATATATATACATATATATATATATATATATATATATACATATATATATATATATATATATATATATATATACATATATATATATATATATATATATACATATATATATATATATGTATGTGTGTATATATATATATATGTGTGTATATATATATATATATGTGTGTATATATATATATATATATATATATATATATATATATATATATATATACATATATATATATATACATATATATATATGTATATATATAGTCAGCTGCTTTCGGTTGACATATTAAATCTATTGTGATATGGAACGATAGTTCATAATGTACGTGTTACTTGCTTTGCAGATAAGGTGTACCCTATTTCTTGTGCTCGTGGTTATTTTAAAAGGCAGACAAGAACGTTGTTTGCTGTTGGAGGGCTACAACAACACTTCGATGCTACGCTTTGTGCCGTCGCTACGGACCCCAAACTCTCGTTCTTGTTGGATTCGGGTTCTTCGCAGACTGGTGGGAGAGTTTGTGTACAGGTTTTGCAAAGGACCGGTGTCTTCAGTTATACACACGCTCATTAAAGTGCTGACCGTGGAGGAAGCTGGTGCCGCTGCACGCCGTTTCCAGCAGAATAACAGCGAAATTACCAAAATAAAAACAAATCAGAAAAACATGTCTTTGCTGTGCTTTTATTTACAAAGTTAAAATTCTTCTAACTTACAAAAAATGTGAACGAAAAGGTAGAAATATAAATACGAAGGAATACGTATTTGTTCAGGGGTGCGCAAAGCCGGAGCCCTGCATTTGCTGCGCTACCCTTTTTAAAAAGGTCTCCGTTGCGCGTTATTTTAATATGTCCATCTCTTTTAGAAGAGAAAGCATCGCCCCGGTCTCATCCTCTCTCCAAATGTCAACATTCTTATTCGCGTTTGCCAGGTTGTTTCGCGCCGTCTGTTTTGTTAGACGTCGTAGTTGTGCGGTCATGAGTCGCGAGAGCGAGGCGTGGCGCATGTGCACTCGCATTGTCCAGTTAATAGTCCGATTAAGGCGTATACATGGCCGAGAAATTTGAATTCCAATCGCATTATCTGGGTGTCTCAATCGGAGTTCTCCGATTCCAATCGGAGTTCTCAAACTCCAATCATAATCGGAGTAAGGTGTTTACACGCACGTGAGTTCTCCGATCATAATCGGACTAAGGCAATAATTCAATTTTCTCTAGTGCCATGTAAAGGCACTGAATGTAGTGGTTCAGACCAGACGCGAACAGGCGCGCAGCTCGTGCCATTTATTTCAATGGAAGCGGAAGCGCCGCGGAGCGCCGACGAATTTCGCGAGCGAGGCTCCAACTGGTTCACACCAGACGCGAACAGCTCCGCGACGGTCGACAAGCGCTTCTGCTCAGCTGCAGTCTTTTTTTCACTCCCACTTGAGCTTCTTTTTTTTTTCTTTAAAAAAATAAATAAATAAAAAAAATAATTTTCATCATCGCCCCCCCTCGCCCCGTAGCCAACCCGTAGCTTACTTTTGTGTGTGTGTGTGTGTGTGTAAATAAATAGAAACACGCACTCAGGTGTCCATCTCAAGACAAGACCTCTTTCATAATGATCATTGACTGGCATCTCTAGGCTCAAACAGACGTATTTTGATCAAGTCTTCCTGTGTGTGTGTGTGTGTGTGTGTGTGTGTGTGTGTGTTCAATCTCTCTCGCACTCTGATACAATGTACTGACAAATATAACATACAAATATGATATATGATCGAATTTGTCATTCGTTTTTTATTTTGAAATGAGTTTATTTTGAAAATTCACCGGATTTTCTCGTTTTTATTGAGCGACTTCCTGTACTGTAGACGAGGATCGCTCGCGGCTCACGCACGAAATAGAGCGGACGCCGAAACAACTGCAATGCATGCCGCGAGCCGCGCGCCTGTTCGCGTCTACTGTGAACCACCACATTGATTAACGTGGGCGCCGAATGGAAGCGCTCGGCGGCGCTTCACTTCCACGTCCAGTGAACTGACGTTAAATGCATGGCGCGATCCGCGAGGGGAGCCGCGCGCCTGTTCGCGTCTGGTGTGAACTACTACATTGATTAACATGGGCGCTGAATGGAAGCGCTCGGCGCTTCGTGGTGCTTCCCCGTCCAGTGTGAACCGGGCGTTACGTTGCTCGGAAAAATGTGTCGCCTGAGCCTCCGCCCCCTCCGTGCCCATTGGCGGAGGGAGGGCTCATTGAAAAAAAAAAATTTAAAAAAAATCGGTCTTCCTTCGGCGCGCCTGGGAAACTCTGAAATTATGAATAACTTAAGCTCGTTTTTGTCCCATTTGCCTGCATCAGCCCGTCATGATATTGTTAAATTAATTGAGAGCCACCCACTATTGTCTTCTGACCACCCCCGCCGTACGTCAGTTTTGCACCATGGCATAAAGTAGAGGGACATGCCACAAGTAAGCAGCACGCACACAGAGTCAATATTGGGAAGTTCAGAAAGAAGCTTTGGCTCTCCTTCTGACAATGGCCATCTTGATGTTTGGGGTCAGGTTTTTACAGACCATAATGCCCTCGAAGATGTGGTGGTCTCTGCTCTTACAAGACTTCAATCTCCAGATTTCCCACAGGAAGGGGGGTTGATAATGTGTTGGCAAGTGCATTATCACGTGTACATGTGGACTAGCTGCGGAATTCTTATTTCGGGGGAACTGAACTGTTTTTCTTGTTTAGTTTTGTTTGTAGGTATGTTAATAGGGTTTAGTTCTTAAGGGAGGGGGTGTTATGACCCACAGGTGGGTCTAGGTGCCTCTATCTTTGTGTCTGTGTGTGTGTGTGTGTGTGTGTGTGTCTGTGTGTCTGTGTGTGAGAGATTGGATGACGCCTTGCAGGTGCGGTCCTGGATGTCGGCTGCTGATTGGACGCGCCACGGCTGAGAAGGAGGAGCAGTCGAGCCAGCCTGACGGTCATCCCTCCTCCGCTCCCAACTCTGCAGTTAGTCACTTCTGAAATGGTGTTAGAGCACGCAGCCGTAGGGGTGGGCTGCCATTTTCTTTGTCCCCTCTTTTCTCCTGTTTATTAAGTATGTAGGGAGGTTAGCCTTTCTGTATTTGGGTTCTCTTTCTTTCTTTACTTAGTTCTTAAGGCGAGCTAGTTGGAGTTTGGTTTATTATTTTGGCCTGGGCCCACCCTGAAGCCTTTGCTGCCCACCGGTTAAGTTGTTTTGTTTATTTCATTTACTGATTAATAAAATGTTTTTTGTTGAAACTGCCAACTGCAGTGAAAAATTAATGAGGCTTGGGAGTGGGGGAAGGTGTCCTACACGTTGCGTCTCGGTCCCCCTAGACGGGACGTAAAACGGAGTTTTCGCCGTGACAGCAGGTTGAGCTCCTACCGTGTTACAGGTGACGTCGTCACGTTAGCCTGTTCCATCCCTGCTAAATTCTTTAAAGAACTACCGTAAGTAAACTTTTAAATTATAATACACTCTACACTAATTGTAATTTCCTGCCCGTGGTTCTATATTGCAACAGTTGACGGCTCATATCAGCAGATAAGCAGCAACAATCTGGGCATTACGGGTGATTCATAAATATGTCATTTCTTATTAATTAGCCCATAAGTGTTGTACACCAGTGTGACACCAAATGCTTGTTGCTGACAGCAGTGAAGAAATGACACTCTAGTGGTTCTGCACATTAGTATAAATAGAGTGATTCTCTATCATTACATCACAGGACGGCGGCACTCTGACAGATTCCATGAACCTGGACACTGATGATCCAGACTCCGGTCCAGATGACACAACAGGCCACAGTGGAAACGGGTCAGAGGATGGACTGGCTGCTGAAAGGATACAGGTAGGTGGCGCTGTCATCCCAAGTTGTGTGGTGTGGAGGATCGGGGCCAAAGTTCCAGATGCTCACAGATGTGAGTCTGGATTCAGGAGGATTGTTTGAAGGCTGGACTCCCAACAGTGATTGGCTGCCGAGGACCTCTCAATCACAATCAGGTTTTTTAGTGGCTGTGAGATTGAAAGTGAGTGAACATCATTAAATAAAGAGCTCCTGCAGGGTCCCAATTTGACAAGTACACTGCTAGGTTTGCTGCTTCGTTTTCGCCAAGGCCCTGTAGCATTCATGACTGACATTGAGGGAACGTTTCATCAAGTAAGAGTTTCCAACCAGGATGTAAACTTCTTACGCTTCCTCTGGTGGCCAGATGGGGACATTACAAAGGACCTACAAGAGCACAGGATGCTGGTCCACATCTTTGGGGCAGTGTCATCCCCAAGCTGTGCTTCATTCGACGACAATCAGCATGACTTCCCAGCCGAGGTTATAAACACTGTTGGTCAAAATTTCTACGTGGATGATTGTCTAAAGGCCGTCAGCACGGTGGAAGAAGCAATACATCTGTACCAGCAGCTAACAGACCTGTGCGGTAGAGGTGGATTTAAGCTCAATAAGTGGGTGAGCAATCATCGCTCGGTGCTGGCCGCCATTCCTGAAGAGCAGAGAGCTAAAGAGGTAAAAACAATTAACCTTGACAGAGACCAGCTCCCTATGGAGAGGGCCCTTGGAGCTCAGTGGGATGTACAGCAAGATACATTCACATTCAGCATCAGAACCAAGCTGGGATGGGATGAGGAAATCCCTCAGGTCATGGTACATCCCATATATAGTTTTTCAAGCTACAACAAAGGAACTCATCTATAACAAATCTACAACCTTGTAAGGGCAAAACCTACTTGTTTTAATTCTGATTAATAAACTAAAGCTTATTCGATTATCATTATGTTGTTTTTTTTAAACGCTCATACAAAACAAAAAAAGTGGAGGGAGAGTAGTCTGAATCGGGTTGTGGAGCATTGCTCTACCTCATCCATCGCACTCATGAGCGTCACATCCACTTGTAGTGCATCATTTCCGGCAGCAAGCTTCTCCTGTTAGACCTTCCCCGAGGTGGTTGGTGGGGTGACGAGCACCCAGCACGTGACCTCTACGATGAGCTTCTACCCACGGAAGTGCCATAGGAAGACACGGATTAAATAGTATGGCTTGTCCACCAGAAGGCTGTATTATGGTGTACATAATATAAAACTTCGGCCCAGTTCTGCTTGTATTGCAATGGTTGGTGTTCCTGAAGTTTCATTTTTCGTCCCTTTTTATTTTTTACATCCATGTTTGTGATGGAATAGTATTGTGAATCGCTAGCTCGCATTGCATGCTGGGAAACAACGTCACTCAAGGAAGTTTTGGCTTCGCTGACACGGTCCTGAAGGGAAGTGGGTTTTAGTGCACTGGAACGGGATGAATGTGTTCAATCAAGCAGTACAAACCTGATTATTTGTCTTAATACTTCACTTGGAATGGCCATATTGTTTAGGATTAGAATTAGATGACAACTTGTTCACAATATTTGTAACTATTCAGTTTGACCAGCAGGTGTCAGTAGAAGACGAAATTTCATGTTGACTATTTCCTAATGGAAGTGCTCTCTTTACGTTGGATTTTTCTCATAATTATTTGAAGTGTAGGCCTGTATCTGCACACAATTTGGAATTCGTCCCAGCGCCCTGAGCTGTAAATTTGGACGGTGTAAAATGAAAATGGCCATCTGCAGCAGAATGAAAGTGAGATTGCATTGTCCAGGTAGGAGGACAGCAGTCAGTCATGTTTCACCTCCAGTCAACACGCAGTGATTCACATGAAGGTCCAAGAGGCCTACAGACCTACACTGCGTCTGGACGTGGCAGTACAGTTGGATCATTGTCTTTGTTGTGTTGTTTGGTCATTGTGATCCAATGTAATGTGAGAGAAGGACGAGTGCAGTTATATTGGAGTGAGTTTTTTAGAGTGTAATAGAAGTTATAATGCAGAGTCTGTTTTTATGAAATGTTCTATCACCTGGCATCCATCCATCCATCCATCCATCCATCCATCCATCCATCCATCTTCTACTGCCGTATCCGGAGTCAGGT
>NW_027466074.1:3310000-3397500 GCF_046127955.1 Nelusetta ayraudi
TGTTTAACGCTTGCCTGGGTGTCTCAAGGTATTAGTATGTTAATTTTGTTCTCTTTTCTTTAGGACAGGAGTTGGCGTAGCGTGAATTTTGGTTTGTAGTGATTCCCCTAGCTTTGTTTATTCCCTTTTTTGAGTTTTCTTTGGTTTCTTTGGCCCTGTTCCCCTGTGGTGAATTCTTCTGGTGGATTCAAGTGATGTAGATGTTGAAGGAGTCTTCATTGACACAGACTTAGTTGTGTAAAAACTGGTTTATTTGCAAAGAAGTCAAAAGTCAGACAGGCACCATGGAAAGCCTGGGGATGTCTCTGGGCCAGATGTGAGCAACTCCGATGATGCTTTGTTCCCATCACCTTTTATACCTCCCAGCAACCAGGGAGGAAGATGCTAGAAGTGGGGGAGAATGTATACATTCCATAGTTGCACCCCCAATGACCATCTGGTTTCAATTTGGTGGCCGTTGGCAACAACAAGACCATATATGGACCCTGAGACGCCCTTAGGGAAGAAGTGCAGCAGGTTCACTGCTGAGTTCACATCAGGCCATATACATAAGATCACATGATGTCATATACATAGATTCAGATACTACACCCCTTATTTTCTTATGTTGAACAGTCTTTTTGGTATGGTACTTATTTCCTTGACACTCAGGCAGCTAAACCTGGTCTATTTTAAATTGTTGTCAAATAAAGCTGTTTCATAGGAAGTCCGTCTCGTCCTCTTAAATTTCAAAGCGTAACGAACCTGTGCGTATTGATGCGTCATGCTGATGCGTAGCCCCTCCAGGATCCCTCCTTGCACTGCCACTCCGTCGTAGTGCGGGGCACCGAGTGCCGCAGGCCCCTCCGCACCCGTCGCCACCGCCGTCTTCGACGCCAGGCCGCATCTCGCCAATTCCTCCTTTACCTCCTCTGCGCTGTTGTAGGTTCGAGTTTCCGTATCCCAGTGGGTCCTCATCTTGGTGAATGGCGTCTGGAACCGGATGGCCTTCTCCTTCAGGATTCTTTTAGCAGTGTTGTACTCCTTTCTCTTTTGGACCATCTCTGTCGCGTAATCGTGATGGAATGATGGTACTTTCTTCCCCAGTTCTATTTTCTTTGTCCATAGCTCTCTCAGGACCCTCTCTTTGGTAGTAAATTCCAGAAAGTTAACAATGATGGGTCTCGGTTGGGCACCGTCCGCTGGCTTCTGTGCAAATGAGCAGTTTGCTCTCTGAATTTGGAAATTAAAATCCGCTGGCAGGTGCAGTTCGCTTTTCAGCAGGTCTTCCACAAACTTGGCCACAGATTCTCCCTCCTCTCCTTCAGTGACTCCATAGATACGTAGGTTGTTTCTCCTCGGCCTGGACTCCAGGTCAGTTAACTTGTCCTGAAGAGCTTTTTGTTCTCTCAATGATATGACCAGAGCGTCATTAGCTTCCTGTGCCCAACGTTCTAGCTTTTCAATCCGCGACTCAGCCTGGTTGATCTTGCCGGTCTGGAGCTCCTGTTCGGTGACGACTTTCGCAAGTTGTTGATTTATTTCGTCTTTGAAGTCGTCCAAGTCTTTTTCCACGTCGTTCCTCAGTGTTTCTCCAAACGTGCGAAGGACTTCTTTTGATTCCGTTTTTAAATCCCTTATCTCCTTGCTAATAATTTTTATGTCCGAGCCCTTTTCTGCGTCGTTAGTCACGAGGAGTTTGTTTCGCCATCTCCCTCTGTTTCAGAGCAAGCTGGTAGTTCCGCCATATTGTCTGTTACCGTGTTTCTCTTTTGGTTGAATCAAGTTTTCCTTCCCATTCCAACGTTCCCCTGATCACTTTGTAGTTAATATGATATCTGACAATAGTTATTCATTTGCATTGGAGAAGGACAGGCCACATGTCTCTTGGCCAGTTGAGTGGCGAAGCTATTCGCTCCAAGGCACTGAAGTATGAATTCTGTACCTACCTACAACCCCCCCTTCCGTGGCCCGCCGACTCGATGCAGGTCTGTCATGTGGCCCGTTGCTAAAAAAGTTTGCCCACCCTCTATACAGACAGTGAGTTGGAGCAAGCTCGTAAGCACTACTTCCAGATGGCCAGTGAGGGGAAATGTGTCATGTTCAAAGAGCTGAGATGCAGGCTGGTGACAAACACTGTCACCAGCATGATTTCTATCTTGAGAGCCAGTCAGCAAGGAGAGGGGGTCTGGTACCCTTCTAAGCATGAAGTCACTGCAATGGCTAAAAGACTAGTGGAGTATTATCCCATGCTGAAGGATTAAGACAAAACAATGAAACATGTAAGTGATTATATTATTTTGCGCACTTAGATTTTGAAGCGTGTGGTTATTTTTGGCTGATACTTTTTTTTATCTGTGCATGTTCACTTTCCATCTTTATTTAAATAAACCTATAGGCTCTTGACTCCAAGTGCAAAACATCACAAATGGACAGTTCTGTATTCAAGTCATATATATATGTACAAAGTGAGGAGCATGGGGGGGAGTGAAATCTTATTTACCACAGGCGAGCACTTACAAGAATCTTCACAAGAGATTCACCAGAGAGGGGCCACAAGAAGAAAAGGCATCGCATTGACTTCTCAGCAAGTGACCAAGAAGAAGATCATGATGCAGACTCAATTGGTGGATCAACAATTATTTTGTGTCACACACCAGGGCGCAGTTCTGATAATGGCCACACTTCACATAAGTAGAAACATGTCCATTTTAATAATAATGATAATGTATGAAAGCTAGGCAATGTTTTGATAGTTTTGGATATCATGATATATCACAGGCATTTTTACATTTGAATTGTCATTTGATATATTTTGATGCTCCAAACAATTTCATCCATTTGACTGATTTACTGATTTGTCTCCTCCATTTCATCAGCCAAAGATGGTCTGACAGCACAGGCCAGACATTATCAGACCCTGCAGGAGCTGTACAAGAAACCAAAACCCAACCAAGATGCTGTCTCCCAAATTCTTGACCTGCAGTTTCAAGCAAGAAGATCCTTCATTGATAGTGATGTTCTGAAAGAACAGGACAAGGCCAACAAAGATCCTGGATGCATATCCATGTGTCAAGGATCTTTATCGTGTAAGTGATTAACTTGTTTTGGTTTATGATGAAAAGCAAGCATTTTTGCAGATTTTAACACTGACTTGCATTATAGGCGATGAATGAGCTGCGGCGCATTCTGGATAAGGGCAACAGAAAATTCATTGATGAACTAAAAAAAGACATGGGAAGACTTCTGCACCAATGTGTAATTTTATGGTGTTTGGAAAAAAAAATGAAGTGATGAAGCCACGCATAACGCTGGATGTAGGTGAGTGGGACATGCCAGTGAGGCACTGCTTCATGTCATTCAGGTGAAAGTTTGTTCGTATTTTCTCACATTCAACACTTCATAGTTCCATGCATGGATGTGGCGTTTCCTTCTTCTTTTTCTTTAGCCAACAGAAGATCCCACAATGTACTCGCAGAAGAGGTCTTTCTGCAAGCCTGTGTTGCTGTTTGATGGGACCCGCTGTCTCATCTGTCTTGGAGCCAC
This sequence comes from Nelusetta ayraudi, assembly GCF_046127955.1. Taxonomy (NCBI): domain Eukaryota; kingdom Metazoa; phylum Chordata; class Actinopteri; order Tetraodontiformes; family Monacanthidae; genus Nelusetta; species Nelusetta ayraudi. The sequence continues at coordinate 3,313,526 of NW_027466074.1, forward strand.
TCCCGCCACCACGTTTGCCAAGGAAGACTTGAGTGACGGTCTGCTTCATCTGATGGATTACTACTATGCCCTGCACCTCACATATCCAAAAGTGTGTGGCAACCCTTCTCTCTGTCATTCAGACAGAAGTGCTACAGGATACTATCCATGAGTGAGACACCACAGCCTCATACAAAAAAGACCATGGCAGAATGGAAAGATTTTATTGGGGAGTAGAGCTGTGTACTAGGCATAGGTAGTGATACACTCCCTTGGTAGTTGTAACTTGAGGGTGGGTGGGAGTCTGTTGGAACAAACATGTTATCAGTGGTGATAGGAACACAACACTATATGCTGTCCCCATACTGTTTTTGTTTTTTTTGTGTCAGGGAATCTGAATCAATATTCAATAATGATGACGGTGAATATTGTAACAATACAACATTACTTGCGTTCTAGAAATGATTGCTTGAGATTGTTTTAAGATGCAATGCTTTAGTGACGTTTTTATTACAAGGCAGTGAAGGCACTGTCAGCAATTTAAGTGAATAAATATTTGTTGACAATATTAATTCTGTTTGCTGAATTATCTTTTTTTTGGGGGGGGAATGGGGGGGTGGATGCTTTGTCTCATTTTGAGAAAAAAAAGCTAATATTGTGAACACTTAAATTAAGAAGAATTGCACTGTTAGTAGGTCTGGTTTTAAGATCTTTTCATTCAAATTAAGAAAGAAGCAAACGTGAAAAAAGAATTGAGAAGCTAGTATCAAGTTTATTTGACTTAGTACAGTCCTTGGAATGAGTGCTTTACTGTTTATTTCAAGAGTTTTTCCATTCTTCAAATGCCTAGATATATCGTCTTATTTTAAGAAATCTTACCAAGTCTAAATATCTTACTGCATTGGCAGATAATTTGACTTGTTTCTAGCCTGTTCTTTCTCAATTTAAGTGTTTATTTCTTAGATATATTTTGCAGTGTGTGGACACCGAGGGGAGCTCTAGAATTGGCTCATTCAACCGACCAACGAGCCAATCAGCAGCGGCGTCACAGGCCCTCCTCCTTCTTTGTTCTCTCTCTCACTTTGACTTCTGCACTGGACAGCCAGGTTTGTGGAGGGAAGGTTGGAACAAAGTAAGGACGGGGTTACCCCATACATTCATGTACGTAGAGTCACTAAGTCTTAAACTCACCAGGTTTGTATCGCTTATCGATAACCCTAATGCCATACAAGTCTATGAGGGTCAAAGGTCAACTTTGTCCTAGGGACATGGGGCCACTTTCAGGTTCATCAGGATCCTCCTGGACACACCCACACCAAATTTGGGGCTTCAAGCCCATGAGGAACCCCGAAACCCTCACTCTAATTCCAGCCTTATCGCTAACCCTAATGCCATACAAGTCTATGAGGGTCAATGGTCAACTTTGTCCTAGAGACATGGAGCCACTTGCTTTTTCATCAGGAGGCCCCAAGAAGCGCACACGCCAAATTTGGGGCTTCCAGTTCTTGAGGAACCCCAAAACCCTAACCCTAATTTCAGCTAACCCTAGTTTCAGCCTTATCGTTAACCCTAATTCAATGCAAGTCTATGGAGGTCAAAGGTCAACTTTGTCCTAGGGACATGGGGCCACTTTCAGGTTCATCAGGATCCTCCTGGACACACCCACGCCAAATTTGGGGCTTCTAGCCCATGAGGAACCCCGAAACCCTCACTCTAATTCCAGCCTTATCGCTAAACCCTAATGCAGTGCAAGTCTATGAAGGTCAAAGCTCAACTTTGTCCGAGAAACATCAAGTGTTTTTTTCATGAATCATTCATCAATGTTAAGAGTTTGCTTTTTAGGAGAATTCACAATAAAAATACATTGACACTGTCAAGATGGACTCAAGCACTATTATTGAACTATACTGTATTTTTTGAGTGATGTGAAGCTTTTGACAAGCGCTGCGCAAAGGAGGCCCATTTGTTTTTGTTTTTTTTCAGGGGGCCCAAAATTCCTGGCGGCACCCCTGAGCGTTCATCTCCAGCACTAAGGCAGTGGAGCTGCCGGCCACGAGAGAAGAATTAACCAGTCCATTGAAACCATTTGTTTGGTCTAGTGAGTGGCAACAGTCCTTTGAGGATCTTAAGTGCCTTCTCAGCTGTAACCCTGTCGTGTCTGCTCCAAATTTTTCCTCATTGGCTAGAAGCCCCAAATCTAGCGTGGGCACTTCTTGGGGGCTCCTGATGAAAAAGCAAGTGTCCCCATGTCTCTAGGACAAAGTTGAAAATTCACCCCATAGACTTGCATTGAATTAGGGTTAACAATAAGGCTGAAACTAGGGTTAGGGTTAGGGTTAGGGTTAGCTGAAATTAGGGTTAGGGTTTCGGCGTTCCTCAAGTACTAGAAGCCCCAAATTTGGCGTGGGCGCTTCTTGGGGGCTCCTGATGAAAAAGCAAGTGGCCCCAAGTCTCTAGGACAAAGTTGAAAATTCACCCCATAGACTTGCATTGAATTAGGGTTAACAATAAGGCTGAAACTAGGGTTAGGGTTAGGCTTAGCTGAAATTAGGGTTAGGGTTTCGGGGTTCCTCAAGTACTAGAAGCCCCAAATTTGGCGTGGGTGCTTCTTGGGGGCTCCTGATGAAAAAGCAAGTGGCCCCATATCTGTAGGACAAAGTTGAAATTTCACCCCATAGACTTGTATGGCATTAGGGTTAGGGTCCAAGAGTACACATACACATTTTCTTTTGCTTTTTTGATTTAAGCTCATCTTCTCCAGCTGCAAAGGTACAGAAACCTTTCTGTGTTTTGATGTTGTGTGTGAGAAAACATCACTTTTTTCTGTAAACTTGTGTTATCATTGTCCTTCATTGAAAATGACACAATCTTTCATTTCATTGTTCAGATGCCGAACACCAAGGCATTCCGTCGCTCTCTGGCCATGAAACGACGCCTGGAGCAAAAACGGGATTGGACACCTTTTCCACCTCGGAAGGACTTTGAACGTCGTGAGTACTTCCACGTTCATGATTTCATGTTCTGCCTGTGTTATGTTGTATTCCAAATAAATCTTACAAAAACATATTTAGATTTTTCTTTTTTGTCAATTTACACAGGGCGCGGTACTGGTCAGCGACCTGCGTGCGAAGATGGCCCGTTTTGCTCCTGACTGACAAAACAGTGCAAGTTCGTTCTTAAGGCCCAGCAACCAGACAAGAAGGTATGGGTCGTGATTTTGTCAAGCCACGAGTTTCTTTCTGTTTTTGTTCTGGTGGTGGGAGACTCACATCTCTGTCCACTTGTGGATGGTTTTGTGTTCTCGCCCTGGGCAACAACCTTGAACACGGGCTTGTAACAGACTCCGCCCAGGATTTTGCTGCGCTACTGGCAACTGTGTTGGACCGCTGGCCCAAGGTTTGTTTATCTGCTGTGACAAACAAATTTGAACACATGAATGTCATCACCACTTTGTTTTATCAATATCAAGTAATTCCATGATCCATTGTTCAATAACAAGAATATTCATGAATTTATTTTGCATTTTTATGTTTGTTTGGGTTTTTTTTTTATATATACAACTGTTTTGTAGGTGTTTGTGCTTGACTTTCCACCTCGCCTGACTGTCAAGCCAGAACTACAAACAGCGCTACGTCAAGTATATCATCGTGTTGCTGCAGGCATGGGTGTGTAAAATACATATTTTTGTTGTATTTTTTTCTCTTCAGTGACACTGTGCTAACAGATATTTCTTAGAATTGTGTGATTACACAATTGATTATGTGACACTTCTTCCAGGTTTAACATTTGTGTATATGGCCGATCACCTCCCCCTTCGTCAGCTGTACAAGGTGGTGTTATGATGGTGTAAGTTTTGCCTTCTTCAGCCTTACTTGCTCTTCATTTGATATGACAAATATGTGTTAACATGTTGTTTTCTGTTTAGGTGCACCTCAGGACTGATTTTGGAGGAGCGTCTGCATGCTGCAGTGCTCCATCAGCTCGCACCCCCTTCACCTGGTCCAGGGTGTCTCCCAGAGTGGTTGTGACAGGTCCTGTCCACATGCCAGTGTATGGACCTGCTCCTGAATGGACTCTTGTTGGACAGGAGGTTGAGGTAACCTGTTCATCCCTCTTTTTTTTTTTTTCCCCCCCAATCGTGTATTTGTCAAACTGTGCAACTTTTTATTTTAAAAATGAACACTTATCCTAAGTTGACTCTGATTTCCTCTCCTCTTTTTTTTATAGACAGTACCAACAGCTGTTGAGACTGCATTTCACACAGACATCCCGTCCAATCCCGTGTGGTTCAGTGAGGCTGTGCTGCTGGACCACATGGAGACCGTCGTGGAGTCATCTGGCAGGGTTTCCCCAGCTGCCACGGTAACATTCACACAATTATTCATACACTTATCAACTAGGGGTGGGTGAAAAAAAAAAATCAATATTGCAATATATTGTTGTGCTTTCTGTCGCAATAAATAATCGATACACTGACGGCAAATATCAATATTTTTTTCCAAAGACCACCTGTCCACCTGTCCCGGGAAAGATAAAATCTCTCCCAGGACACAATTTGTCCCGTTTTTTAGGGAAAATGACAAAACCTCATTTAATTTCCGTCTGTGGTCTAGATAGGGTTGCCAACCCTCCCGTAAAATACGCGATTGTCCCATATTTGGCAACTAAAAAGCCTGTCCCGTAATGAACTGATGGGGGACGCACTTCACTTTTTCACGTATATTTTGGGGACACGGTTATTTATTTCTTTATTTTGTCTGCATCATTTTTTTTTATTGATTTTCAGAATCGGGGCAGTGAAAGGATTTTTTTCCCTCTCTCATCTTCCCGTCGGTTTGTATATCCCAAGTCCCCAAGTTGCGATAAGACAAGTTGCTACTGACTTTACATTACCAGAAAGCACTGTCCTTGTTTACATGAAAGTTATTAATGTTCATGCACTTTAATATGTTTGCTTGTGCAGTGCACGTTTGTTTGTACATTATACAAAGTTTTGGAATAAATGCAAGATCACAGGCATTTTCCTTTTTATGGGTATTTTTTTCTTTTTCAGTCACATATTGTGACGACCCTGTCTCTATATAACTTGTTGTGGTTCCCAGCTGTTTTCCCATTTCTAGGTAGCGGTGGATGTGGGAGTGGCATCTTCCGATTAGGGCACCTGTGCCGATGCCCCCCGCAGGATAAAAGGCCGACTGCATGTGCCGCTCGGTCTCTTCTCCATTCTCCATCCAGCAGCCATGGGCATCTGGCCGACTCTCAGCTTCTTCTGTTCTGTTTTGCACCTGACAACACCCCACATCCTATTATTCACTCATCCACACTTACATTACTGATGAATACTGACAAACACACACCATATATTTCATTATTTTGCTTACAATTATCTATTTTGTTATAATAAACCTTTTGATTAATTGCAATCCGCAATCCCTTCCGTTATTGTCATAACTCTTGAGCCGGGTTATGACAATATCGTCTGCAAAATTTCGAAGATATCGTGTGTCGTGATGTTGTCATTATCGTGGGCCAAATATCGTCACAGTATGGAATCGTGGGTTAGCCGTATCGCCCCACCCCTATTATCAACACAAGATCACATATGTACAGTACATGTACAGTTTAATTAGTGTGTTACTTTGTTTATGAATTCATTTCTTTATGTTCTTCCAGATGTCCAGCCTGAGACGTCGATCAGCACACGTTGCCTCAAAAACCAAAACAAACCAGTGACATGTTGGTATTTGGGATATGTGTATTTCATTGTGTGCATCTTTGTGATAGGACAATAAATGCAGTTCTTTAAACGTTACTTTGTGTCCTTGTATTTGCAGGTGTGGGCAACACGTTCAACTGTCCACATGACTGAGTCTGCCTCCAGCAATGTCACAGCAGTGCAGCAGGTTTGTACTTATTCATTTCCACTTCATCACCTGTGTGTGTTTTCTAGGCTTTACACCGATCTTATCGGCTGTATCGGATCGGCCGATATTTGGCATTTTTTGAAACGTTCGTGATCGGGCGTCATGTCATGAATCACCGATCAATGACGTCATGGTCGTGTTGAAACTTTTTTAATCTGTCTCATTTCCTCCAAAGTAGTTTTACAGCATTGACATGTTTATTTGTTTGTATCCGAGACATAATGATTCATGATTCAAAGGCCTTCATTTTCGTCTTCGTGCCTCTTCCTGTTTTGAGTACTGTCGCTATGTGACGGACAATAAAGTTTCTTTGAATCTTCACGACAGCAACATCCATGGGCGACACAAACAAACGTGTCGGGAGTGTGGAAGTTTTTCAAAGTGAGAGGAACAGACATAGCACAAGCTATCTGCAATATATGCAACGCTACAGTACTTCGCGGGGGAACTTTGGTAAAAAAATTTCAACACCACAAATTTAATCAGGCACTTGGAAAAGATACACACAGAGGAGCATGTCGAGTTTAAGAAACGCAGCGCGGAGAAAGAAAAAGAAAAGCAAACTCTGAAACGGATGCTAAAGCAAACAACTTTAGACGGTGCTCCTGAGAAGGCAAGGGGTGTACAGAAACAAGTATTTATTGCCCCTAACGTGATCGGATCGGTGATCGGTTTATTTAAACTCACTGATCGGTGATCGGCACAAAAATCGTGATCGTGTAAAGCCTAGTGCTTTCCTTTCTATGTTTATTGGCATAAAATCACATCTTTCTTATTTTAATCAGGTGGAGGCGACACCACAGATGACCAGAGCTGTGCCCGTGGTTCCTGTGGCTCCCGTGGTTGCCAGCACCAAGCCAGAGGAGGCCAGCACCGTCCAGGAGGCAACACAGAAGATCAACGAAGCTAAGGAGGCTTTTCTTTCTTCTTCTGTTGCCTCTGACTGCTCCGCTCGTTCTACGCCTCGCACATGTGATTTGTGATCCATCATCAGTTAGTACTAGTGAAGATGCAGTGGCAGATCATGGCACTGGTATTAGATTAGCCAAGGTTCTGCATGGTTCTTTTCATCAAGGCGAAACCGGTCACGGTTTAAAATTCCAGCACCAGCTGGCAACAGTGAGTCACTTCAGAAGAGCAAAACTCCTCACTTTGACATGGATAATTCTGACGTAGAGTTTGTCAGTGCTGTGACCAATGAAGAGTGTAACTTCTCTCCCCTTGATGTTGATGTTTGTTTAGACCTTAGCAAAAACTTGAAGATTCATTTGGACCGTGCAAGTTTTCCAATTTCTGATTGCAAAGGCCCATTAGGTTCGCCGTGTACAAATGAGAATGTAGAGGCTGATGGAAACTGCTTCTTCAGAGCCATCAGTCAAGCTGTGACTGGTTTATAGACACAGAAGTGGAAATTCAGGTTGCAGCAGATTGTTTACGATTAGATGTGTACACTTTTAACGATGGTCATGGGTTGAAGTACAGCTCTTGCAAGAAACAATTCTCACATTGTATACATTTATGGATGTATTTGTTTTATATGGAGGCAGTTACCATAATCCAAATTAAAATAAGAATATAATAACAGAAATGCTTTTTCATTTTAAGAACGAAGCTGCATTATTTGACTCATAATTAAAATGGTTAATAAGTCATTCAATCTGCATTTTCATTTTCTTATTCATGACTGCTCATTCTTGTACTTAATTCAAATGAAGGAAAACACATTTGAGATTTAATTTTCAAAACATGCACCAGCAAAGAGTTACCAAAATTCAATATGAAAAGTAAAATTCAAAAATGAAAAAGCAATAGCAGAATGCTTTTTCATTTTAAGAACGAAGCTGCATTATTTGACTCATAATTAAAATCATTAATAAATATTGCTATATGCATTTTCATTTTCTTATTCGTGTCGCACCTTTTATGACACAATCAAAAAGAAAACTGAGAGCATTGCTTTTTAATTTTCGTGGTCCTGCCCTGCACAAGAGTTACCACAACTCGAAAACGAAATCGCAATCTCAAAGTAAGCGCGCGGCGCAGGAAAGTGACGTCAGCAGCTCTCCACCTCCGCTGTGGGTATGTAGGGGAGGAAATATCTAGACACAAATAGTAATATCTCCCCAATACGTATTCCGTCGTTCCGGTGTCAAGGTGAGGATTTCAAAGTAAAATACATAATAATTAATTTAATCTGACTCCATTTAATAATAATAACTTTACTTTTATACATTGATTGAGAGAAAGACTTGATTAACAATTAAGAATATAGACTCAATAATAATAAACTTCTCGTGATCTGACATTAGTCTTCAGTTCAGGGATGGCTTCTATAAATTAACAAAACTATTCAGTTTGTTCATTAAACATGGAAGAATAGCCTGATGTCTGGGTTGGAGTATTCAGAGGTTATTGAACATGATACCCAATCTTATCTGACCAACTCAGAGGTTAAGGGTTTGAATAATGTCCAGTGAAACTTACCATATAACTAAGGTCTTTGGGATTCTGATTAATCCCTATCTTAGTTCAGTGATGGCAGATATAAACAAAGCATTCAGTGACCTTCTTAACATAGAAGAACAGCCCAGACATCTAGGTTGAGATGTTCAGAGGTTTATATCTTCCAACTCAATAGTTAGAAAAACATGACACTCAATCTTTTCTATTCAACTCAGAGGTAAAGAGTACAAGCATTACTCAAATGAATTTACCATATAACTGAAGACTAAATCAATATCTGATGTCAGATTGCTCTCCACATAGAAACAAAAGTCTCAACAAGTTAATATTGAAGGGGAATGGATAACATACCAGTTTATTGCGATGTCCAGAGTAAAAATGCAGCAAAAATGTAACAGACCGGTTGTGTAAAAATGATGGTAGAAAAAATCAAGAAGTCAAAGAAAAAGAAGAAGGAGAGAGAGAGAGAGAGAGAGTGGGTCCCAGAAAAGGAGAGAGAAAAGAAGAGAGCTTCAGATTCTTGTTCCTTCCCTTAAATATCCTCCCAGAACAGAGACACTGCTAAAATGCATATTTAAAAGATTCAAATCAAATCTACTCTTCCTACTCGGGAACCTTTTGGTCATCAGGGGTAATTTTCCACAGCAACAATAGATCACCAAGACCTTCATACCTCTCGCACTGACACTCACAACATTTCAAAGGAAAGTTCTAAACAAAAGGCAGAGACAGTCCCTGAATGCAAATCCAACAAACACAAGGAGATACCTTTTGGCCCTCGGGGGTTCCTTTCCCGCGACATGTAAATCATGTAAGTTAATTACAATAGGTGAGATTGATACAGTTGTAACCCCTGTCTTTGAAGAACTTCCATTGTTAGAGAAAACACTTCAGGATGTGGATTTGACTGTCTTACAGGTATGGCGGTATGACGCCAAGTGTCATTTGCCTCCTGTTATGTGTAAATTCTAATGTTTGTGAATTTAATAAATGTATATATATATATAGTGTATATTTAAAAAAACAAAACAAAACAAAAAAAAGGTATAGCGGTATGACACCACTTTGCCATCGTTACTTTTCACGTCATTGAAGTTGCCGGTAAACAAGATTTAAATCGCCGAAAAACGTGGACCACTGACGGATCTCGTTGGTCGGACAGATTTGAGCATGGCGCACATTGACACAATTGTTCAAACCCTGCTGGATTTAGCTTCCCAGGTGGAGTTGAATAGTGTATCTGAATGTGATGCTCGGGACCGAGTTGAGCAGGTATTCTGCCGTCCCAGATACGGACGCAAACAAGGTTGCCCTAGCCAACCTGTTGTCAGTTATGGAACACCTTGATGCACCAGCACAACATCAAAGCTAAAGCTATTTGTTACATGGGTGGAGTAACAGCTGTTCGGCGTCGGCCACCAGTCCATCCGACGAAGGATGCGAAGCAACAGATCAATCCGTCGACTGGTGGCAGATGCTGGTGCGAGATTTGTCAGTGGTCCACGTTTTTCGGCGATTTAAATCTCGATTACCGGCAACTTCAATGACGTGAAAGAAGTAACGATGGCAAAGTGGTGTCATACCGCCATACCTTTTTTTTCTTTTCTTTTCTTTTTAAATAAAAAAAAGAATATATATATATATATATATATATGTATATATATATGTATATATATATATATATATATATATATATATATATATATATATATATATATATATATATATCTTTATTAAATTCACAAACATTAGAATTTACACATAACAGGAGGCAAATGACACTTGGCGTCATACCGCAATACCCACAGGTGGAGAGCTGCTGACGTCACTTTCCTGCGCCGCGCGCTTACTTTGAGATTGCGATTTTGTTTTCGAGTTGTGGTAACTCTTGTGCAGGGCAGGACCACGAAAATTAAAAAACAATGCCCTCAGTTTTCTTTTTGATTGTGTCATAAAAGATGCGACACGAATAAGAAAATGAAAATGCATATAGCAATATTTATTAATGATTTTAATTATGAGTCAAATAATGCAGCTTCGTTCTTAAAATGAAAAAGCATTCTGCTATTGCTTTTTCATTTTTGAATTTTACATTTCATATTGAATTTTGGTAACTCTTTGCTGGTGCATGTTTTGAAAATTAAATCTCAAATGTGTTTTCCTTCATTTGAATTAAGTACAAGAACGAGCAGTCATGAATAAGAAAATGAAAATGCAGTTTGGATTATTTATTAACGATTTTTTTTATGAGTCAAATAATGCAGCTTCGTTCTTAAAATGAAAAAGCATTTCTTCGGTCATGTTTCACCTCCAGTCAACACGCAGTGGTTCACATGAAGGTCCAAGAGGCCTACAGACCTACACAGAGTCTGGATGTGGCAGCACAGTGGCATCATTGTCTTTGTTGTGTTGTTTGGTCATTGTGATCCAATGTCATGTGAGAGAAGGACGAGTGCAGTTCTATTGGAGTGAGTTGCTTACAAATACAGATCGCACGATTTCTATCCCAATTGTTAAGTGGGAAAGAGACCTGTCTCTCCAGCCTCACTCTAATTTTTGGCGAACAATCTGCCTGAACACCTTTTCACTGATAAAACAACCTATTCTACAATTAATACATTTTAAAGTACTCCACAGGATCCACTACACTGGACAGCGGATGTTTCAGATGGGCATGACCGCCTCTCAGACCTGCTCACACTGCACAGTTAATGTCCCAGATAATTACCTACACGCTGTATGGCATTGCCCACCAGTAAATAAATTCTGGCACGTAGTATGCAATGATCTATCAGCACAGGTTGGTTACAACATCACAGCCACTCCTTCTTTTTGTCTCTTAGGGGACCTCAGTGATATCACATCAGATAAGGCAGAATCTCGCATGCTGATCACCTCCTTATCTATCGCTAAGAAAACAATCCTCACAAACTGGAAAACAAAACAACACCTGCACATTGCACAATATAGGAACTTACTGTTAGACCACACCTCCTTGGTAGGAATGTCTGCTTCATCCTATAACTAACTAGTAATCAATCAATAGCTGAGGCTGCTGGTTGATGTGGGCAGCCGTGGTGGGGGGTCGGGGGTTGGGTGGGTGGTGCTCCAGGGGTGGTGCTCCGGGAGGGGGGGGGGCGTCCCTGGCTCTGGTCTGGGGGCCCCCTTGTTGGTGGGAGGGCTGGTCCGTCCCTGTGTTTGGGGACTGGCGCTGGATCGTACGCGGTGGGGTCGCATGCCTGGGGTGGGGCTGCGCGTTCGCCGGCTACCGCTCCTGTGTGCCCTGGTGGTGCGGTGCGGTGGGGGGCGGGCCCCCTTTGGCTCCTGGATCCCTGTGGTGTCCCCGGCCCCGATGTCGCTGAGGGGGCGCCCTGACTGGGAGTCCCCCCTGGTCACATAATAGGTGTTTTTCTTTTTTGTTTTTTTTTCCCTAAATTTTTAATTAATTAATTTATTTTCTTCTGTTTCGGGAGATTTGTGTCTTGGGTGGTCGCTGCCCGGCCTTCTGGCCTTAAGACCCTCTCCAATCTTAATAGCATTATAGACACTTAGGGCCTGGGGGGGTGGTTCGTGCACTGCGGCCGCCGCCCTGCTCAGCAGCAGTGTGGTTGCCCCAGGGCCTTACCACCCTTCCATTTTAAACGCACCATAGTTCAACACACCAGCAAGTGCACATATACACACACTGACACCCCTACACACAGTGGGGTCGGCCTGCTAGCGGGGGCGGGATCCGGCATCTTTCCCACTCTGGATGGGCCCTGTGCAGTCCGGTGCCCCTGGGGTGCGAGACCGGCTGGGCCTATGGGGACCTCGCCACTTGCGGCGATGCGCCATACTGGGTCCGTAGGGGGGGGGCATCTGGGTGCCCGGGCCTGCCTTGGGTACCGATCCTCCTGGTGGGTGAAGGGGATGGGTCCTGTCATGGGGATGAGTCCGGTCTCGCTTGCCCTGGGGGGCCGCGTCCGGAGGACGGGCTCTGCTGTCTGTTCGCCCCGGGTGGTGTCCCTTCTCCTTGGGGTATCTGCCTCCCTGTCATCTTGCCCTGGCTCCTCGTGGGGCGGGTGCCCTCCGGTCCGGGGGCCTGCTGCTCCGGGTCTCTTCCTGGCCGGCATTGCAGCGGGTGTGCCGTGTCCGGGCCCCCCCGCCCTGGACTCGTCGCTGGCGTGGGGCGGTTGCGGCCTCGGAGGCCGCACTAATTGGCAGCCTACTTCCAGTGACGTACTTAAACACACTCCCACATTCAGGTACACACACCACCACATCCACACACACACACACACACACACACACACACACACACACACACACACACACACGCATGCACACACACGCATGCACACACACACACACACACACACACACACAGGAGCAGCAGCTCTAATTGGCTGAGAGCTAAATATCTTCTTATCTTACTGGGTGTAAATGAATCTGTCCATTTTTTAAATGTCAAAATTTAACATTTGGTTTCTATTTTTTCAGATATTATTTCCGTCAAATTCATTTGAATCAACAGAAGAAGAAAATCAGTGTGTAGTTCAAACTTTGTGCGTCTTTGTGTTCAGTTTTTCTGCTGTAGTTGTGCTTTTCTTTTCATTCCAGATGAATTCCACTCAATTTCCTTTTCAAACCTTGTAGGTGTTGAGTGAGCTGCAGCGCCCCCTGGCTACAAGTTTCATACTGTGACTCTGCCGACCGAGGTAAAAAAAACAACAAACTCTGACACTTTGCTGAGGTCCTCCTGGAGGAGCTGAAGGTGCAGAACCTTCTCAGGCCTCTCTGAGGAGGAACTTGCGGCTGTCGGTCCTCTGCTGCCCCCTGCTGGTCACACAGGCCTCTTACACCTCCGTTTGTCTGTTCAGCACATATTACATTTTTGAATGGCTCTATAAACGTCACTGATGAGACGATTTTATGATTCCTGCAGTTAAATGTTTTTAATTCCAAATCTGCAAAAACCTTCTGATCAATGAAGACAGAGTTGATTAAAATGATTTCAAAATTGACCCGTTTGAGAAAAGCTGCACTGTGGCATTGTTTGCATGTTGTTTTAGCTCTCAGTGGCTTCATTTCGCATTTTTCTTAAAAGCTTCGTTTAGTGGTCCATTGTGGTCAATGGGACACTGAACATCCGCTTTGTGTGCCCGAGTTTTAAGAGGATCAGGTGCGGACATTTTAGCATTTAAATTATTATGGCTTATTAGCATAGGTACGTAGTACCTCACCTGTCCGTTCTTTTTACAGTGCTTCCTGAACACCTCACCGGCACACTACAGCCGCCTGCTAGCACAAAGCTGCGCAGAGCCTCCTCGTTGTTCTCCTCACCTGGAGGACGCTTGGTGATCAAGACCTGTGGCCCAAAACTCGGTCCTATAAGATAAGTGCAGGAACACTGCCGCTTCGCCCGCACTTGATTGTGCTAGCCGCCCCGTACAGACGGTGGACGGTGCATGTTGCTTCCGTCCCGCCTTGGTTTTACTTGTTGTTTTTCAGTTCTCGTTGTGTTTTTCTTCGTTTGCTTACGTCGCCACTGCTGACCCTCAGACAGCAGACGTTACACTATCAAGTCGCCGGTCCAGCTACAGTGGTGTGCGTGCGTGTATGCGTGTGCGTGGTTGGTGGGAACTTGGTTGGTGTGTGTGTGTGTGTGTGTGTGTGTGTGTGTGTGTGTGTGTGTGTGTGTGTGTGTGTGTGTAATTGTATTGTTTGTTTGTTTTTCTTGCTATTTCAGTACATGTGACAGATTTTAGGGAACTTTTAGTAACCAACTGTTTATCTTTTCTTTTGTAGTCGCTGAGAGCTGCTGGTGGTGGCGGTGTCCCGGGTGGTGGGCCCCTTCGCGTGCTGTGACCCGGGATTGTGGTTGTTTTCTTCTTTTTTTTTGCACTTCACTTTCTTTGCAGGTGTGTCACGTGTGAGTGGGGTGTTCCTTGTTTTCTTTGGTTCCTCCCCCGTTTGGCCCCCTCATCGGTAAGCCTCAGTTTCTACACCAAAAATAAGGAGCTCAGTAGCTCTGTTTTAAGTGTTGGTCTGTTTGTTCCTTTTATTTTTAAATGTTGAATAAAAATTGGTTTGATATTTTAAACATTCTGAACCACATCTCCTACTCCTTCCTCGTAGAACTTACCTGTGTGCCTAATTATTACTTTTGTGTTTAGTAGAACTCCCTGGGTGAAATTCCCAGGGTGGCGTTGTCGGTTCCTTTTCATTTTGTTAAATTCCCAAGATTAAATCTTGCTTTATCAGATAGCCATAACCACTCTCATCGCCACAGGATATTTGAGTCAACTGAGTCAAACTGTCGTGTCTACTTCCCAGTCTCAATAAACATGTTCACTACTGCTTTGTGCGAGCTTCTTAAATGGAGGTTTGTCGGGGTTTTTCCCTTTTTAGAAGCAAGCCACATATTTTGTGTCTTTCCACCACAAGACATTGGCTTTTGTCACTCTCTTCGTCGTATTGGGAAAAAGTGGCATACCGGACTTTCCCGCCGCGAGTCGCTCGTCAACATACTGCTGTGAAAGAGGGGTGACGTCACAGAACGCGACGTGCATTTAGGTGCTGCTGCGTAAAATGCAAACATTTTCCTGGGCAAATATTCATTTGACAGACGTAAACAAAGTGAAATATGACTTCAATTTAAGTTTGTTTTAGTTTGTTTTTATAAACACACAAAAAAGTTTGAGTTAGTTATCGTTTTTGAAAACAGTTCTTGACTTCTACTTTAGAGATATTGATGACGAGTTGTTGTATATAAACAGTGTGACTATGTGGTTCGGCAAGCGGTGGTGCTGTCTGTACATAGCTTAGCAAACGGCTAGCGCTAGCACCCCCTTTAAATGCCAGAGTGAAAAGATCCACACGGAGTGTTATGACCCACGGGTGGGTCTAGGTTCCTCTATCTTTGTGTCTGTGTGTGTGTCTGGATGTCGGCTGCTGATTGGACGCGCCACGGCTGAGAAGGAGGAGCAGTCGAGCCAGCCTGACGGTCGTCCCTCCTCCGCTCCCAACTCTGCAGTTAGTCACTTCTGAAATGGTGTTAGAGCACGCAGCCGTAGGTAGTGATGGCCGATCGAGGCTTTGTTGAAGCTTCGACACTTGTTTCAAAAAATGGTTCATTACTCGAGGCTTCAATGACACAGTGCTCGAGGAGGTCATCTAGTGCTCAATAAAATGAAGTGCAATGGAAACGTGTTCATTGTTTCATAGGTTGTTTGGGATTTGATTCGCCATGCATTCTTGTTGGACAACACTACATGCTTGTATGGTTCAATGCTGACACAATAAAATAAAAATGAAAAATAAAGACAATGTCTCTTTTTTTGGCACGACTGATTGTAGTAGACTATAGCTCTATACTTAGCCTGACAGTTTGTGCAATGAATTATATTATATCCTAAAACAAGACTAAATAGCCCATAGTTTAAAAAGATGTTCAATAGTAAGTGTTCAGTGGGTCAGATGTCAAATGTGATCTATTTAAAATGTAGAATAGATGAGCTAAATAACACATATATAATACACATTGATGGGAATTGAACCGTCGCCTCAGTCTTGCAAGTCCAAGATTGTCATAATGTACCACAAACCCAAATCACACTCCCTTTTTTTCATCTAAGCTGTTTGAGTAGCGTTAGCACACCGTGATTCCTCATCAACTACAGGCCTACACTTCAAATAATTATGAGAAAAATCCAACGTAAAGAGAGCACTTCCATTAGGAAATAGTCAACATGAAATTTCGTCCTCTACTGACACCTGCTGGTCAAATTGAATCGTTGCAAATATTGTGAACAAGTTGTCATCTAATTCTAATCCTAAACAATATGGCCATTCGAAGTCAAGTATTAAGACAATTAATCAGGTTTGTACTGCTTGATTGAACACATTCATCCCGTTCCAGTGCACTAAAACCCACTTCCCTTCAGGACCGTGTCAGCGAAGCCAAAACTTCCTTGAGTGACGTTGTTTCCCAGCATGCAATGCGAGCTAGCGATTCACAATACTATTTCATCACAAACATGGATTTTAAAAAATAAAAAGGGAAAAAGGGAAAAATGAAACTTCAGGAACAGCAACCATTGCAATACAAGCAGAACTGGGCCGAAGTTTTATTTTATGTACACCATAATACAGCCTTCTAGTGGAAAAGCCATACTATTTAAGCCGTGTCCTCCTATGGCACTTCCGTGGGTGGAAGCTCATCGTAGAGGTCACGTGCTGGTTGTGCGTCACTCCTCGTGGCCCTTGTAAGGGGATCTGCAGGACATGTGATTCATGTGAGTATATGGAAAATATGGGTCAATGTAGTCAGTTGTAACATGAGAAGCTTGCTGGCCAGAATAATGCACTACAAGTGAATGTCACACTTTTTTTTTTGTTTTGTATGAGCATTTAAAAAAAAACAACAACATACTAATAATATGGATTTTGACCATGTATGTTTTGGAGTTCAATGAAAGAGGTTAATATATATATATATATATATATATATATATATATATATATATATATAGAGTCAGCTGCTTTCAGTTGACATATTAAATCTATTATGATATGGAACGATAGTTCATAATGTACGTGTTACTTGCTTTGCAGATAAGGTGTATCCTATTTCTTGTGCTCCTGGTTATTTTAAAAGGCAGACAAGCACGTTGTTTGCTGTTGGAGGGCTACAACAAGACTTCGATGCTACGCTTTGTGCCGTCGCTACGGACCCCAAAATCTCGTTCTTGTTGGATTCGGGTTCTGCGCAGACTGGTGGTAGAGTTTGTGTACAGGTTTTGCAAAGGAACGGTGTCTTCAGTTATACACACGCTCATTAAAGTGCCGACCGTGGAGGAAGCTGGTGCCGCTGCACGCCGTTTCCAGCAGAATAACAGCGAAATTACCAAAATAAAAACAAATCAGGAAAACATGTCTTTGCTGTGCTTTTATTTACAAAGTTAAAATTCTTCTAACTTATAAAAAATGTGAACGAAAAGGTAGAAATATAAATACGAAGGAATACGTATTTGTTCAGGGCTGCGCAAAGCTGGAGCCCTGCATTTGCTGCGCTAGCCTTTTTAAAAAGGTCTCCGTTGCGCGTTATTTGAATATGTCCATCTCTTTTAGAAGAGAAAGCATCGCCCCGGTCTCATCCTCTCTCCAAATGTCAGCATTCTTATTCGCGTTTGCCAGGTTGTTTCGCGCCGTCTGTTTTGTTAGATAACGTAGTTGTGCGGTCATGAGTCGCGAGAGCGAGGCGTGGCGCATGCGCACTCGCATTGTCCAGTTAATAGTCCGATTAAGGCGTATACATGGCAGAGAAATTCGAATTCCAATCGCATTATCTGGGTGTCTCAATCGGAGTTCTCCGATTCCAATCGAAGTTCTCAAACTCCAATCATAATCGGAGTAAGGTGTTTACACGCACGTGAGTTCTCCGATCATAATCGGACTAAGGCAATAATTCGATTTTCTCTAGTGCCATGTAAACACACTGAATGTAGTGGTTCAGACCAGACGCGAACAAGCGCGCGGCTCGTGCCATTCATTTCAATGGAAGCCGAGCGCCGACGAATTTCGCGAGCGAGGCTCCAACTGGTTCACACCAGACGCGAACAGCTCCGCGACGGTCGACAAGCGCTTCTGCTCAGCTGCAGTCTTTTTTTCACTCCCACTTGAGCTTCTTTTTTTTTTCTTTAAAAAAAATTAGAAAAAAAAAATAATTTTCATCATCGCCCCCCCTCGCCCCGTAGCCAGCCCGCTCCGTAGCTTACTTTTTTGTGTGTGTGTGTGTGTGTGTGTGTGTGTGTGTGTGTGTGTAAATAAATAGAAACACGCACTCAGGTGTCCATCTCAAGACAAGACCTCTTTCATAATGATCATTGACCGGCATCTCTAGGATCAAACAGACGTATTTTGATCAAGTCTTCCTCTCTGTGTGTGTGTGTGTGTGTGTGTGTGTGTGTGTGTGTGTGTGTGTGTGTGTGTGTGTGTGTGTGTTAATCTCTCTCACACTCTGATACAATGTACTGACAAATATAACATACAAATATGATATATGATCGAATTTATCATTCGGTTTTTATTTTTGAAATTAGTTTATTTTGAAAATTCACCGGATTTTCTCGTTTTTATTGAGCGACTTCCTGTACTATTGACGAGGATCGCTCGCGGCTCGCGCACGAAATAGAGCAGACGCCGAAACAACAAATGCATGCCGCGAGCCGCGCAACCACCACATTGATTAATGTGGGTGCCGAATGGAAGCGCTCGTCGGCGCTTCGCGGCGCTTTGTGGCGCTTCCGCGTCCAGTGTGAACCGGGCGTTACGTCGCTCGGAAAAATGTGTCGCCTGAGCCTCCGCCCCCTCCGTGCCCATTGGCGGAGGGAGGGCTCATTGAAAAAAAAAAAAAAAATCGGTGTTCCTTCGGCACGCCTGGGAAACTCTGAAATTATGAATAACTTAAGCTCGTTTTTGTCCCATTTGCCTGCATCAGCCCGTCATGATATTGTTAAATTAATTGAGAGCCACCCACTATTGTTTTCTGACCACCCCCGCTGTAGAATAGCATAGAAGTAGAGGGACATGCCACAACTAAGCAGCACGCACACAGAGTCATTATTGGGAAGTTAAGAAAGAAGCTTTGGCTCTCCTTCTGACAGTGCTCATCTTGATGTTAATTTGGGATCAGGTTTTTACAGACTATAATGCCCTCGTAGATGCGGTGGTCTCTGCCCCTGCAAGCCTTCAATCTCCAGATTTGCCACAGGAAGGGGGGTTCATAATGTGTTGGCAGATGCATTACGATGTGGACTAGCTGCGGAATTCTTATTTTGGGGGAAGTGAGCTGTTTTTCTTGTTTAGTTTTGTTTGTCGGTATGTTAATAGAGTTTAGTTCTTAAGGGAGGGGGTGATATGACCCACAGGTGGGTCTAGATGCCTCTATGTTTGTGTGTGTGTGTGTGTGTGAGAGTGGATGACGCCTTGCAGGTGCGGTCCTGGATGTCGGCTGCTGATTGGACGCGCCACGGCTGAGAAGGAGGAGCAGTCGAGCCAGCCTGACGGTCATCCCTCCTCCGCTCCCAACTCTGCAGTTAGTCACTTCTGAAATGGTGTTAGAGCACGCAGCCGTAGGGGTGGGCTGCCATTTTCTTTGTCCCCTCTTTTCTCCTGTTTAATAAGTATGTAGGGAGGTTAGCCTTTCTGTATTTGGGTTCTCTTTCTTTCTTTAGTTAGTTCTTAAGGCGAGCTAGTTGGAGTTTGGTTTATTATTTTGGCCTGGGCCCACCCTGAAGCCTTTGCTGCCCACCGGTTAAGTTGTTTTGTTTATTTCATTTACTGATTAATAAAATGTTTTTTGTTGAAACTGCCAACTGCAGTGAAAAATTAATGAGGCTTGGGAGTGGGGGAAGGTGTCCCACACGTTGCGTCTCGGTCCCCCTCGACGGGACGTAACACGGAGTTTTCGCCGTGACAGAAGGTTGAGCTCCTACCGTGTTAGAGGTGACGTCGTCACGTTAGCCTGTTCCATCCCTGCTAAATTCTTTAAAGAACTACCATTAGTAAACTTTTAAATTATAATACACTCTACACTAATTGTAATTTCCTGCCCGTGGTTCTATATTGCAACAGTTGACGGCTCATATCAGCAGATAAGCAGCAACAATCTGGGCATTGCGGGTGATTCATAAATATGTCATTTCTTATTAATTAGCCCATAAGTGTTGTACACCAGTGTGACACCAAATGCTTGTTGCTGACAGCAGTGAAGAAATGACACTCTAGTGGTTCTGCACATTAGTATAAATAGAGTGATTCTCTATCATTACATCACAGGACGGCGGCACTCTGACAGATTCCATGAACCCGGACACTGATGATCCAGACTCCGGTCCAGATGACACAACAGGCCACAGTGGAAACGGGTCAGAGCATGGACTGGCTGCTGAAAGGATACAGGTAGGTGGCGCTGTCATCCCAAGTTGTGTGGTGTGGAGGATCAGGGCCAAAGTTCCAGATGCTCACAGATGTGAGTCTGGATTCAGGAGGAGTGTTTGAAGGCTGGACTCCCAACAGTGATTGGCTGCTGAGGACCTCTCAATCACAATCAGGTTTTTTAGTGGCTGTGAGATTGAAAGTGAGTGAACATCATTAAATAAAGAGATCCTGCAGGGTCCCAATTTGACAAGTACACTGCTAGGTGTGCTGCTTCGTTTTCGCCAAGGCCCTGTAGCATTCATGACTGACATTGAGGGAACGTTTCATCAAGTAAGAGTTTCCAACCAGGATGTAAACTTCTTACGCTTCCTCTGGTGGCCAGATGGGGACATTACAAAGGACCTACAAGAGCACAGGATGCTGGTCCACATCTTTGGGGCAGTGTCATCCCCAAGCTGTGCTTCATTCGACGACAATCAGCATGACTTCCCAGCCGAGGTTATAAACACTGTTTGTCAAAATTTCTACGTGGATGATTGTCTAAAGGCCGTCAGCACGGTGGAACAAGCAATACATCTGTACCAGCAGCTAACAGACCTGTGCGGTAGAGGTGGATTTAAGCTCAATAAGTGGGTGAGCAATCATCGCTCGGTGCTGGCCGCCATTCCTGAAGAGCAGAGAGCTAAAGAGGTAAAAACACTTAACCTTGACAGAGACCAGCTCCCTATGGAGAGGGCCCTTGGAGCTCAGTGGGATGTACAGCAAGATACATTCACATTCAGCATCAGAACCAAGCTGGGATGGGATGAGGAAATCCCTCAGGTCATGGTACATCCCATATATAGTTTTTCAAGCGCCAAACTACAACAAAGGAACTCATCTTTAACAAATCTACAACCTTGTAAGGGCAAAACCTACTTGTTTTAATTCTGATTAATAAACTAAAGCTTATTCGATTATCATTATGTTGTTTTTTTGCTCATACAAAACAAAAAAAGTGGAGGGAGAGTAGTCTGAATCGGGTTCTGGAGCATTGCTCTACCTCATCCATCGCACTCATTAGTGTCACATCCACTTGTCGTGCATCATTTCCCCCAACAAGCTTCTCCTGTTAGACCTTCCCCGAGGTGGTTGGTGGGGTGACGAGCACCCAGCACGTGACCTCTACGACGAGTTTCTACCCACGGAAGTGCCATAGGAAGACACGGATTAAATAGTATAGCTTGTCCACCAGAAGGCTGTATTATGGTGTACATAATATAAAACTTCGGCCCAGTTCTGCTTGTATTGCAATGGTTGGTGTTCCTGAAGTTTCATTTTTCGTCCCTTTTTATTTTTTACATCCATGTTTGTGATGGAATAGTATTGTGAATCGCTAGCTCGCATTGCATGCTGGGAAACAGCGTCACTCAAGGAAGTTTTGGCTTCGCTGACACGGTCCTGAATGGAAGTGGGTTTTAGTGCACTGGAATGGGATGAATGTGTTCAATCAAGCAGTACAAACCTGATTAATTGTCTTAATACTTGACTTCGAATGGCCATATTGTTTAGGATTAGAATTAGATGACAACTTGTTCACAATATTTGCAACTATTCAGTTTGACCAGCAGGTGTCAGTAGAAGACGAAATTTCATGTTGACTATTTCCTAATGGAAGTGCTCTCTTTACGTTGGATTTTTCTCATCATTATTTGAAGTGTAGGCCTGTATCTGCACACAATTTGGAATTCGTCCCAGCGCCCTGAGCTGTAAATTTGGACGGTGTAAAATGAAAATGGCCATCTGCAGCAGAATGAAAGTGAGATTGCATTGTCCAGGTAGGAGGACAGCAGTCAGTCATGTTTCACCTCCAGTCAACACGCAGTGGTTCACATGAAGGTCCAAGAGGCCTACAGACCTACACTGAGTCTGGACGTGGCAGTACAGTTGGATCATTGTCTTTGTTGTGTTGTTTGGTCATTGTGATCCAATGTAATGTGAGAGAAGGACGAGTGCAGTTATATTGGAGTGAGTTTTTTAGAGTGTAATAGAAGTTATAATGCAGAGTCTGTTTTTATGAAATGTTCTATCACCTGGCATCCATCCATCCATCCATCCATCCATCCATCTTCTACTGCCGTATCCGGAGTCAGGTCTCGGGGGCAGCAGCCTCAGCAGAGACCCCCAGACTTCCCTGGACCCAGTCACCTCCTCCAGCTCCTCCAGTGGGACCCCAAGGCTTCCCGGTCCAGCCCAGAGACCTGGTCAGCACCACTGTGACTCCCTGAGTCCCTGCTGCTCAGGTGAGGCTTCAAAGATCTGGCTGCACCTGATTGGACGGTCGTGGAGGATCTCCTTGGTCTTCTTGGTCTTCTTGGTCTCCAGCTGTTTGACCTCATGCTCTCTGTTGACCTCCTCACTCAGTCCCTCAGTGATGTAGAGCTCAGTGTAGATGCTGTTGAGGAGAGTTTGACTTCCTGCTTCTTCACCTTCAGTCACACGTTCACATCTCCTCTCCAGACTGATCTTCTGCTGCTGTAGAAGCTCCTGCAGACCACCAACCTCTGGAGCTGAGAGAAGGTTGGAGAAGAAAACATCAGTGTGACAGTGTGAGCATCATTTTCTGTCCACGACTTGAAGCTGAAAGCATCCAAACTCCATTTTTCAGCTGATGTGGTGAAGCTGCTGTTGTCTGACTGTTTGCTCTAAATGTCCTCCAGTGGATCTTCTGACTGGAGGTCCTGACCACGGTTATAATAGTTAACGAAAACGAACAAAATAACGAAAACTTAAATTGAAAAAAACAATTGTCACGTTCCCAGGGGTTAGGATTTTGGTACCTGCCTCGTTGGGGTTCGAAGCGAGCAGAGCTGAGACCATAAGGGTGACGTAGCAACGTTCAGGACACTGATTGGCCAAAGGCCGTCTTTCACGAAAGACCAAAACCGCCATTTTTAAATGCCTCGCGTGTGGATTTTTACATTAACACGTATTAAAAACTGAAAAGCTTATGAAACTGTACCATGGGTGAACAAAGAACTACAGACCTTTCTGTTCTCTGTGGCCGAAGAAAAAGCACAATGCAGACAGTTGTGCAGAAAGTTTAGTGTTAGCTAAAATATCGGGCACACAGACGTACTTATTATGTATACATTTCTTTCCATTGTAACAGGTCACTGCAAGATCTGCAATCCATTACCGAGAATTGGTTTTCCTTAAACTGATGTACAGGATTACTAATCTGACTTTGATGGGCAAATTTGACAACAGAATACAATTATGAAGCACTAAAACACAGGGCCACAAAACAATTAAATGCATGATGAAATAATGATATGCTTTGTTAAATGAAATAAAATGGCATTTTCAACTAAGTAATAAAATAGTCAGTGGTGCAGTGGTTAGCGCTGCCGCCTCACAGCAAGAAGGTCGTGGGTTCGATTCCGGGGCCTGGACCTGGGACCTTTCTGTGTGGAGTTTGCATGTTCTCCCTGTGTCTGCGTGGGTTCTCTCCGGCTTCCTCCCACACTCCAAAAACATGCATGTGAGGTCAATTGAACGTTCTAAATTGTCCGTAGGTGTGCATGTGAGTGTGAATGGTTGTTTGTCTGTATGTGGCCCTGCGATGAACTGGCGACTTGTCCAGGGTGTCACCCTGCCTTCGCCCGAAGACAGCTGGGATAGGCTCCAGCAGACCCCCGTGACCCTGAATAGGAATAAGCAGGTATAGAAGATGAATGAATGAAATCTTTATTGAATGAATGACACATTTTATTTCACTCGTGGTTTATGTAATTATTATTTTTTGCTCCATAGCTTTCATGATTCAGCATTACATGTTAAGCGTGATGAATTGCATGAAAAGAGAGAGCACTCGCTGATAAATTAACATGGTGTGCTGTTTAATTCAATGAGGACGACAAAATATTTGCAAATTTGTGTTAGCTACACACATCGACAGGTGCAAGAGAAAGGGAGGAACTTTCAGGGAGGAACTTTCAAGATCGTTGAGTTTTTATTTTTTTATTTTTTTTAGTTCTGATGAAATAAATAGACCAATCATTTCATTACTTTGTCTGCTTTCCAAAGAGAGTTGCTTCAAAGAATTATCATTTATTATTCAGTGGCACATTGCTCACTTGTTTAATACACAAATAATAGTATATTATTATAATAATACTATTTTATTAATATAATAATAATAATAATAATAATAATAATAATAATAATAATAATAATCATCATCATCATCATCATCATCATCATCATCATCATCATCCTCATTATTATTTCTAAAATTTCGAAACAACAATCGTCAGTTGTTCTGTAAAAAATACATTGTTTTCCACGTGGAATTTTGTATGGTTCGTGAGCGCGCACGTCTGTCAGTGACGGTCTCCACACTGACACAACTGCGCATGCTCTATTATCCCAACAATGCGGAAGTCAAAAAGTTTTTGGGAGCCATGCGCTGGGTGAGCAACTTCATTGAAAGCAATGGAACGCCATCTTGGACTCTGGGGGCTTGCCGCACTGTCACGCAGGTTGTGACGTTGCGGGCCGGCGACGCACAGGTATGACGTGAATGATTGACAGCTACCATTCGTTCCCGTTAGCGAGAGGATTAAAAACAAACAGACACCATAATGGCATCAAAAAGGAGTTATCCCAGCGGTGCAGAAAAACGGAAGGAAAAGAAAACGGATCAAGAAAAACTTGCAAAGGGGAAAGGTAAGTTATTTGTTTGTGATGTGGGCTGGAGAGGTGGAGGTGAAACGCTGTTGTCCCCCCCACCCCAAGTTTGTTTATTTGTCCTGCTAGCCAGCTAGCTAGCTAGCGTAGGATAAATGTTAGCTGGCTGGCTAATATTTGTTCGTCATGAATCAGCGTTTTTGTTTGTTTTATGAAAGTTGACCATATCCTGCCATGTTGGCCTATCCTGCCATGGGAATGAGTGATTGACTCCACACCCGTTTATTCACATTCTAACAGGGAGGGCGGGAGGGAGGGCATGTTGTAGTTGTTGTTGTAGTCAGTCCCCTGTTATTGTTCAGTGGAAGTTGTCTCACATATTTGACTCTTCATGTTATTTTAGCCTTAACTTAGGATGAATTTATTAAGCTTAGTTTGTATTTTGTAGGCCCTTAATTAGAAACGTGCTACTGTTTTATAATTCAAAGAAATATTTTATGGAAATACTTTATTTGGCATGGTGTTGACTATTTTAGACTGCTGTGGCAGTGGGTCATTTATCTTAGTTTTATTACTTTAACTAGTACAGTGTGTAAAGTAATGCCAAAAACTCTTAAAAATGACAGTTTTGTAATTGTGTAAAAGCTTTAAAGGGACCCTGCAACCATAATGTTTAATTTAAAAACAAATGAATTTTTAATTTTCCTATATTACTGCAACATCACTGTAATAATAAAATAGGAAAATGCGCTTCTGATCTATTTTGCTTGATGATCTAATGAGCTTTGTCTCTGCAGGAGCAATTCTAAAATATGTTGGCGCTCCAGACATTGAGCCAGAGGGATCTCCCGAACATCCTGACCAGGAAGCTCCAGGACCAACACGTTCCTCAGAACCTCCTTCTGTCCAGGTGAATAATGTGTGTTATTCTTAGTAGCTAAGCTGATAAGTGTGGGACGAAACTAAGGCAATTAAGCATTATTTTGATTGTTGGTTTGCTTTTTAGTGTTGCACTTGTTGGTTTGTTGGATTTTCTTATTTAAAATAAGCATTTTTTTTTTTTTATGAATACTCAATCTGTTGTATTTATTGAAAATATAGAGGATTCTTTTCCTAGTATTATAGTGTTTGTTTGTTTTTAAATCAGTTTAACTTGCCTGAGTTGCTCAACTGAAGATGTTTAATTTTACCTGTAGCCTGTTTTGCTCACGAGGTGTAATAGATTGTGGAATCTTAGTAGACCTTAGTAGACGCACGCTGCTGAGAGTGGCAACAATCAGCTCTGATGACCGTGGTGCTTGTAAATAAGGCAAATGCGCCATCTAGTGGGATGCAGCATGTTTATTCGTGTTGGAGCAATGACAAGTACTACTAACAAAACAAAAGATGCACAGGGTAAAAAAAATAATCATAAACTCAAGCCCAACAAAGATAACAGATGGGCATAACTGTAACATTACATAGTAATGATTACTAGTCCTACCAAAATTTCTCTATTTTACTTTTCAACTCGAACTTGAACTATTCATCCCCTTTTTTCAGCAGCCATTAAGACAAAAGGATGACACTTATGCATTGCATCAAACTGTGATGCACAAAATCAATTAAATTAAATCAAAACAATAAATAAAGTGTGCATTAAACAGGGGGCAGTGCAATATAGTACAGGACTCAACTGATATAGTGCAGTTAGGCAGTATAGCCTATAACAGCTGTTCAGCATCCATAGTAATCCACAGTCAGTGCCATAATCATCCAGTCAGTGTCATATTCATCCATAGTCAGTATAATATATATGATATCGCGCAGACCCTCGTCCTCCACCACATTAATTGGCCTGCAAGCCGTAGCCACACCCATTTAGCCCCCGCTGTTGAAAGTTGGCGTGTGGTGGACGCGGCCAGCGGTCTCCGTGCCACACCATCCAACGTGGTTTGCTTTACCTCAGAAGGGGGCGGAGGGCTCTCCGCGTCAGCTGTATGCTTCGCAGACAAGTGAAACGTAAGACTACTCGTACTCCGGTGGAAACTAAATACAGCTTTACAGTAAATGCATATCACTTTTGTCCTGTCAAGACTGCCATCTGGCAGGGTTTTGAAGTGGAACTTTCCATTTACAATTGACGCCTTATCCATGTTAGTCCTTCCTAGTGCTCATCTACGCTCAGTGTCTTTTTCTTTTTTTTGTTGTGCTTACAAGCCGGCTGCAAGCGTGTGACTGTGTGCTGTGAGTCAATTCATTTCCCGTTTCCACAATCTACGGAGCGGCCAAAGGTTCAAAAAGCACTTTAATTAATTAATTGAATTAATTAACTATGTGGCAGGTGGGTTTGCCCCCACCTTCACGTCATCAATCACACCTGCGCCGGAGTGCAATCTTTGCGTCCCTCAGTGCGTTTACATGGTACTAGAGAAATTTGAATTATTGCCTTAGTCCGATTCAGATCGGAGTTTGAGAACTCCGATTGGAATCGGAGAACTCCGATTGAGACACCCAGATAATGCGATTGGAATTCTAATTTCTCGGCCATGTATACGCCTTAGTCGGACTATTAACTGGACAACGCAAGTGCACACGCGCCACCGCACAACTACGTCGTCTAACAAAACAGACAGCGTGAAACAACCAGCAAACGCGAATAAGAATGTTGACATTTGGAGAGAGGATGAGACCGGGGCGATGCTTTCTGTTCTAAAAGAGATGGACATATTAAAATAACACACAACAGAGACCTTTTTTAAAAGGGTAGCGCAGCAAATGCACGGCTTTGCGCAGCCCTGAACAAATACGTATTCCTTCGTATTTATATTTCTACCTTTTCGTTCACATTTTTTGTAAGTTAGAAGAATTTCAACTTTGTAAATAAAAGCACAGCAAAGTCTGCGAAGAACCCGCATCCAACAAGAACGAGAGTTTGGGGTCCGTGGCGACGGCACAAAGCGTAGCATCGAAGACATTGTGTTTTTGTAGCCCTCCAACAGCAAACAACGTTCTTGTCTCATGGTTATCTTTTAAGATAACCATGAGCACAAGAAATAGGGTACAGCTTATCTGCAAAGTAAGTAACACGTACATTATGAACTGTCATTCTATATTGTAATGATGTAATATGTCAACCGAAAGCAGCTGACCAGCTGAAAAGGCTCACTCCACCCCCTACTGTTGGGAGGAGGACACGTTCCCGTCAGTAATTCAAATTTCTCAGCTGCATGTATAGGGGGACAAGGTGTGAACTCCGATTGGACGAGAAAACCAAATTATTGCTTAGTCCGATTAAGCTCTTCCTGCAACTCCCCAGGTGGCATTGTCCCCCCAATTTTCCTTTATACCCACCATCTGAATTGTCTCCACCTCCGCCAGACCCTCCCCCTCGCCACATCTAGTCTTTTTTTGATAGGCTGCCCTCGCTATTAACCTCCCTCTCATCACAGCTTTAATTGTGTCCCACAGTATGGTAGTGTCTACTGGACTATCTATGTTCTCCTCCATAGAGCATTTAATCTCTTTCTTAACCTCCTCCAGTGTTTTTGGATTATTTAGCATACCCACATTTCCAAAGTGTGTTTTTCTTCCTCTTATTTAGACAAATAATAAGGTAATTAATACTGTGTCAGTACAAGTCAGTCGTTCCTATTTTACATTCCTCTATTCTGTATCTGTCTGTAATGTTAATAAAAAAAATAGTCCTCTGTAACGGGTGGAGGTCCCTCCAAACATCAAACGTCCCGAGTTTGGCTAGAGAGACGTTGACAAGTTTCGACAGGCGGGTCTTACTTCTGTTGCCATTAGTTGTGTCGAGTTTAGCTTTTAAATCATGTTGATTTAGCTCTTGCTGAGAGAGATGTGTTTCCTGTAGATCAGGCATGGCCAAACTACGGCGTGTCTCTGTCCGGCCCGCGTGAAGGCAGTCAAAAATCTAACCTAACTTAGAAATGACACTTGAACCTGCAATGAGGATTTTAGTCGTTCTAAATGAGTCCAACGTTGGAGAAAAGGAGCGACCCGGACTTCCCACAGTCTCTTTTCTATTAACATGGGAATTCAATTTTAATAATTTGTCAACTAAAAACACCGGTCATACTAGAACATCCCTACCAGCTTTCTTCCCTTTATTCTCTGAATTTAATCAAAGAATCTTTGAAACTCTTGTAGCTTTTCTCTGGCTCGTGTCGCTGCTGATGCGTAGCCCCTCCAGGATCCCTCCTTGCACTGCCACTCCGTCGTAGTGCGGGGCACCGAGTGCCGCAGGCCCCTCCGCACGCGTCGCCACCGCCGTCTTCTCCGCCAGGCCGCGTCTCGCCAATTCTTCCTTGACCTCCTCTGCGCTGTTGTAGGTTCGAGTTCCCGTATCCCAGTGGGTCCTCATCTTGGTGAATGGCGTCTGGAAGCGGATGCCCTTCTCCTTCAGGATTCTTTTAGCAGTGTTGTACTCCTTTCTCTTTTGGACCATCTCTGTCGCGTAATCGTGATGGAATGACGGTACTTTATTCCCCAGTTCTATTTTCTTTGTCCATAGCTCTCTCAGGACCCTCTCTTTGGTAGTAAATTCCAGAAAGTTAACAATGATGGGTCTCGGTTGGGCACCGTCCGCTGGCTTCTGTGCAAATGAGCGGTGTGCTCTCTGAATTTGGAAATTAAAATCTGCTGGCAGGTGCAGTTCGCTTTTCAGCAGGTCTTCAACAAACTTGGCCACAGATTCTCCCTCCTCTCCTTCAGTGACTCCATAGATACGTAGGTTGTTTCTCCTCGGCCTGGACTCCAGGTCAGTTAACTTGTCCTGAAGAGCTTTTTATTCTCTCAGTGATATGACCAGAGCGTCATTAGCTTCCTGTGCCCAACGTTCTAGCTTTTCAATCCGCGACTCAGCCTCGTTGATCTTGCCGGTCTGGAGCTCCTGTTCGGTGATGACTTTCGCAAGTTGTTGATTTATTTTGTGTTTGAAGTCGTCCAAGTCTTTTTCCACGTCGTTCCTCAGTGTTTCTCCAAACGTGCGAAGGACTTCTTTTGATTCCGTTTTTAAATCCCGTATCTCCTTGCTAATAATTTCTATGTCCGAGCCCTTTTTCGCGTCGTTAGTCACGAGGAGTTCGTTTCGCCATCTCCCTCTTTTTCAGAGCAAGCTGGTAGTTCCGCCATATTGTCTGTTACCGTGTTTCTGTTTTGGTTGAATCAAGTTTTCCTTCCCATTCCAACGTTCCTGATCACTTTGTAGTTAATATATCTGACAATAGTCATTCAAGTTTTCGGGGAGTTTTTACCCTAGACGGTCGAGAGCCCTGGTGTTGCGCAGTCTACCGCTTTATGGCCAAACCAGAAGTCCCTTCCCTCTAGCCTTTTCAAGGGGGAGGTGGCTAGACTCGGCTCTTGTGGGACGAGAAGCAGAAGGCGTGTCCAATCGGGGGGGAAGATGAGATGACATTTTTGTGGGTCAACACAAACTCATCTGCGAGGACAGCAGCCTTGGACAATGACGACACTTTCTGTTCATTCAAGAACATTACCACCTTCTCTGGCAAAGAGTCTTTAAAATCTTCTAAAAGAACGAGCTCACGGAGTGACTCAAAGTCATTTTTGACATCATTAGCTGCACACCATTTATCAAAGAGGTTGCTTTTCTCCCATGCAAACTCGACAAAGGTTTGACCACTAGATTTTCTATGGTTCCTAAATTTTTGCCGGTAGGGCTCAGGAACAAGCTCATAAGCAGGAAAAATTGCTTCCTTTCCAACATCATATTGCAGGCTGTCTTCTAAGAAAAGAGCAGACACCAACTCCTGTGCTTTTCCCACCCGCTTGCATTGGAGAAGGACAGGCCACATGTCTCTTGGCCAGTTGAGTGGCGAAGCTATTCGCTCCAAGGCACTGAAGTATGAATCAACTTCTGCCTCACGAAATGCTGCCACCAGAAAAATGTTTTTACTGGGGCTGGGCAACGATTAAAAATTTTAATCGCAATTAATCGCATGATTTACCTGATCAATCACGATTAATCACGTCGTATACGCAAAAGCCAATAATGAATTTAAAAGAAGTCTTTCATACACTTTAATTTAAATGTTCTGCCATATAAACGAAAGCACCATAACATTTATCGTGCAAACACTTAACATCAGCACTTTACACAGAAACATTTTTAATGTAAATCTAAAGTTAAAAAAAATGCAAATACAAAATTAAAGCTTATTGCCAATGCCAGGGCATTACTGTTATCCTGTTCCTTATGAAAAGTAAAAAAAATCTACCTCCAAAATCCTGAGCCACAATAATAACAGGCAATTTCTGAGGTAACAGCAGAAACATTTTTCTTTTATCAGGGAGCAGCATAACCAGTCTGCGTTCCCTTGCAAATGTCCCAGTTAGAAAGGGTGAGGCACAAAAACGTTCACTTTTGGGTTTTTCTTCACATGGGACTAGAATGTAAAGTCCACATTTATACTGGAGTTCCTTTGGAGAATCTCACTCAACTCAGTGCAGTTTGTCAGTTCCTGGAACTTGACGGCCAGTTATTTTAAATGTACTGCCATATGAATTAAAGTGCCATAACATATACTGTGCAAACACACTTTTAACATCAGCATTTTTGAACAATTAGCAGCTAAGAAAAAAAAAATAGTGTAAATTTAAACTCAACTTAAACAATGTTATCAAAGCAATACAAAATTAAAGCTGTAAGCAGCGTTTGCGGGACTGAGCCCACCTGGCCACTGCCTGCCGTGACGTCCGCCACCTGGCCACGAGCCCCCGACACCCGCCGACGCTTCCCAACGCCTGGCGATTCCGCCCGAAACCCGCCGATGTCCCATTACTGACACCGACGCCTGCTGATGACACATCAAGCACTGACTTGACATTACTGACTTGACATTTAGAAACATTTGATTTCTAAATGTGATTGATTACTGTATCATTTTGGAGATAATAAGCCTTAAAGTTGGCTTTTTGTTTTGTTTTGCGACAGCTCCAATATTCCATGTTTACTGTACAATAACATCAAATTGCTCCATAAGCTCTGTCAATGGTTGGTACAGTTGACCTCAGGACAACCTTGAATATATCTTCTCTTAATATTCTTGAATATTCTCACTTAATGTACCAGCTCCTTCCTGTAGACATGATATGTACAGTTAGTTATTCTTTGTTTGACGCAAGTGTTATATTAAGTTCCTCCTATCTGTACCGGTACTTCTTGTTAATTTGAAATAAACACTAACAGCATAATGTCAAAACAAAAACCGAACAAGTCAAAGATCATAAAACAAGGAGGCTTTGTACTAAAATATGAATAAAATATAAACAGGGAGTTGTCTAATGTCGTCAAGGAAGCCAACATTACGTTACCTGTTGATCAGCATGTTGACTCAGAAAATCCTCAGGCTCCTGCTGCGACATTTCATTTGGGGCGACGGTTGTGACTTCACTGCTGGTCCCGTGAGAAACTCAAATCGGTTCTTCACGTTTGTTGCGTGGCATGGGTTAGGACATTGAGAGGCATTATAGTGTGGTTGTGTGCACCAAATCGGACTCGGCTTCTAGCTCGATAGCCGTGCATAATTTACGCAAACGCAATGCTCTGTTTACGTGAACTCACGGAGTCCGACTCCTTGCACGTGCTCATCTCGACTCGATGGATTTATGAGCTTGATGACAAGTGTGTATTTTGTATTGGATTGATGTACTGCAATTCTAGTCATGTGAACAAGCAATTATCATTCCTTGTTATATGTGGCATGACGAAATACTGTACTACCAAGTTTGTATTGCAGTATCTTCAGTTTATGGGGTAGAGGGTGCTCAAATTGGATTGATTGAAGATGTATTTTAGGTACAATTTGCTTGTTTTTATCAATATTTAAGTTGATTGCAGTTCAAGGTGGCACAATCCCATCAGATGTTGTCATTTTGTCACAAAGAACACTGGTATTTGTTGATTATTACCATAAGTACCACCATGTTGCAGGCATTGTGGTTACAAGTTTCACTCCAATTTTGATTGTTGTCTGTATGACTAGCAATCCGTTGAGCTGTCTAGGGTTATCATTCAGATAAGGTGTCACAACTTTTAATTGCATGGGAACTTTGGGATCCATGGCAGATGGGCATTGTATAAAAACGGATCTTGAGTCGGAAGGCTAGCTTGTCCTAATTGTGACCTTAATATGATGATTTTTTTTTCCCTGCCAGATTGAGGAGAAATTAAATGGACATCCAAACCGGGGCCAATAATGGATGAGCTGGATGATGTCACAGTATCAATTTTAAATGGTATGTCATGTGGAGGTATGAAAAAATTTCCATGACTATGATTTGTCCGCTAAGTAATTAAAATAACTGTATGCTGACACTGATTTCAAAAAGAAGTATTTTACAAATTTGAGACAAAATGTCTAAACTGAATTGCATTTACAATTAATTCTGATAACAGAAATTGGCACAAAACAAACTTGGTTTGACTTGTCAAGTTGAATTAAATTCATTAGTTAAAAAATGTATGAGTTGTTAAGTGTAAAAGGTTTGTTAATGATTGGACTGTCTTTATAGCTGCCAACATCGATGAAGTCTTGCTCCACACCCTCAGTCGTGATGATTTGAGAGACCTTTTTCCTGGACCAGAACACTTTCTCAGGAGGAAACGGATTTGGGCCCTTATTAGTGTAGATGTGATTGGTTACCTACTTTGCTCTGAAAACATCGAGCATAACACTTTTTTTTCTTTTTTCCTAATTGTGTCTATTGTTTCTCTCTTGTTCATAATGTTTTGGATCTGGTTTCCTCTCGGCTGAGAATTCCACCGTACCAGAATTAGTCCGGGTGCAGAATCGTTCCGGGCAGAAGTGACTGCCGATACGGCAACTCCATTGGGACATACCTCTACATCGCGTTTGAACGTGATATATGGATAGATCGCGGTACGTTTATAGAGTTGTCGTATGTGACGTAATTGGCAGTCGCCTCTGTCCAGTGGGCGAATGCCAACAACGTCACATACGGCAACTCTATTAGGACAAACTACATCGGTGGATTAAGGTTATCTTTTTTTTTCTGTCAATCCCTGCCGTATTTACAGTACTTTGTATTATATTGTATACACGAAATTCTCTCACAATCTATCTATCTATCACCCGCGAAATAGCGTTTTGACCGTGATCTATCCATATATCATGTTCGACTGCGATGTAGAGGTATTTCCCAATGGAGTTGCCGTATCGGGCAGTCACTACACCCAGAACGATTCTGCACCCGGACTAATTCTGTACCTACCTGCAACCCCCCCTTCCGTGGCCCGCCGACTCGATGCAGGTCTGTCATGTGGCCCGTTGCTAAAAAAGTTTGCCCACCCTCTATACAGACAGTGAGTTGGAGCAAGCTCGTAAGCACTACTTCCAGATGGCCCGCCCTGCCAGTGAGGGGAAATGTGTCATGTTCAAAGAGCTGAGATGCAGGCTGGTGAGAAACACTGTCACCAGCATGATTTCTATCTTGAGAGCCAGTCAGCAAGGAGAGGGGGTCTGGTACCCTTCTAAGCATGAAGTCACTGCAATGTCTCAAAGACTAGTGGATTATTATCCCATGCTGAAGGATTAAGACAAAACAATGAAACATGTAAGTGATTATATTATTTTGCGCACTTAGATTTTGAAGCGTGTGGTTATTTTTGGCTGATACTTTTTTTATCTGTGCATGTTCACTTTCCATCTTTATTTGTTCTTTCAATGAGTGAAATTTTATTTACCAAGCGAGCACTTACAAGAATCTTCACAAGAGATTCACCAGAGAGGGGCCACAAGAAGAAAAGGCATCGCATTGACTTCTCAGCAAGTGACCAAGAAGAAGACCATGATGCAGACTCAATTGGTGGATCAACAATTATTTTGTGTCACACACCAGGGCGCAGTTCTGATAATGGCCACACTTCACATAAGTAGAAACATGTCCATTTTAATAATAATGATAATGTATGAAAGCTAGGCAATGTTTTGATAGTTTTGGATATCATGATATATCACAGGCATTTTTACATTTGAATTGTCATTTGATATATTTTGATGCTCCAAACAATTTCATCCATTTGACTGATTTACTGATTTGTCTCCTCCATTTCATCAGCCAAAGATGGTCTGACAGCACAGGCCAGACATTATCAGACCCTGCAGGAGCTGTACAAGAAACCAAAACCCAACCAAGATGCTGTCTCCCAAATTCTTGAGCTGCAGTTTCAAGCAAGAAGATCCTTCATTGATAGTGATGTTCTGAAAGAACAGGACAAGGCCAACAAAGATCCTGGATGCATATCCATGTGTCAAGGATCTTTATCGTGTAAGTGATTAACTTGTTTTGGTTTATGATGAAAAGCAAGCATTTTTGCAGATTTTAACACTGACTTGCATTATAGGCGATGAATGAGCTGCGGCGCATTCTGGATAAGGGCAACAGAAAATTCATTGATGAACTAAAAAAAGAGATGGGAAGACTTCTGCACCAATGTGTAATTTTATGGTGTTTGGAAAAAAAATGAAGTGATGAAGCCACGCATAACGCTGGATGTAGGTGAGTCATTTTGCTGTGTCTCTAATTGACTGTGTAGCTGTTTCCTTGGACATAGGATGGTTTATGTTGCGCTGAATGAATAGATGCAGAATGGTAATACTCTTCATGCTGAAAAAATAAGATTTTTTTTGTGATCAACACAAACCTAATAAGACTCATTTTTAGGAAGACTAACTTTGAACTCAAAGTTGATTTGTTCTATTCCAGTGGAATATTCCATCGCGCTGCTCAGGGCACTCCCCACACTATTTCCTTCACCAAGTCCACCACCGAAGAAGCTGGGACATGCCAGTGAGGCACTGCTTCATGTCATTCAGGTGAAAGTTTGTTCGCATTTTCTCACATTCAACACTTCATAGTTCCATGCATGGATGTGGCGTTTCCTTCTTCTTTTTCTTTAGCCAACAGAAGATCCCACAATGTACTCGCAGAAGAGGTCTTTCTGCACTTCTGTGTTGCTGTTTGATGGGACCCGCTGTCTCATCTGTCTTGGAGCCACGGAAGACTTGAGTGACGGTCTGCTTCATCTGATGGGTTACTACTATGCCCTGCACCTCACATATCCAAAAGTGTGTGGCTACCCTTCTCTCTGTCATTCAGACAGAAGTGCTACAGGACACTATCCATGAGTGAGACACCACAGCCTCATACAAAAAAGACCATGGCAGAATGGAAAGATTTTATTGGGGAGTAGAGCTGTGTACTAGGCATAGGTAGTGATACACTCCCCTGGTAGTTGTAACTTGAGGGTGGGTGGGAGTCTGTTGGAACAAACATGTTATCAGTGGTGATAGGAACACAACACTATATGCTGTCCCCATACTGTTTTTGTTTTTTTTGTGTCAGGGAATCTGAATCAATATTCAATAATGATGACGGTGAATATTGTAACAACACAACATTACTTGCGTTCTAGAAATGATTGCTTGAGATTGTTTTAAGATGCAATGCCTTAGTGACGTTTTTATTACAAGGCAGTGAAGGTACTGTCAGCAATTTAAGTGAATAAATATTTGTTGACAATATTAATTCTGTTTGCTGAATTATTTTTTTTGGGGGGGGAATGGGCGTAGGGGGGGTGGATGCTTTGTCTCATTTTGAGAAAAAAAAGCTAATATTGTTAACACTTAAATTAAGAAGAATTGAGAAGCTAGTATCAAGTTTATTTGACTTAGTACAGTCCTTGGAATGAGTGCTTTACTGTTTATTTCAAGAGTTTTCCCATTCTTCAAATGCCTAGATATATCGTCTTATTTTAAGAAATCTTACCAAGTCTAAATATCTTACTGCATTGGCAGATAATTTGACTTGTTTCTAGCCTGTTCTTTCTCAATTTAAGTGTTTATTTCTTAGATATATTTTGCAGTGTGTGGACACCGAGGGGAGCTCTAGAATTGGCTCATTCAACCGACCAACGAGCCAATCAGCAGCGGCGTCACAGGCCCTCCTCCTTCTTTGTTCTCTCTCTCACTTTGACTTCTGCACTGGACAGCCAGGTTTGTGGAGGGAAGGTTGGAACAAAGTAAGGACGGGGTACCCCATACATTCATGTACGTAGAGTCACTAAGTTTTAAACTCACCAGGTTTGTATCGCTTATCGATAACCCTAATGCCATACAAGTCTATGAGGGTCAAAGGTCAACTTTGTCCTAGGGACATGGGGCCACTTTCAGGTTCATCAGGATCCTCCTGGACACAACCACACCAAATTTGGGGCTTCAAGCCCATGAGGAACCCCGAAACCCTCACTCTAATTCCAGCCTTATCGCTAGCCCTAATGCCATACAAGTCTATGAGGGTCAATGGTCAACTTTGTCCTAGAGACATGGGGCCACTTGCTTTTTCATCAGGAGCCCCCAAGAAGCGCACACGCCAAATTTGGGGCTTCTAGTTCTTGAGGAACCCCGAAACCCTAACCCTAATTTCAGCTAACCCTAGTTTCAGCCTTATCGTTTACCCTAATTCAATGCAAGTCTATGGAGGTCAAAGGTCAAATTTGTCCTAGAGACATGGGGCCACTTTCAGGTTCATCAGGATCCTCCTGGACACACCCATGCCAAATTTGGGGCTTCTAGCCCATGAGGAACCCGAAACCCTCACTCTAATTCCAGCCTTATCGCTAAACCCTAATGCAGTGCAAGTCTATGAAGGTCAAAGCTCAACTTTGTCCGAGAGACATCAAGTGTTTTTTTCATGAATCATTCATCAATGTTAAGAGTTTGCTTTGTGGAGAATTCACAATAAAAATACATTGACACTGTCAAAGATGGACTCAAGCACTATTATTGAACTATACTGTATTTTTTGAGTGATGTGAAGCTTTTGACAAGCGCTGCGCAAAGGAGGCCCATTTGTTTTTGTTTTTTTTCAGGGGGCCCAAAATTCCTGGCGGCGCCCCTGAGCGTTCATCTCCAGCACTAAGGCAGTGGAGCTGCCGGCCACGAGAGAAGAATTAACCAGTCCATTGAAACCATTTGTTTGGTCTAGTCAGTGGCAACAGTCCTTTGAGGATCTTAAGTGCCTTCTAGGCTGTAACCCTGTCGTGTCTGCTCCAAATTTTTCCTCATTGGCTAGAAGCCCCAAATCTAGCGTGGGCACTTCTTGGGGGCTCCTGATGAAAAAGCAAGTGTTCCCATGTCTCTAGGACAAAGTTGAAAATTCACCCCATAGACTTGCATTGAATTAGGGTTAACAATAAGGCTGAAACTAGGGTTAGGGTTAGGGTTAGGGTTAGCTGAAATTAGGGTTAGGGTTTCGGGGTTCCTCAAGTACTAGAAGCCCCAAATTTGGCGTGGGCGCTTCTTGGGGGCTCCTGATGAAAAAGCAAGTGGCCCCATGTCTCTAGGACAAAGTTGAAAATTCACCCCATAGACTTGCATTGAATTAGGGTTAACAATAAGGCTGAAACTAGGGTTAGGGTTAGGGTTAGCTGAAATTAGGGTTAGGGTTTCGGGGTTCCTCAGGTACTAGAAGCCCCAAATTTGGCGTGGGCGCTTCTTGGGGGCTCCTGATGAAAAAGCAAGTGGCCCCATGTCTCTAGGACAAAGTTGAAAATTCACCCCATAGACTTGCATTGAATTAGGGTTAACAATAAGGCTGAAACTAGGGTTAGGGTTAGGGTTAGCTGAAATTAGGGTTAGGGTTTCAGGGTTCCTCAAGTACTAGAAGCCCCAAATTTGGCGTGGGCGCTTCTTGGGGGCTCCTGATGAAAAAGCAAGTGGCCCCATGTCTCTAGGACAAAGTTGAAAATTCACCCCATAGACTTGCATTGAATTAGGGTTAACAATAAGGCTAAAACTTGGGTTAGGGTTAGGCTTAGCTGAAATTAGGGTTAGGGTTTCGGGGTTCCTCAAGTACTAGAAGCCCCAAATTTGGCGTGGGCGCTTCTTGGGGGCTCCTGATGAAAAAGCAAGTGGCCCCATATCTGTAGGACAAAGTTGAAATTTCACCGTCATTTACAACGTCGTGAGTACTTCCACGTTCATGATTTCATGTTCTGCCTGTGTTGTTATGTTGTATTCCAAATAAATCTTACAAAAACATATTTAGATTTTTCTTTTTTGTCAATTTACACAGCGCGAAGATGGCCCGTTTTGCTCCTGACTGACAAAACAGTGCAAGTTCGTTCTTAAGGCCCAGCAACCAGACAAGAAGGTATGGGTCGTGATTTTGTCAAGCCACGAGTTTCTTTATTTTTCTGTCTTACGAACGCAGTTTCTCTTCCCGCAGAGTGTTCTGGTGGTGGGAGACTCACATCTCTGTCCACTTGTGGATGGTTTTGTGTTCTCGCCCCGGGCAACAACCTTGAACACGGGCTTGTAACAGACTCCGCCCAGGATTTTGCTGCGCTACTGGCAACTGTGTTGGACCGCTGGCCCAAGGTTTGTTTATCTGCTGTGACAAACAAATTTGAACACATGAATGTCATCGCCACTTTGTTTTATCAATATCAAGTAATTCCATGATCCATAGTTCAATAACATGAATATTCATGAATTTATTTTGCATTTTTATGTTTGTTTGGGTTTTTTTTTTTATACAACTATTTTGTAGGTGTTTGTGCTTGACTTTCCACCTCGCCTGACTGTCAAGCCAGAACTACAAACAGCGCTACGTCAAGTATATCATCGTGTTGCTTGCATGCATGGGTGTGTAAAATACATATTTTTGTTGTATTTTTTTCTCTTCAGTGACACTGTGCTAACAGATATTTCTTAGAATTGTGTGATTACATAATTGATTATGTGACACTTCTTCCAGGTTTAACATTTGTGTATATGGCCGATCACCTCCCCCTTCGTCAGCTGTACATGGTGATGTTATGATGGTGTAAGTTTTGCCTTCTTCAGCCTTACTTGCTCTTCATTTGATTTGACAAATATGTGTTAACATGTTGTTTTCTGTTCAGGTGCACCTCAGGACTGATTTTGGTGGAGCTTCTGCATGCTGCATGCTCCATCAGCTCGCACCCCCTTCACCTAGGCCAGGGGTGTTGTGCCACAACCAATCATCGCCCAGGGTGTCTCCCAGAGTGGTTGTGACAGGTCCTGTCTACATGCCAGTGTATGCACCTGCTCCTGAATGGACTCTTGTTGGACAGGAGGTTGAGGTAACCTGTTCATCCCCCTTTTTTTTTTTTTCCCCCCAATCTTGTATTTGTCAAACAGTGCAACTTTTTATTTTAAAAATGAACACTTATCCTAAGTTGACTCTGATTTCCTCTCCTCTTTTTTTTTATAGACAGTACCAACAGCTGTTGAGACTGCATTTCACACAGACATCCCGTCCAATCCTGTGTGGTTCAGTGAGGCTGTGCTGCTGGACCACATGGAGACCGTCGTGGAGTTATCTGGCAGGGTTTCCCCAGCTGCCACGATAACATTCACACAATTATTCATACACTTATCAACTAGGGGTGGGTGAAAAAAAAAAAATCAAGATTGCAATATATTGTTGTGCTTTCTGTCGCAATAAATAATCGATACACTGACGGCAAATATCAATATTTTTTTCCAAACACCACCTGTCCACCTGTCCCGGGAAAGACAAAATCTCTCCCGGGACACAATTTGTCCCGTTTTTTAGGGAAAATGACAAAACCTCATTTAATTTCCGTCTGTGGTCTAGATAGGGTTGCCAACCCTCCCGTAAAATACGCGATTGTCCCATATTTGGCAACTAAAAAGCCTGTCCCGTAATGAACTGATGGGGGACGCACTTCACTTTGTCCCGTATATTTTGGGGACGCGGTTATTTATTTATTTATTTTGTCTGCATCATTTTTTATTGATTTTCAGAATCGGGGCAGTGAAAGGATTTTTTTCCCTCTTTCATCTTCCCGTCGGTTTGTATATCCCAAGTCCCCAAGTTGAGATAAGACAAGTTGCTACTGACTTTACATTACCAGAAAGCACTGTCCTTGTTTACATGAAAGTTATTAATGTTCATGCACTTTAATATGTTTGCTTGTGCGGTGCACGTTTGTTTGTACATTATACAAAGTTTTGGAATAAATGCAAGATCACAGGCATTTTCCTTTTTATGGGTATTTTTTTCTTTTTCAGTCACATATCGTCTGCAAAATTTCGAAGATATCGAAGATATCGTGTGTTGTGATGTTGTCATTATCGTGGGCCAAATATCGTCACAGTATCGAATCGTGGGTTAGCCGTATCGCCCCACCCCTATTATCAACACAAGATCACATATGTACAGTACATGTACAGTTTAATTAGTGTGTTACTTTGTTTATGAATTCATTTCTTTATGTTCTTCCAGATGTCCAGCCTGAGACGTGGATCAGCACGCGTTGCCTCAAAAACCAAAACACACAAACAAACACAGACATGTTGGTATTTGGGATATGTGTATTTCATTGTGTACATCTTTGTGATAGGACAATAAATGTAGTTCTTTAAACGTTACTTTGTGTCCTTGTATTTGCAGGTGTGGGCAACACGTTCAACTGTCCACATGACTGAGTCTGCCTCCAGCAATGTCACAGCAGTGCAGCAGGTTTGTACTTATTCATTTACACTTCATCACCTGTGTGTGTTTTCTAGGCTTTACACTGATCTTATCGGCTGTATCGGATCGGCCGATATTTGGCATTTTTAGAAACGTTCATGATCGGGCGTCATGTCATGAATCACCGATCAATGACGTCATGGTCGTGTTGAAACTTTTTTTTATCTGTCTCATTTCCTCCAAAGTAGTTTCACAGCATCGACATGTTTATTTGTTTGTATCCGAGAGCTAATGACTCATGATTCAAAAACCTTCATTTTCGTCTTCGTGCCTCTTCCTGTTTTGAGTACTGTCGCTATGTGACGGACAATAAAGTTTCTTTGAATCTTCACGACAGCAACATCCATGGGCGACACAAACAAACGTGTCGGGGGTGTGGAAGTTTTTCAAAGTGAGAGAAACAGACATAGCACAAGCTATCTGCAATATATGCAACGCTACAGTACCTAGCGGGGCAACTTTGGCAAAAAATTTCTACACCACAAATTTAATCAGGCGCTTGGAAAAGATACACACGGAGGAGCATGTCGAGTTCAAGAAACGCAGTGCGGAGAAAGAAAAAGAAAAGCAAACTCTGAAACGGATGCTAAAGCAAACAACTTTAGACGGTGCTCGTGAGAAGGCAAGGGGTGTACAGAAACAAGTATTTATTGCCCCTAACGTGACCGGATCGGTGATCGGTGATCGGTTTATTTAAACTCACTGATCGGTGATCGGCACAAAAATCGTGATCGTGTAAAGCCTAGTGCTTTCCTTTCTATGTTTATTGGCATAAAATCACATCTTTCTTATTTTAATCAGGTGGAGGCGACGCCACAGATGACCAGAGCTGTGCCCGTGGTTCCTGTGGCTCCCGTGGTTGCCAGCACCAAGCCAAAGGAGGCCAGCACCGTCCAGGAGGCAACACAGAAGATCAACTAAGCTAAGGAGGCTTTTCTTTCTTCTTCTGTTGCCTCTGACTGCTCCGCTCGTTCTACGCCTCGCACATGTGATTTGTGATCCATCATCAGTTAGTACTAGTGAAGATGCAGTGGCAGATCATGGCACTGGTATTAGATTAGCCAAGGTTCTGCATGGTCACGGTTTAAAATTCCAGCACCAGCTGGCAACAGTGAGTCACTTCAGAAGAGCAAAACTCCTCACTTTGACATGGATAATTCTGACGTAGAGTTTGTCAGTGCTGTGACCAATGAAGAGTGTAACTTCTCTCCCCTTGATGTTGATGTTTGTTTAGACCTTAGCAAAAACTTGAAGATTCATTTGGACCGTGCAAGTTTTCCAATTTCTGATTGCAATGGCCCATTAGGTTCGCCGTGTACAAATGAGAATGTAGAGGCTGATGGAAACTGCTTCTTCAGAGCCATCAGTCAAGCTGTGACTGGTTTATAGACACAGAAGTGGAAATTCAGGTTGCAGCAGATTGTTTACGATTAGATGTGTACACTTTTATCGATGGTCATGGGTTGAAGTACAGCTCTTGCAAGAAACAATTCTCACATTGTTTATATTTATGGATGTATTTGTTTTATATGGAAGCAGTTACCATAATCCAAATTAAAATAAGAATATAACATAACAGAAATGCTTTTTCATTTTAAGAACGAAGCTGCATTATTTGACTCATAATTAAAATGGTTAATAAGTCATTCAATCTGCATTTTCATTTTCTTCTTCAAGACTGCTCATTCTTGTACTTAATTCAAATGAAGGAAAACACATTTGAGATTTAATTTTCAAAACATGCACCAGCAAAGAGTTACCAAAATTCAATATGAAATGTAAAATTCAAAAATGAAAAAGCAATAGCAGAATGCTTTTTCATTTTAAGAACGAAGCTGCATTATTTGACTCATAATTAAAATCATTAATAAATATTCCTATATGCATTTTCATTTTCTTATTCGTGTCGCACCTTTTATGACACAATCAAAAAGAAAACTGAGAGCATTGCTTTTTAATTTTCGTGGTCCTGCCCTGCACAAGAGTTACCACAACTCGAAAACGAAATCGCAATCTCAAAGTAAGCGCGCGGCGCAGGAAAGTGACGTCAGCAGCTCTCCACCTCCGCTGTGGGTATGGCGGTATGACGCAAAGTGTCATTTGCCTCCTGTTATGTGTAAATTCTAATGTTTGTGAATTTAATAAATGTATATATATATACTGTATATTTAAAAACAACCAAAAAATAACAAAAAAAGGTATAGCGGTATGACACCACTTTGCCATCGTTACTTTTCACGTCATTGAAGTTGCCGGTAAACAAGATTTAAATCGCCGAAAAACGTGGACCACTGATGGATCTCGTTGGTCAGACAGATTTGAGCATGGCGCACATTGACACAATTGTTCAAACCCTGCTGGATTTAGCTTCCCAGGTGGAGTTGAATAGTGTATCTGAATCTGATGCTCTGGACCGAGTTGAGCAGGTATTCTGCCGTCCCAGATACGGACGCAAACAAGGTTGCCCTAGCCAACCTGTTGTCAGTTATGGAACACCGTGATGCACCAGCACAACATCAAAGCTAAAGCTATTTGTTGCATGGGTGGAGTAACAGCTGTTCGGCGTCGGCCACCAGTCCATCCGACGAAGGATGCGAAGCAACAGATCAATCCGTCGACTGGTGGCAGATGCTGGTGCGAGATCTGTCAGTGGTCCACGTTTTTCGCCGATTTAAATCTCGATTACCGGCAACTTCAATGACGCGAAAGAAGTAACGATGGCAAAGTGGTGTCATACCGCCATACCTTTTTTTTCTTTTCTTTTCTTTTTAAATAAAAAACATATATATATATATATATATATACACATATATATATATATATATATATATATATATATATATGTATATATATATATATATATATATATGTTTATATATATATATATATATATATATATATATATGTTTATATATATATATATATATATATATATATATATATATATATATATATATATATATATATATATATATATATATATATATATATATATGTATATATATATATATATGTATATATATATGTATATATATATATATATATGTATATATATATATATATATATATATATATATATATGTATATATATATGTATATATATGTATATATGTATATATCTTTATTAAATTCACAAACATT
This sequence comes from Nelusetta ayraudi, assembly GCF_046127955.1. Classification (NCBI taxonomy): domain Eukaryota; kingdom Metazoa; phylum Chordata; class Actinopteri; order Tetraodontiformes; family Monacanthidae; genus Nelusetta; species Nelusetta ayraudi. The sequence goes on from NW_027466074.1 coordinate 3,358,201, forward strand.
AGAATTTACACATAACAGGAGGCAAATGACACTTGGCGTCATACCGCCATACCCACAGGTGGAGAGCTGCTGACGTCACTTTCCTGCGCCGCGCGCTTACTTTGAGATTGCGATTTCGTTTTCGAGTTGTGGTAACTCTTGTGCAGGGCAGGACCACGAAAATTAAAAAGCAATGCCCTCAGTTTTCTTTTTGATTGTGTCATAAAAGGTGCGACACGAATAAGAAAATGAAAATGCATATAGCAATATTTATTAATGAATTTAATTATGAGTCAAATAATGCAGCTTTGTTCTTAAAATGAAAAAGCATTCTGCTATTGCTTTTTCATTTTTGAATTTTACATTTCATATTGAATTTTGGTAACTCTTTGCTGGTGCATGTTTTGAAAATTAAATCTCAAATGTGTTTTCCTTCATTTGAATTAAGTACAAGAATGAGCAGTCATGAATAAGAAAATGAAAATGCAGTTTGGATTATTTATTAACAATTTTTTTTATGAGTCAAATAATGCAGCCACGTTCTTAAAATGAAAAAGCATTTCTGCTGTTGCTTTTTCATTTGGATTATGGTAACTGTCTGCCTCCACACTCCAGTGGTTCTGCACATTAGTATAAATAGAGTGATTCTCTATCATGACATCACAGGACGGCGGCACACTGACTCATTCCATGAACCTGGACACTGATGATCCAGACTTTGGACCAGATGAGCCAACAGGCCACAGTGGAAACTGGCTCTGGTCTGGGGGCCCCCTTGTTGGTGGGAGGGCTGGTCCGTCCCTGTGTCTGGGGACTGGCGCTGGATCGTACGCGTAGGGGTCGCATGCCTGGGGTGGGGCTGCGCGTTCGCCGGCTACCGCTCCTGTGTGCCCGGGTGGTGCGGTGCGGTGGGGGGCGGGCCCCCTTTGGCTCCTGGATCCCTGTGGTGTCCCCGGCCCCGATGTCGCTGAGGGGGCGCCCTGACCGGGAGTCCCCCCTGGTCACGTAATAGGTGTTTTTTTTTAATTTTTTTAATTTTTTTTTTTCCCCTAAATTTTTAATTTATTTTTTTTTTTTTTTCTGTTTCGGGGGATTTGTGTCTTGGGTGGTCGCTGCCCGGCCTTCTGGCCTTAAGACCCTCTCCAATCTTAATAGCATTATAGACACTTAGGGCCTGGGGGGGTGGTTCGTGCACTGCGGCCGCCGCCCTGCTCAGCAGCAGTGTGGTTGCCCCAGGGCCTTACCACCCCTCCATTTTAAACGCACCATAGTTCAACACACCAGCAAGTGCACATATACACACACTGACACCCCTACACACAGTGGGGTCGGCCTGCTAGCGGGGGCGGGATCCGGCATCTTTCCCACTCTGGATGGGCCCTGTGCAGTCCGGTGCCCCTGGGGTGCGAGACCGGCTGGGCCTATGGGGACCTCGCCACTTGCGGCGATGCGCCATACTGGGTCCGTAGGGGGGGGGCATCTGGGTGGCCGGGCCTGCCTTGGGTACCGATCCTCCCGCTGGGTGAAGGGGCTGGGTCCTGTCATGGGGATGAGTCCGGTCTCGCTTGCCCTGGGGGGCCCCCGTCCGGAGAACGGGCTCTGCTGTCTGTTCACCCCGGGTGGTGTCCCTTCTCCTTGGGGTATCTGCCTCCCTGTCATCTTGCCCTGGCTCCTCGTGGGGCGGGTGCCCTCCGGTCCGGGGGCCTGCTGCTCCGGGCCTCTTCCTGGCCGGCCTTGCGGCGGGTGTGCCGTGTCCGGGCCCCCCCGCCCTGGGCTCGTCGCTGGCGTGGGGCGGTTGCGGCCTCGGAGGCCGCACTAATTGGCAGCCTACTTCCAGTGACGCACTTAAACACACCCACTCCCACATTCAGGTACACACACACACACACACACACAAACACACACACACACACACACACACACAGGAGCAGCAGCTCTAATTGGCTGAGAGCTAAATATCTTCTTATCTTACTGGGTGTAAATGAATCTGTCCATTTTTTAAATGTCGAAATTTAACATTTGGTTTCTATTTTTTCAGATATTATTTCTTTCAAATTCATTTGAATCAACAGAAGAAGAAAATCAGTGTGTAGTTCAAACTTTGTGCGTCTTTGTGTTCAGTTTTTCTGCTGTAGTTGTGCTTTTCTTTTCATTCCAGATGAATTCCACTCAATTTCCTTTTCAAACCTTGTAGGTGTTGAGTGAGCTGCAGCGCCCCCTGGCTACAAGTTTCATACTGTGACTCTGCCGACCGAGGTAAAAAACCAACAAACTCTGACACTTTGCTGAGGTCCTCCTGGAGGAGCTGAAGGTGCAGAACCTTCTCAGGCCTCTCTGAGGAGGAACTTACGGCTGTCGGTCCTCTGCTGCCCCCTGCTGGTCACACAGGCCTCTTACACCTCCGTTTGTCTGTTCAGCACATATTCAATTTTTTAATGGCTCTATAAACGTCACTGATGAGACGATTTTATGATTCCTGCAGTTAAATTTTTTTAATTCCAAATCTGCAAAAAGCTTCTGATCAATGAAGACAGAGTTGATTAAAATGATTTCAAAATTGACCCGTTTGAGAAAAGCTGCACTGTGGCATTGTTTGCATGTTGTTTTAGCTCTCAGTTGCTTCATTTCGCATTTTTCTTAAAAGCTTCGTTTAGTGGTCCATTGTGGTAAATGGGACACTGAACATCCGATTTGTGTGCCCGAGTTTTAAGAGGATCAGGTGCGGACATTTTAGCATTTAAATTATTATGGCTTATTAGCATAGGTACGTAGTACCTCACCTGTCCGTTCTTTTTACAGTGCTTCCTGAACACCTCACCGGCACACTCCAGCCGCCTGCTAGCACAAAGCTGCGCAGAGCCTCCTCGTTGTTCTCCTCACCTGGAGGACGCTTGGTGATCAAGACCTGTGGCCCAAAACTCGGTCCTATAAGATAAGTGCAGGAACACTGCCGCTTCGCCCGCACTTGATTGTGCTAGCCGCCCCGTACAGACGGTGGACGGTGCATGTTGCTTCCGTCCCGCCTTGGTTTTACTTGTTGTTTTTCCGTTCTCGTTGTGTTGTTCTTCGTTTGCTTACGTCGCCATTGCTGACCCTCAGACAGCAGACGTTACACTATCAAGTCGCCGGTCCAGCTACAGTGGTGTGCGTGCGTGCATGTATGGGTGTGCGTGGTTTGTGGGAACTTGGTGTGTGTGTGTTTGTGTGTGTGTGTGTGTGTGTGTGTGTGTGTGTGTGTGTGTGTGTGTGTGTGTGTGTGTGTTTGTGTGTGTGTGTGTAATTGCATTGTTTGTTTGTTTTTCTTGCTATTTCAGTACATGTGACAGATTTTAGGGAACTTTTAGTAACCAACTGTTTATCTTTTCTTTTGTAGTCACTGAGAGCTGCTGGTGGTGGCGGTGTCCCGGGTGGTGGGCCCCTTCGCGTGCTGTGACCCGGGATTGTGGTTGTTTTCTTCTTTTTTTTTTGCACTTCACTTTCTTTGCAGGTGTGTCACGTGTGAGTGGGGTGTTCCTTGTTTTCTTTGGTTCCTCCCCCGTTTGGCCCCCTCATCGGTAAGCCTCAGTTTCTACACCAAGAATAAGGAGCTCAGTAGCTCCGTTTTAAGTGTTGGTCTGTTTGTTCCTTTTATTTTTAAATGTTGAATAAAAGTTGGTTTGATATTTTAAACATTCTGAACCACGTCTCCTACTCCTTCCTCGTAGAACTTACCTGTGTGCCTAATTATTACTTTTGTGTTTAATAGAACTCCCTGGGTGAAATTCCCAGGGTGGCGTTGTCGGTTCCTTTTCATTTTGTTAAATTCCCAATATTAAATCTTGCTTTATCAGATAGCCATAACCACTCTCATCGCCACAGGATATTTGAGTCAACTGAGTCAAACTGTCGTGTCTACTTCCCAGTCTCAATAAAAATGTTCACTACTGCTTTGTGCGAGCTTCTTAAATGGAGGTTTGTCTGGGTTTTTCCCTTTTTAGAAGCAAGCCACATATTTTGTGTCTTTCCACCACAAGACATTGGCTTTTGTCACTCTCTTCGTCGTATTGGGAAAAAGTGGCATATCGGACTTTCCCACCGCGAGTCGCTCCTCAACATACTGCTGTGAAAGAGGGGTGACGTCACAGAAAGCGAGGTGCATTTAGGTGCTGCTGCGTAAAACTAAACGATTTTCCTGGGCAAATATTCATTTGACAGACGTAAACGAAGTGAAATATGACTTCAATTTAAGTTTGTTTTAGTTTGTTTTTATAAACACACAAAAAAGTTTGAGTTAGTTATCGTTTTTGAAAAAAGTTCTTGAATTCTACTTTAGAGATATTGATGACGAGTTGTTGTATATAAACGGTGTGACTATCTGGTTCGGCAAGCGATGGTGCTGTCTGTACATAGCTTAGCAAACGGCTAGTGCTAGCACCCCCTTTCAATGCCAGAGTGAAAAGATCCACACGGAGTGTTATGACCCACGGGTGGGTCTAGGTGCCTCTATCTTTGTGTCTGTGTGTGTGTCTGACAGTGGATGACGCCTTGCAGGTGCGGTCCTGGATGTCGGCTGCTGATTGGACGCGCCACGGCTGAGAAGGAGGAGCAGTCGAGCCAGCCTGACGGTCGTCCCTCCTCCGCTCCCAACTCTGCAGTTAGTCACTTCTGAAATGCTGTTAGAGCACGCAGCCGTAGGTAGTGATGGCCGATCGAGGCTTTGTTGAAGCTTCGACACTTGTTTCAAAAAATGGTTCATTCCTCGAGGCTTCAATGACACAGTGCTCGAGGAGGTCATCTAGTGCTCAATAAAATGAAGTGCAATGGAAACGTGTTCATTGTTTCATAGGTTGTTTGGGATTTGATTCGCCATGCATTCTTGTTGGACAACACTACATGCTTGTATGGTTCAATGCTGACACAATAAAATAAAAATGAAAAACAAAGACAATGTCTCTTTTTTGGCACGACTGATTGTAGTAGACTATAGCTCTTATACTTAGCCTGACAGTTTGTGCAATGAATTATATTATATCCTAAAACAAGACTAAATAGCCCATAGTTTAAAAATATGTTCAATAGTAAGTGTTCAGTGGGTCAGATGTCAAATGTGATCTATTTAAAATGTAGAATAGATGAGCTAAATAACACATATATAATACACATTGATGGGAATTGAACCGTCGCCTCAGTCTTGCAAGTCCAAGATTGTCATAATGTACCACAAACCCAAATCACACTCCCTTTTTTCATCTAAGCTGTTTGAGTTGCGTTAGCACACCGTGATTCCTCATCAACTACAGGCCTACACTTCAAATAATTATGAGAAAAATCCAACGTAAAGAGAGCACTTCCATTTGGAAATAGTCAACATGAAATTTCGTCTTCTACTGACACCTGCTGGTCAAATTGAATAGTTGCAAATATTGTGAAGAAGTTGTCATCTAATTCTAATCCTAAACAATATGGCCATTCCAAGTGAAGTATTAAGACAATTAATCAGGTTTGTACTGCTTGATTGAACACATTCATCCCGTTCCAGTGCACTAAAACCCACTTCCCTTCAGGACCGTGTCAGCGAAGCCAAAACTTCCTTGAGTGACGCGGTTTCCCAGCATGCAATGCGAGCTAGCGATTCACAATACTATTTCATCACAAACATGGATGTAAAAAATAAAAAGGGACGAAAAATGAAACTTCAGGAACAGCAACCATTGCAATACAAGCAGAACTGGGCCGAAGTTTTATATAAGTTTTATATTATGTACACCATAATACAGCCTTCTGGTGGACAAGCCATACTATTTAAGCCATGTCCTCCTACGGCACTTCTGTGGGTAGAAGCTCATCGTAGAGGTCACGTGCTGGTTGTGCGTCACTCCACCGATCACCTCGGGGAAGGTCTGAGACAAGATAGTTGCCCTTACGGGGTATTTGATTCAGGTGAGTATATGCAAAACATAGGTCAATGTGGTCAGTCGTAACAAGAGAAGCTTACTGGCGAAAATAATGCACTCAAAGTTAATGTCACAGTTTTTTAAATTTTTTTTTTTGTTTTGTATGAGCATTTAAAAAAAAACCCATAATAATAATATGGATTTTGACCATGTATGTTTTGGAGTTCATTGAAAGAGGTTTATATATATATATATACATATATATATGTGCGTGTGTGTGTGTGTTGTAAGACAGTCAAATCCACATCCTGAAGTGTTTTCTCTAACAATGGAAGTTCTTCAAAGACGGGGGTTACAACTGTATCAATCTCACCTATTGTAATTAACTAACATGATTTACATGTCGCGGGAAAGGAACCCCCGAGGGCCAAAAGGTATCTCCTTGTGTTTGTTGGATTTGCATTCAGGGACTGTCTCTGCCTTTTGTTTAGAACTTTCCTACACTCTACACTAATTGTAATTTCCTGCCCGTGGTTCTTTATTGCAACAGTTGACGGCTCATATCAGCAGATAAGCAGCAACAATCTGGGCATTGCGGGTGATTCCTAAATATGTCATTTCTTATTAATTAGCCCATAAGTGTTGTACACCAGTGTGACACCAAATGCTTGTTGCTGACAGCAGTGAAGAAATGACACTCTAGTGGTTCTGCACATTAGTATAAATAGAGTGATCTCTATCATTACATCACAGGACGGCGGCACTCTGACAGATTCCATGAACCTGGACAATGATGATCCAGACTCCGGTCCAGATGACACAACAGGCCACAGTGGAAACGGGTCAGAGCATGGACTGGCTGCTGAAAGGATACAGGTAGGTGGCGCTGTCATCCCAAGTTGTGTGGTGTGGAGGATCAGGGCCAAGGTTCCAGATGCTCACAGATGTGACTGTGGATTCAGGAGGAGTGTTTGAAGGCTGGACTCCCAACAGTGATTGGCTGCTGAGGACCTCTCAATCACGATCAGGTTTTTTAGTGGCTGTGAGATTGAAAGTGAGTGAACATCATTAAATAAAGAGCTCCTGCAGGGTCCCAATTTGACAAGTACACTGCTAGGTGTGCTGCTTCGTTTTCGCCAAGGCCCTGTAGCATTCATGACTGACATTGAGGGAATGTTTCATCAAGTAAGAGTTTCCAACCAGGATGTAAACTTCTTACGCTTCCTCTGGTGGCCAGATGGGGACATTACAAAGGACCTACAAGAGCACAGGATGCTGGTCCACATCTTTGGGGCAGTGTCATCCCCAAGCTGTGCTTCATTCGCCCTGCTGAAAGCAGCCGACGACAATCAGCATGACTTCCCAGCCGAGGTTATAAACACTGTTCGTCAAAATTTCTACGTGGATGATTGTCTAAAGGCCATCAGCACGGTAGAACAAGCAATACATCTGTACCAGCAGCTAACAGACCTGTGCGGTAGAGGTGGATTTAAGCTCAATAAGTGGGTGAGCAATCATCGCTCGGTGCTGGCCGCCATTCCTGAAGAGCAGAGAGCTAAAGAGGTAAAAACACTTAACCTTGACAGAGACCAGCTCCCTATGGAGAGGGCCCTTGGAGCTCAGTGGGATGTACAGCAAGATACATTCACATTCAGCATCAGAACCAAGCTGGGATGGGATGAGGAAATCCCTCAGGTCATGGTACATCCCATATATAGTTTTTCAAGTTACAACAAAGGAACTCATCTATAACAAATCTACAACCTTGTAAGGGCAAAACCTACTTGTTTTAATTCTGATTAATAAACTAAAGCTTATTCGATTATCATTATGTTGTTTTTTTTAAACGCTCATACAAAACAAAAAAAGTGGAGGGAGAGTAGTCTGAATAGGGTTCTGGAGCATTGCTCCACCTCATCCATCGCACTCATTAGTGTCACATCCACTAGTAGTGCATAATTTCCGTCAACAAGCTTCTCCTGTTACGACTGCACACGTTGACACATATTTTCTGTTCACTCGCTGACCCGTATCAGGTGATACCCTGCATGGGTAACCATTGGCACTTGTCTTAGACCTTCCCCGAGGTCGTTGGTGGGGTGACGAGCACCCAGCACGTGACCTCTACGACGAGTTTCTACCCACGGAAGTGCCATAGGAAGACACTGATTAAACAGTATGGCTTGTCCACCAGAAGGCTATATTATGGTGTACATAATATAAAACTTCGGCCCAGTTCTGCTTGTATTGCAATGGTTGGTGTTCCTGAAGTTTCATTTTTCGTCCCTTTTTATTTTTTACATCCATGTTTGTGATGGAATAGTATTGTGAATCGCTAGCTCGCATTGCATGCTGGGACACAACGTCACTCAAGGAAGTTTTGGCTTCGCTGACACGGTCCTGAAGGGAAGTGGGTTTTAGTGCACTGGAACGGGATGAATGTGTTCAATCAAGCAGTACAAACCTGATTAATTGTCTTAATACTTCACTTGGAATGGCCATATTGTTTAGGATTAGAATTAGATGACAACTTCTTCACAATATTTGCAACTATTCAATTTGACCAGCAGGTGTCAGTAGATGACGAAATTTCATGTTGACTATTTCCTAATGGAAGTGCTCTCTTTACGTTGGATTTTTCTCATAATTATTTGAAGTGTAGGCCTGTATCTGCACACAATTTGGAATTCGTCCCAGCGCCCTGAGCTGTAAATTTGGACGGTGTAAAATGAAAATGGCCATCTGCAGCAGAATGAAAGTGAGATTGCATTGTCCAGGTAGGAGGACAGCAGTCAGTCATGTTTCACCTCCAGTCAACACGCAGTGGTTCACATGAAGGTCCAAGAGGCCTACAGACCTACACTGAGTCTGGACGTGGCAGTACAGTTGGATCATTGTCTTTGTTGTGTTGTTTGGTCATTGTGATCCAATGTAATGTGAGAGAAGGACGAGTGCAGTTATATTGGAGTGAGTTTTTTAGAGTGTAATAGAAGTTATAATGCAGAGTCTGTTTTTATGAAATGTTCTATCACCTGGCATCCATCCATCCATCCATCCATCCATCCATCTTCTACTGCCGTATCCGGAGTCAGGTCTCGGGGGCAGCAGCCTCAGCAGAGACCCCCAGACTTCCCTGGACCCAGTCACCTCCTCCAGCTCCTCCAGTGGGACCCCAAGGCTTCCCAGTCCAGCCCAGAGACCTGGTCAGCACCACTCTGACTCCCTGAGTCCCTGCTGCTCAGGTGAGGCTTCAAAGATCTGGCTGCACCTGATTGGACGGTCGTGGAGGATCTCCTTGGTCTTCTTGGTCTCCAGCTGTTTGACCTCATGCTCTCTGTTGACCTCCTCACTCAGTCCCTCAGTGATGTAGAGCTCAGTGTAGATGCTGTTGAGGAGAGTTTGACTTCCTGCTTCTTCACCTTCAGTCACACGTTCACATCTCCTCTCCAGACTGATCTTCTGCTGCTGTAGAAGCTCCTGCAGACCACCAACCTTTGGAGCTGAGAGAAGGTTGGAGAAGAAAACGTCAGTGTGACAGTGTGAGCATCATTTTCTGTCCACGACTTGAAGCTGAAAGCATCCAAACTCCATTTTTCAGCTGATGTGGTGAAGCTGCTGTTGTCTGACTGTTTGCTCTAAATGTCCTCCAGTGGATCTTCTCACTGGAGGTCCTGACCACGGTTATAATAGTTAACGAAAACGAACAAAATAACGAAAACTTCAATTGAAAAAAACAATTGTCACGTTCCCAGGGGTTAGGATTTGGGTACCTGCCTCGTTGGGGTTCAAAGCGAGCAGAGCTGAGACCATAAGGGTGACGTAGCAACGTTCAGGACACTGATTGGCCAAAGGCAGTCTTTCACGAAAGACCAAAACCGCCATTTTTAAATGCCTCGCGTGTGGATTTTTACATTAACACGTATTAAGAACTGAAAAGCTTATGAAACTGTACCATGGGTGAACAAAGAACTACAGACGTTTCTGTTCTCTGTGGCCGAAGAAAAAGCACAATGCAGACAGTTGTGCAGAAAGTTTAGTGTTAGCTAAAATATCGGGCACACAGACGTACTTATTATGTATACATTTCTTTCCATTGTAACAGGTCACTACAAGATCTGCATCCATTACCTAGAATTGGTTTTCCTTAAACTGATGTACAGGATTACTAATCTGACTTTGATGGGCAAATTTGACAACAGAATACAATTATGAAGCACTAAAACACAGGACCACAAAACAATTAAATGCATGATGAAATAATGATATGCTTTGTTAAATAAAATAAAATGGCATTTTCAACTAAGTAATAAAATAGTCGGTGGTGCAGTGGTTAGCGCTGCCGCCTCACAGCAAGAAGGTCGTGGGTTCGATTCCGGGGCCTGGACCTGGGACCTTTCTGTGTGGAGTTTGCATGTTCTCCCTGTGTCTGCGTGGGTTCTCTCCGGGTTCTCCGGCTTCCTCCCACACTCCAAAAACATGCATGTGAGGTCAATTGAACGTTCTAAATTGTCCGTAGGTGTGCATGTGAGTGTGAATGGTTGTTTGTCTCTATGTGGCCCTGCGATGAACTGGCGACTTGTCCAGGGTGTCACCCTGCCTTCGCCCTAAGACAGCTGGGATAGGCTCCAGCAGACCCCTGTGACCCTGAATAGGAATAAGCGGGTATAGAAGATGAATGAATGAAATCTTTATTGAATGAATGACACATTTTATTTCACTCGTGGTTTATGTAATTATTATTTTTTGCTCCATAGCTTTCATGATTCAGCATTACATGTTAAGCGTGATGAATTGCATGAAAAGAGAGAGCACTCGCTGATAAATTAACATGGTGTGCTGTTTAATTCCATGAGAACGACAAAATATTTGCAAATTTGTGTTAGCTACACACATCGACAGGTGCAAGAGAAAGGGAGGAACTTTCAGGGAGGAACTGTCAAGATCGTTCAGTTTTTGTTTTTTTGTTTTTTTAGTTCTGATGAAATAAATAGACCAATCATTTCATTCCTTTGTCTGCTTTCCAAAGAGTTTATTAATTAAAAAATATGTGTGGCAGTGCTGTTATGGTCTATAGAGAGTTGCTTCAAAGAATTATCATTTATTATTCAGTGGCACATTGCTCACTTGTTTAATACAGAAATAATAGTATATTATTATAATAATACTATTTTATTAATATAATAATAATAATAATAATAATAATAATAATAATAATCATCATCATCATCATCATCATCATCATCATCATCATCATCATCATTATTTATAAACTTTCCAAACAACAATCGTCAGTTGTTCCGTAAAAAATACATTGATTTCCATGTTGAATTTTGTACGGTTCGTGAGCGCGCACGTCTGTCAGTGACGGTCTCCACACTGACACAACTGCGCATGCTCTATTATCTCATCAATGCGGAAGTCAAAAAGTTTTTGGGAGCCATGCGCTGGGTGAGCAACTTCATAAAAAGCAATGGGACGCCATCTTGGACTCTGGGGGCTTGCCGCACTGTCACGCAGGTTGTGACGTTGAGGGCCGGCGACGCACAGGTATGACGTGAATGATTGACAGCTACCATTCGTTCCCGTTAGCGAGAGGATTAAAAACAAACAGACACCATAATGGCATCAAAAAGGAGTTATCCCAGCGGTGCGGAAAAACGGAAGGAAAAGAAAACTGATCAAGAAAAACTTGCAAAGGGGAAAGGTAAGTTATTTGTTTGTGATGTGGGCTGGAGAGGTGGAGGTGAAACGCTGTTGTCCCCCCCACCCCAAGTTTGTTTATTTGTCCTGCTAGCCAACTAGCTAGCTAGCGTTGGATAAATGTTAGCTGGCTGGCTAATATTTGTTCGTCATGAATCAGCGTTTTTGTTTGTTTTATGAAAGTTGACCATATCCTGCCATGTTGGCCTATCCTGCCATGGGAATGACTGATTGACTCCACACCCGTTTATTCACATTCTAACAGGGAGGGAGGGAGGGAGTGAAGGAGGGCATTTTGTTGTTGTAGTCAGTCCCCTGTTATTGTTCAGTGGAAGTTGTCTCTCACATATTTGACTCTTAATGTTATTTTAGCCTTAACTTAGGATGAATTTACTAAGCTTAGTTTGTATTTTGTAGGCCCTTCATTAGAAATGTGCGACTGTTTTATAATTCAAAGAAATATTTTATGGAAATACTTTATTTGGCATGGTGTTGACTATTTTAGACTGTTGTGGCAGTGGGTCATTTATCTTAGTTTTATTACTTTAACTAGTACAGTGTGTAAAGTAATGCCAAAAACTCTTAAAAATTACAGTTTTGTAATTGGGTAAAAGCTTTAAAGGGACACTGCAACCATAACGTTTAATTTAAAAACAAATTCATTTTTAATTTTCCTATATTACTGCAACATCACTGTAATAATAAAATATTAAAATGCGCTTCTGATCTATTTTGCTTGATGATCTAATGAGCTTTGTCTCTGCAGGAGCAATTCTAAAATATGTTGGCGCTCCAGACATTGAGCCAGAGGGATCTCCCGAACATCCTGACCAGGAAGCTCCAGGACCAACACGTTCCTCAGAACCTCCTTCTGTCCAGGTGAATAATGTGTGTTATTCTTAGTAGCTAAGCTGATAAGTGTGGGACGAAACTAAGGCAATTAAGCATTATTTTGATTGTTGGTTTGCGTTTTAGTGTTGCACTTGTTGGTTTGTTGGATTTTCTTATTTAAAGTAAGCATTTTTTTTTTATGAATATTCAATCTGTTGTATTTATTGACATATAGAGGATTCTTTTCCTAGTATTATAGTGTTTGTTTGTTTTTAAATCAGTTTAACTTGCTTGAGTTGCTCAACTGAAGATGTTTAATTTTACCTGTAGCCTGTTTTGCTCACGAGGTGTAATAGATTGTGGAATCTTAGTAGACCTTAGTAGACGCACGCTGCTGAGAGTGGCAACAATCAGCTCCGATGACCGTGGTGCTTGTAAATAAGGCAAATGCGCCATCTGGTGGGATGCAGCATGTTTATTCGTGTTGGAGCAATGACAAGTACTACTAACAAAACAAAAGATGCACAGGGTAAAAAAAAATAATCATAAACTCTTCTTAGATCTCTTATAGATTATTGATAATAGCATTCTAATTGATTTCAAACCTTTTCAAAAGATCTTTTGCCAATAGCACACCCAAATATTTGATAACCTTGGAATTCCATTTGATTTTATATTTTCCTCTAATTTCTCGGCCTGGATGATAATTCAGCGTGAGAATTTGAGTGTTTGCTATGTTTAACTTGTTGCCTGTGTATTTACCATAGGTTTCTATTATCAACATGAAATGAGGTAAGGTTCTGTCCGAGTCTTGGAGAACCAAAATAATATCATCAGCAAAAAGCCCTGTTAGATGTCCCTGCTCTCCTATATGTATTCCTTTTAGATTGTTACTTTGTCTGATCATTTGTGCCAGCGGCTCAATGAACATAGCAAACAATGTAGCGCATAGGCAACATCCTTGACGAGTACCATTAATCTTTATCCTTGCCGTAGGTTCTTGGTAGAGACCTTGAATACACTGTATTAACTTTTCTTGGAACCCCAGTTTCCCAAGAACTTGATACAGAAATCTCCAATTCACACAGCCAAGGCTCACCAGTAACAGCTCGCAGGCCCTGCTTTTGGATCTGATCTATTATGTATAGGACCCGTCTAATGTCTTCTTGAGTCTGCCTACCTGTTAAAAAAGCTGACTGATTGGAAGTCCATCTCGTCCCCTTAAATTTCAAAGCGTAACGAACCTGTGTAGCCCGAGGAATGTTATTATAGTTTTTTTCCTAGGGTGCAACTCCCCAGGTGGCATTGTCAGGCAACCCCCCCGCCCCCATTTTCCTTTATACCCACCATCAGAATTGTCTTGTCTCATGGTTATCTTTTAAGATAACCATTATCTTATCTTTTAAGATAACCATGAGCACAAGAAATAGGGTACAGCTTATCTGCAAAGCAAGTAACACGTACATTATGAACTATCATTCTATATCATAATGATGTAATATGTCAACCGAAAGCAGCTGACCAGCTGAAAAGGCTCACTCCACCCCCTACTGTTGGGAGAAGGACACGTTCCCGTCAGTAATTCAAATTTCTCAGCTGCATGTATAGGGGGACAAGGTGAGAACTCCGATTGGACGAGAAAACCGAATTATTGCTTAGTCCGATTAAGCTCTGCATGTAAACGCACTGATTACACCTGCGCCAGAGTGCAGAGTGAAAGCAGCTCTTTTAAAAAGAAGCGCAGGCTGGAGTCAGCACTCTGTCCTCTGGCGTGTCCACGCTGAGAACTTTGCAGTTCTTCTTAGCATTTCGGCTAGCAATCCCAGAGCGGGCTGGTCCATAAGCGCAGCTGGAGGAGGAACCCTGCCGGGTGCCCGTTCATCGGGAGGTGGTGCTGTGTGTGCGTGATCGTTGTGCATTCACTGCTTGGCTGTTAAAGCCAAAGTCTTTTTGGTATGGTACTTATTTCCTTGACACTCAGGCAGCTAAACCTGGTCTATTTTAAATTGTTGTCAAATAAAGCTGTTTCTTTGGAAGTCCGTCTCGTCCTCTTAAATTTCAAAGCGTAACGAACCTGTGTAGCCCGAGGAATTTTATTATAGTTTATTTCCTGGGGTGCAACTCCCCAGGTGGCATTGTCAGGCAACCCCCCCCCCACGCCCCCCAATTTTCCTTTATACCCACCATCTGAATTGTCTCCACCTCCGCCAGACCCTCCCCCTCGCCACATCTAGTCTTTTTTTGATAGATGATGGTTTATGTGTATTGATGCGTCGTGCTGATGCGTAGCCCCTCCAGGATCCCTCCTTGCACTGCCACTCCGTCGTAGTGTGGGGCACCGAGTGCCGCAGGCCCCTCCGCACCCGTCGCCACCGCCGTCTTCTACGCCAGGCCGCGTCTCGCCAATTCCTCCTTTACCTCCTCTGCGCTGTTGTAGGTTCGAGTTTCCGTATCCCAGTGGGTCCTCATCTTGGTGAATGGCGTGTGGAACCAGATGCCCTTCTCCTTCAGGATTCTTTTAGCAGTGTTGTACTCCTTTCTCTTTTGGACCATCTCTGTCGCGTAATCATGATGGAATGAGGGTACTTTATTCCCCAGTTCTATTTTCTTTGTCCATAGCTCTCTGAGGACCCTCTCTTTGGTAGTAAATTCCAGAAAGTTAACAATGATGGGTCTCGGTTGGGCACCGTCCGCTGGTTTCTGTGCAAATGAGCGGTGTGCTCTCTGAATTTGGAAAATAAAATCTGCTGGCAGGTGCAGTTCGCTTTTCAGCAGGTCTTCCACAAACTTGGCCACAGATTCTCCCTCCTCTCCTTCAGTGACTCCATAGATACGGAGGTTGTTTCTCCTCGGCCTGGACTCCAGGTCAGTTAACTTGTCCTGAAGAGCTTTTTGTTCTCTCAGTGATATGACCAGAGTGTCATTAGCTTCCTGTGCCCAACGTTCTAGCTTTTCAATCCGCGACTCAGCCTCGTTGATCTTGCTGGTTTGGAGCTCCTGTTCGGTGATGACTTTCGCAAGTTGTTGATTTATTTCGTCTTTGAAGTCGTCCAAGTCTTTTTCCACGTCGTTCCTCAGTGTTTCTCCAAACGTGCGAAGGACTTCTTTTGATTCCATTTTTAAATCCCGTATCTCCTTGCTAATAATTTCTATGTCCGAGCCCTTTTTCGCGTTGTTAGTCACGAGGAGTTCGTTTCGCCATCTCCCTCTGTTTCAGAGCAGGCTGGTAGTTCCGCCATATTGTCTGTTACCGTGTTTCTGTTTTGGTTGAATGGAGTTTTCCTTCCCATTCCAACGTTCCCCTGATCACTTTGTAGTTAATATGATATCTGACAATAGTTATTCAAGTTTTCGGGGAGTTTTTACCCTGGATGGTCGAGAGCCCTGGTGTCGCGCAGTCTACTGCTTTATGGCCAAACCAGAAGTCCCTTCCCTCTAGTCTTTTCAAGGGGGAGGTGGCTAGACTCGGCTCTTGTGGGACGAGAAGCAGAAGGCGTGTCCGATCGGGGGGGAAGATGAGATGACATTTTTGTGGGTCAACACAAACTCATCTGCGAGGACAGCAGCCTTGGACAATGACGACACTTTCTGTTCATTCAAGAACATTACCACCTTCTCTGGCAAAGAGTCTTTAAAATCTTCTAAAAGAACGAGCTCACGGAGTGACTCAAAGTCATTTTTGACATCATTAGCTGCACACCATTGCAGAGGTTGCTTTTCTCCCATGCAAACTCGACAAAGGTTTGACCACTGGATTTTCTATGGTTCCTAAATTTTTGCCGGTAGGGCTCAGGAACAAGCTCATAAGCAGGAAAAATTGCTTCCTTTCCAACATCATATTGCAGGCTGTCTTCTAAGAAAAGAGCAGACACCAACTCCTGTGTTTTTCCCACCCGCTTGCATTGGAGAAGGACAGGCCACATGTCTCTTGGCCAGTTGAGTGGCGAAGCTATTCGCTCCAAGGCACTGAAGTATGAATCAACTTCTGCCTCACGAAATGCTGGCACCAGAAAAATGTTTTTACTGGGGCTGGGCAACGATTAAAAATTTTAATCGCAATTAATCGCATGATTTACCTGATCAATCACGATTAATCACGTCGTATACGCAAAAGCCAATAATGAATTTAAAAGAAGTCTTTCATACACTTTAATTTAAATGTTCTGCCATATAAACGAAAGCACCATAACATTTATCGTGCAAACAGTTAACATCAGCACTTTACACAGAAACATTTTTAATGTAAATCTAAAGTTAAAAAAAATGCAAATACAAAATTAAAGCTTATTGCCAATGCCAGGGCATTACTGTTATCCTGTTCCTTATGAAAAATAAAAAAAAATCTACCTCCAAAATCCTGAGCCACAATAATAACAGGCAATTTCTGAGGTAACAGCAGAAACATTTTTCTTTTATCAGGGAGCAGCATAACCAGTCTGCGTTCCCTTGCAAATGTCCCAGTTAGAAAGGGTGAGGCACAAAAACGTTCACTTTTGGGTTTTTCTTCACAGGGGACTAGAATGTAAAGTCCACATTTATACTGGAGTTCCTTTGGAGAATCTCACTCAACTCAGTGCAGTTTGTCAGTTCCTGGAACTTGACGGCCAGTTATTTTAAATGTACTGCCATATGAATTAAAGTGCCATAACATTTACTGTGCAAACACACTTTTAACATCAGCATTTTTGAACAATTAGCAGCTAAGAAAAAAAAAAATAGTGTAAATTTAAACTCAACTTAAACAATGTTATCAAAGCAATACAAAATTAAAGCTGTAAGCAGCGTTTGCGGGACTGAGCCCACCTGGCCACTGCCTGCCGTGACGTCCGCCACCTGGCCACAAGCCCCTGACACCCGCCGACGCTTCCCAACGCCTGGCGATTCCGCCCGAAACCCGCCGATGCCCCATTACTGACGCCGACGCCTGCTGATGACACATCAAGCACTGACTTGACATTACTGACTTGACATTTAGAAACATTTGATTTCTAAATGTGATTGATTACTGTATCATTTTGGAGATAATAAGCCTTAAAGTTGGCTTTTTGTTTTGTTTTGCGACAGCTCCAATATTCCATTTTTACTGTACAATAACATCAAATTGCTCCATAAGCTCTGTCAATGGTTGGTACAGTTGACCTCAGGACAACCTTGAATATATCTTCAATCATTATAAGGCATATTTAATGTACCATTTTGGAGATATTAAGCCTCAAAGTTGTTGTTTTACTTTTTTTTTTTTTTTTTAGCTTTTTCCAACAGGCAAAAAGGGCCCAGTACTCAATTTTTTACTGTACAGTAACATTGCTTTGCTCCATAATTTCTGTCAGTGGTTGGTACAGTTGACCTGAGGAACACCCTGACTATATCCTCAGTCATTATCAAGCATATGTACAGTATCATTTTGGAGATATTAAGCCTTAAAGTTGGCTCTTTTTTTTTCTTTTTTTTTTTTCTTTTTTTCCAACAGCTCCAATATTCCATTTTTACTGTACAATAACATCAAATTGCTCCATAAGCTCTGGCAATGGTTGGTACAGTTGACCTCAGGACAACCTTGAATATATCTTCTCTTAATATTCTTGAATATTCTCACTTAATGTACCAGCTCCTTCCTGTACATGATATGTACAGTTAGTTATTCTTTGTTTGACGCAAGTGTTATATTAATTTCCTACTATCTGTACCGGTACTTCTTGTTAATTTGAAATAAACACTAACAGCATAATGTCAAAACAAAAACCGAACAAGTCAAACAGGAGCAGATCAGAAAACAAGGAGGCTTTGTACTAAAATATGGATAAAATATAAACAGGGAGTTGTCTAATGTCGTCAAGGAAGCCAACATTACGTTACCTGTTGATCAGCATGTTGACTCAGAAAATCCTCAGGCTCCTGCTGCGACATTTCATTTGGGGCGACGGTTGTGACTTCACTGCTGGTCTCGTGAGAAACTCAAATCGGTTCTTCACGTTTGTTGCGTGGCATGGGTTAGGACATTGAGAGGCATTATAGTGTGGTTGTGTGCACCAAATCGGACTTGGCTTCTAGCTCGATAGCCGTGCATAATTTACGCAAACGCAATGCTCTGTTTACGTGAACTCACGGAGTCCGACTCCTTGCACGTGCTCATCTCGACTCGATGGATTTATGAGCTTGATGACAAGTGTGTATTTTGTATTGGATTGATGTACTGCAATTCTAGTCATGTGAACAAGCAATTAGCATTCCTAGTTATATGTGGCATGACGAAAGACTGTACTACCAAGTTTGTATTGCAGTTTCTTCAGTTTATGGGGTAGAGGGTGCTCAAATTGGATTGATTGAAGATGTAGTTTAGGTACAATTTGCTTGTTTTTATCAATATTTAAGTTGATTGCAGTTCAAGGTGGCACAATCCTATCAGATGTTGTCATTTTGTCACGAAGAACACTGGTATTTGTTGATTATTACCATAAGTACCACCATGTTGCAGGCATTGTGGTTACAAGTTTCACTCCAATTTTGATTGTTGTCTGTATGACTAGCAATCCGTTGAGCTGTCTAGGGTTATCATTCAGATAAGGTGTCACAACTTTTAATTGCATGGGAACTTTGGGATCCATGGCAGATGGGCATTGTAAAAAAAACGGATCTTGAGTCGGAAGGCTAGCTTGTCCTAATTGTGACCTTAATATGATGATTTTTTTTTCCCTGCCAGATTGAGGAGAAATTAAATGGACATCCAAACCGGGGCCAATAATGGATGAGCTGGATGATGTCACAGTATCAATTTTAAATGGTATGTCATGTGTAGGTATGAAAAAATTTCCATGACTTTGATTGGTCCGCTAAGTAATTAAAATAACTGTATGCTGACACTGATTTCAAAAAGAAGTATTTTACAAATTTGAGACAAAATGTCTAAACTGAATTGCATTTACAATTAATTCTGATAACAGAAATTGGCACAAAACAAACTTGGTTTGACTTGTCAAGTTGAATTAAATTCATTAGTGAAAAAATGTATGAGTTGTTAAGTGTAAAAGGTTTGTTAATGATTGGACTGTCTTTATAGCTGCCAACATCGATGAAGTCTTGCTCCACACCCTCAGTCGTGATGATTTGAGAGACCTTTTTCCTGGACCAGAACACTTTCTCAGGAGGAAACGGATTTGGGCCCTTATTAGTGTAGATGTGATTGGTTACCTACTTTGCTCTGAAAACATCGAGCATAACACTTTTTTTTTATTTTTTCCTAATTGTGTCTATTGTTTCTCTCTTGTTCATAATGTTTTGGATCTGGTTTCCTCTCGGCTGAGAATTCCACCGTACCAGACAAGGCTGCCCCGAATGAAGCCAGGAACTGTGTCTTCACCAGGAGGAACATCTCCAATCTGTCCTCAGACATCCACTCCTTTGGTGAAAAGCAGCCCAAAGAGGACCCTACAGCTTCCTGCTCCTCCACAATATGTTGTCTATACTAGACATGGGCAAACCCCGGCCCGCGGGCCACATCCGGCCCGCTGCGTGTCTCTGTCCGGCCCGCGTGAAGCCAGTCATAACCCCCCAACACCGCACCCCCCAACGAAACTTTGTTGGCACGTAACTTTGCCGAGTTAGTGTAGCGCGATAGCGATAGCGTGCTTCCCCCCCGTCAACGAGGTGTAGGTACAGAATTAGTCCGGGTGCAGAATCGTTCCAGGCAGAAGTGACTGCCGATACGGCAACTCCATTGGGACATACCTCTACATCGCGTTCGAACGTGATATATGGATAGATCGCGGTACGTTTATAGAGTTGCCGTATGTGACGTAATTGGCAGTCGCCTCTGTCCAGTGGGCGAATGCCAACAACGTCACATACGGCAACTCTATTAGGACAAACTACATCGGTTGATTAAGGTTATCTTTTTTTTTCTGTCAATCCCTGCCGTATTTACAGTACTTTGTATTATATTGTATACACGAAATTCTCTCTCTCTCTCTCTCTCTCTCTCTCTCTCTCTCTCTCTCTCTCTCCCTCTCTCTCTCTCTCTCTCTCACTCTCTCTCTCTCTTCACAAGCTCGTAAGCACTACTTCCAGATGGCCCGCACTGCCAGTGAGGGGAAATGTGTCATGTTCAAAGAGCTGAGACGCAGGCTGGTGAGAAACACTGTCACCAGCATGATTTCTATCTTGAGAGCCAGTCAGCAAGGAGAGGGGGTCCGGTACCCTTCTAAGCATGAAGTCACTGCAATGTCTCAAAGACTAGTGGAGTATTATCCCATGCTGAAGGATTAAGACAAAACAATGAAACATGTAAGTGATTATATTATTTTGCGCATTTAGATTTTGAAGCGTGTGGTTATTTTTGGCTGATACTTTTTTTATCTGTGCATGTTCACTTTCCATCTTTATTTGTTCTTTCAATGAGTGAAATTTTATTTACCACAGGCGAGCACTTACAAGAATCTTCACAAGAGATTCACCAGAGAGGGGCCACAAGAAGAAAAGGCATCGCATTGACTTCTCAGCAAGTGACCAAGAAGAAGATCATGATGCAGACTCAATTGGTGGATCAACAATTATTTTGTGTCACACACCAGGGCGCAGTTCTGATAATGGCCACACTTCACATAAGTAGAAACATGTCCATTTTAATAATAATGATAATGTATGAAAGCTAGGCAATGTTTTGATAGTTTTGGATATCATGATATATCACAGGCATTTTTACATTTGAATTGTCATTTGATATATTTTGATGCTCCAAACAATTTCATCCATTTGACTGATTCACTGATTTGTCTCCTCCATTTCATCAGCCAAAGATGGTCTGACAGCACAGGCCAGACATTATCAGACCCTGCAGGAGCTGTACAAGAAACCAAAACCCAACCAAGATGCTGTCTCCCAAATTCTTGACCTGCAGTTTCAAGCAAGAAGATCCTTCATTGATAGTGATGTTCTAAAAGAACAGGACAAGGCCAACAAAGATCCTGGATGCATATCCATGTGTCAAGGATCTTTATCGTGTAAGTGATTAACTTGTTTTGGTTTATGATGAAAAGCAAGCATTTTTGCAGATTTTAACACTGACTTGCATTATAGGCGATGAATGAGCTGCGGCGCATTCTGGATAAGGGCAACAGAAAATTCATTGATGAACTAAAAAAAGAGATGGGAAGACTTCTGCACCAATGTGTAATTTTATGGTGTTTGGAAAAAAAATGAAGTGATGAAGCCACGCATAACGCTGGATGTAGGTGAGTCATTTTGCTGTGTCTCTAATTGACTGTGTAGCTGTTTCCTTGAACATAGGATGGTTTATGTTGCGCTGAATGAATAGATGCAGAATGGTAATACTCTTCATGCTGAAAAAATAAGATTTTTTTTTGTGATCAACACAAACCTAATAAGACTCATTTTTAGGAAGACTAACTTTGAACTCAAAGTTGATTTGTTCTATTCCAGTGGAATATTCCATCGTGCTGCTCAGGCCACTCCCCACACTCTTTCCTTCACCAAGTCCACCACCGAAGAAGCTGGGACATGCCAGTGAGGCACTGCTGCATGTCATTCAGGTGAAAGTTTGTTCGCATTTTCTCACATTCAACACTTCATAGTTCCATGCATGGATGTGGCGTTTCCTTCTTCTTTTTCTTTAGCCAACAGAAGATCCCACAATGTACTCGCATAAGAGGTCTTTCTGCAGCCCTGTGTTGCTGTTTGATGGGACCCGCTGTCTCATCTGTCTTGGAGCCACTCCTGCCACCACGCTTGCCAAGGAAGACTTGAGTGACGGTCTGCTTCATCTGATGGGTTACTACTATGCCCTGCACCTCACATATTCAAAAGTGTGTGGCAACCCTTCTCTCTGTCATTCAGACAGAAGTGCTACAGGATACTATCCATGAGTGAGACACCACAGCCTCATACAAAAAAGACCATGGCAGAATGGAAAGATTTTATTGGGGAGTAGAGCTGTGTACTAGGCATAGGTAGTGATACACTCCCCTGGTAGTTGTAACTTGAGGGTGGGTGGGAGTCTGTTGGAACAAACATGTTATCAGTATATATCAACACTATATGCTGTCCCCATGCTGTTTTTTTTTTGTTTTTTTGTGTAACTGAGTGTCAGGGAATCTGAATCAATATTCAATAATGATGACGGTGAATATTGTAACAATTGTTACTTGCGTTCTAGAAATGATTGCTTGAGGTTGTTTTAAGATGCAATGCCTTAGTGACGTTTTTATTACAAGGCAGTGAAGGCACTGTCAGCAATTTAAGTGAATAAATAGTTGTTGACAATATTAATTCTGTTTGCTGAATTATTTTTTTTTGGGGGGGAATGGGCGTAGGGGGGGTGGATGCTTTGTCTCATTTTGAGAAAAAAAAGCTAATATTGTGAACACTTAAATTAAGAAGAATTGCACTGTTAGTAGGTCTGGTTTTAAGATCTTTTCATTCAAATTAAGAAAGAAGCAAACGTGAAAAAAGAATTGAGAAGCTAGTATCAAGTTTATTTGACTTAGTACAGTCCTTGGAATGAGTGCTTTACTGTTTATTTCAAGAGTTTTTCCATTCTTCAAATGCCTAGATATATCGTCTTATTTTAAGAAATCTTACCAAGTCTAAATATCTTACTGCATTGGCAGATAATTTGACTTGTTTCTAGCCTGTTCTTTCTCAATTTAAGTGTTTATTTCTTAGATATATTTTGCAGTGTGTGGACACCGAGGGGAGCTCTAGAATTGGCTCATTCAACCGACCAACGAGCCAATCAGCAGCGGCGTCACAGGCTCTTCTCCTTCTTTGTTCTCTCTCTCACTTTGACTTCTGCACTGGACAGCCAGGTTTGTGGAGGGAAGGTTGGAACAAGGTAAGGACGGGGTACCCCATATATTCATGTACGTAGAGTCACTAAGTCTTAAACTCACCAGGTTTGTATCGCTTATCGATAACCCTAATGCCATACAAGTCTATGAGGGTCAAAGGTCAACTTTGTCCTAGGGACATGGAGCCACTTTCAGGTTCATCAGAATCCTCCTGGACACACCCACGCCAAATTTGGGGCTTCTAGCCCATGAGGAACCCCAAAACCCTCACTCTAATTCCAGCCTTATCGCTAAACCCTAATGCAGTGCAAGTCTATGAAGGTCAAACCTCAACTTTGTCCGAGAGACATCAAGTGTTTTTTCATGAATCATTCATCAATGTTAAGAGTTTGCTTTGTGGAGAATTCACAATATGATGTGTCACAATATGTGATGTGAAGCTTTTGACAAGTGCTGCGCAAAGGAGGCCCATTTGTTTTTGTTTTTTTGAAGGGGGCCCAAAATTCCTGGCGGCGCCCCTGAGCGGGCATCTCCAGCACCAAGGCAGTGGAGCTGCCGGCCACGAGAGAAGAATTAACCAGTCCATTGAAACCATTTGTTTGGTCTAGTGAGTGGCAACAGTCCTTTGAGGATCTTAAGTGCCTTAAGTGTCTGCTCCAAATTTTCCTCATTGGCTAGAAGCCCCAAATCTAGCGTGGGCGCTTCTTGGGGGCTCCTGATGAAAAAGCAAGTGGCCCCATGTCTCTAGGACAAAGTTGAAAATTCACCCCATAGACTTGCATTGAATTAGGGTTAACAATAAGGCTGAAACTAGGGTTAGGGTTAGGGTTAGCTGAAATTAGGGTTAGGGTTTCGGGGTTCCTCAAGGACTAGAAGCCCCAAATTTGGCGTGGGTGCTTCTTGGGGGCTCCTGATGAAAAAGCAAGTGGCCCCATATCTGTAGGACAAAGTTGAAATTTCACCCCATAGACTTGTATGGCATTAGGGTTAGGGTCCAAGAGTACACATACACATTTTCTTTTGCTTTTTTGATTTAAGCTCATCGTCTCCAGCTGCAAAGGTACAGAAACCTTTCTGTGTTTTGATGTCGTGTGTGAGAAAACATCACTTTTTTCTGTAAACTTGTGTTATCATTGTCCTTCATTGAAAATGACACAATCTTTCATCTCATTGTTCAGATGCCGAACACCAAGGCATTCCGTCGCTCTCTGGCCATGAAACGACGCCTGGAGCAAAAACGGGATTGGACACCTTTTCCACCTCGGAAGGACTTTGAACGTCGTGAGTACTTCCACGTTCATGATTTCATGTTCTGCCTGTGTTGTTATGTTGTATTCCAAATAAATCTTACAAAAACATATTTAGATTTTTCTTTTTTGTCAATTTACACAGGGTGCGGTACTGGTCAGCGACCTGGGTGCGAAGATGGCCCGTTTTGCTCCTGACTGACAAAACAGTGCAAGTTCGTTCTTAAGGCCCAGCAACCAGACAAGAAGGTATGGGTCGTGATTTTGTCAAGCCACGAGTTTCTTTATGTTTTTGTTCTGGTGGTGGGAGACTCACATCTCTGTCCACTTGTGGATGGTTTTGTGTTCTCGCCTCGGGCAACAACCTTGAACACGGGCTTGTAACAGACTCCGCCCAGGATTTTGCTGCGCTACTGGCAACTGTGTTGGACCGCTGGCCCAAGGTTTGTTTATCTGCTGTGACAAACAAATTTGAACACATGAATGTCATCGCCACTTTGTTTTATCAATATCAAGTAATTCCATGATCCATAGTTCAATAACAAGAATATTCATGAATTTATTTTGCATTTTTATGTTTGTTTGGGTTTGTTTTTTTTATACAACTATTTTGTAGGTGTTTGTGCTTGACTTTCCACCTCGCCTGACTGTCAAGCCAGAACTACAAACAGCGCTACGTCAAGTATATCATCGTGTTGCTGCAGGCATGGGTGTGTAAAATACATATTTTTGTTGTATTTTTTTCTCTTCAGTGACACTGTGCTAACAGATATTTCTTAGAATTGAGTGATTACATAATTGATTATGTGACACTTCTTCCAGGTTTAACATTTGTGTATATGACAAATATGTGTTAACATGTTGTTTTCTGTTTAGGTGCACCTCAGGACTGATTTTGGTGGAGCGTCTGCATGCTGCATGCTCCATCAGCTCGCACCCCCTTCACCTAGGCCAGGGGTGTTGTGCCACAACCAATCATCGCCCAGGGTGTCTCCCAGAGTGGTTGTGACAGGTCCTGTCTACATGCCAGTGTATGGACCTGTAATGGACTCTTGTTGGACAGGAGGTTGAGGTAACCTGTTCATCCCTCTTTTTTTTTTTTTTCCCCCCAATCGTGTATTTGTCAAACAGTGCAACTTTTTATTTTAAAAATGAACACTTATCCTAAGTTGACTCTGATTTCCTCTCCTCTTTTTTTTTATAGACAGTACCAACAGTTGTTGAGACTGCATTTCACACAGACATCCCGTCCAATCCCGTGTGGTTCAGTGAGGCTGTGCTGCTGGACCACATGGAGACCGTCGTGGAGTCATCTGGCAGGGTTTCCCCAGCTGCCACGGTAACATTCACACAATTATTCATACACTTATCAACTAATATTGTTGTGCTTTCTGTTGCAATAAATAATCGATACACTGACGGCAAATATCAATATTTTATTTCAACACACATTATGGATTTACCCCATTGTCACCGTCAACTATTAATCTCTCCTGTCCTGTTTGTGGGGGCGCTAATCCCGTAAGAGTCAAGTAGGCGTAAGCAGCGGCCGGTGAATAAGACGAGTTAACAACGGAAGAGCACATGCAAGAACGGCGGAAAATACCAACAACGGAAAACAAATCAAAGACCCACCCGCAAGTTACCACTCTAAAGTATGGACCCACTTTGGCTTTTACGAGACGGATGACGGGAGGAAACTTCATAAAGAATATGCAATCTGCAACAACTGTTTTGCAAAGGTAAAATACAATGGCAACACTACGAATCTGCAGAGCTGCCTCGTTCGCTATCACCCGTCCCGTTTTTCCCAGAATTGTTCTCTTTTTTCACCACCTGTCCCGGGAAAGATAAAATCTCTCCCGGGACACAATTTGTCCCGTTTTTTATGGAAAATGACAAAACCTCATTTAATTTCCGTCTGTGGTCTAGATAGGGTTGCCAACCCTCCCGTAAAATATGCGATTGTCCCATATTTGGCAACTAAAAAACCTGTCCCGTAATGAATTGATGGGGGACGCACTTCACTTTGTCCCGTATATTTTGGGGACGCGGTTATTTATTTATTTATTTTGTCTGCATCATTTCTTTTATTGATTTTCAGAATCGGGGCAGTGAAAGGATTTTTTTCCCTCTTTCATCTTCCCGTCGGTTTGTATATCCCAAGTCCCCAAGTTGAGATAAGACAAGTTGCTACTGACTTTACATTACCAGAAAGCACTGTCCTTGTTTACATGAAAGTTATTAATGTTCATGCACTTTAATTTGTTTGCTTGTGCAGTGCACGTTTGTTTGTACATTATACAAAGTTTTGGAATAAATGCAAGATCACAGGCATTTTCCATTTTATGGGTATTTTTTTCTTTTTCAGTCACATATCGTCGGCAAAATTTCGAAGATATCGAAGATATCGTGTGTCGTGATGTTGTCATTATCGTGGGCCAAATATCGTGACAGTATCGAATCGTGGGTTAGCCGTATCGCCCCACCCCTATTATCAACACAAGATCACATATGTACAGTACATGTACAGTTTAATTAGTGTGTTACTTTGTTTATGAATTCATTTCTTTATGTTCTTCCAGATGTCCAGCCTGAGACGTCGATCAGCACGCGTTGCCTCAAAAACCAAAACAAACAAGTGACATGTTGGTATTTGGGATATGTGTATTTCATTGTGTGCATCTTTGTGATAGGACAATAAATGCAGTTCTTTAAACGTTACTTTGTGTCCTTGTATTTGCAGGTGTGGGCAACACGTTCAACTGTCCACATGACTGAGTCTGCCTCCAGCAATGTCACAGCAGTGCAGCAGGTTTGTACTTATTCATTTCCACTTCATCACCTGTGTGTGTTTTCTAGGCTTTACACCCATCTTATCGGCTGTATCGGATCGGCCGATATTTGGCATTTTTTCGGGCGTCATGTCATGAATCACCATAATCTGTCTCATTTCCTCCAAAGTAGTTTCACAGCATCGACATGTTTATTTGTTTGTATCCGAGAGCTAATGATTCATGATTCAAAAACCTTCATTTTCGTCTTCGTGCCTCTTCCTGTTTTGAGTACTGTCGCTATGTGACGGACAATAAAGTTTCTTTGAATCTGCAATATATGCAACGCTACAGTACCTCGCGGGGGAACTTTGGTAAAAAAATTCAACACCACAAATTTAATCAGGCACTTTGAAAAGATACACACGGAGGAGCATGTCGAGTTCAAGAAACGCAGCGCGGAGAAAGAAAAAGAAAAGCAAACTCTGAAACGGATGCTAAAGCAAACAACTTTCGACGGTGCTTGTGAGAAGGCAAGGGGTGTACAGAAACAAGTATTTATTGCCTCTAACGTGATTGGATCGGTGATTGGCACAAAAATCGTGACCGTGTAAAGCCTAGTGTTTTCCTTTCTATGTTTATTGGCATAAAATCACATCTTTCTCATTTTAATCAGGTGGAGGCGACGCCACAGATGACCAGAGCTGTGCCCGTGGTTCCTGTGGCTCCCGTGGTTGCCAGCACCAAGCCAGAGGAGGCCAGCACCGTCCAGGAGGCAACACAGAAGATCAACTAAGCTAAGGAGGCTTTTCTTTCTTCTTCTGTTGCCTTTGACTGCTCCGCTCGTTCTACGCCTCGCACATGTGATTTGTGATCCATCATCAGTTAGTACTAGTGAAGATGCAGTGGCAGATCATGGCACTGGTGTTAGATTAGCCACAGGTGGAGAGCTGCTGACGTCACTTTCCTGCGCCGCGCGATTACTTTGAGATTGCGATTTCGTTTTCGAGTTGTGGTAACTCTTGTGCAGGGCAGGACCACGAAAATTAAAAAGCAATGCTCTCAGTTTTCTTTTTGATTGTGTCATAAAAGGTGCGACACGAATAAGAAAATGAAAATGCATATAGCAATATTTATTAATGATTTTAATTATGAGTCAAATAATGCAGCTTCGTTCTTAAAATGAAAAAGCATTCTGCTATTGCTTTTTCATTTTTGAATTTTACATTTCATATTGAATTTTGGTAACTCTTTGCTGGTGCATGTTTTGAAAATTAAATCTCAAATGTGTTTTCCTTCATTTGAATTAAGTACAAGAATGAGCAGTCATGAATAAGAAAATGAAAATGCAGTTTGGATTATTTATTAACCATTTTAATTATGAGTCAACTAATGCAGCCACGTTCTTAAAATGAAAAAGCATTTCTGCTGTTGCTTTTTCATTTGGATTATGGTAACTGTCTGCTTCCACACTCCAGTGGTTCTGCACATTAGTATAAATAGAGTGATTCTCTATCATTACATCACAGGACGGCGGCACTCTGACAGATTCCATGAACCTGGACACTGATGATCCAGACTTTGGACCAGATGAGCCAACAGGCCACAGTGGAAACAGGTCAGAACATGGGACTGGCTGCTGAAAGTATACAGGTAGGTGGCGCTGTCATCCCAAATTGTGTGGTGTGGAGGATCGGGGCCAAAGTTCCAGATGCTCACAGATGTGACTGTGGATTCAGGAGGAGTGTTTGAAGGCTGGACTCCCAACAGTGATTGGCTGCTGAGGACCTCTCAATCACAATCAGGTTTTTTAGTGGCTGTGAGATTGAAAGTGAGATTGCATTGTCCAGGGAGGAGGACAGCAGTCAGTCATGTTTCACCTCCAGTCAACACGCAGTGGTTCACATGAAGGTCCAAGAGGCCTACAGACCTACACAGAGTCTGGATGTGGCAGCACAGTGGCATCATTGTCTTTGTTGTGTTGTTTGGTCATTGTGATCCAATGTAATGTGAGAGAAGGACGAGTGCAGTTCTATTGGAGTGAGTTGCTTACAAATACAGATCGCACGATTTCTATCCCAATTGTTAAGTGGGAAAGAGACCTGTCTCTCCAGCCTCGCTCTAATTTCTGGAGAACAATCTGCCTGAACACCTTTTCACTGATAAAACAACCTATTCTACAATTAATACATTTTAAAGTACTCCACAGGATCCACTCCACCGGGCAGCGGATGTTTCAGATGGGCATGACCGCCTCTCAGACCTGCTCACACTGCACAGTTAATGCGGGGTTGGTGGGGGGTCGGGGGTTGGGTGGGTGGTGCTCCGGGGGGAGGGCTGGTCCGTCCCTGTGTCGGGGGACTGGCGCTGGATCGTACGCGGTGGGGTCGCATGCCTGGGGTGGGGCTGCGCGTTCGCCGGCTACCGCTCCTGTGTGCCCGGGTGGTGCGGTGCGGTGGGGGGGCGGGTCCCCTTTGGCTCCTGGATCCCTGTGGTGTCC
Source organism: Nelusetta ayraudi (assembly GCF_046127955.1). Taxonomy (NCBI): domain Eukaryota; kingdom Metazoa; phylum Chordata; class Actinopteri; order Tetraodontiformes; family Monacanthidae; genus Nelusetta; species Nelusetta ayraudi. Next base: position 3,387,907 of record NW_027466074.1, read on the forward strand.
CCGGCCCCGATGTCGCTGAGGGGACGCCCTGACCGGGAGTCCCCCCTGGTCACATAATAGGTGTTTTTTAAATGATTTTTTCCCCTAAATTTTTAATTTATTTATTTATTTATTTTCTTCTGTTTCGGGGGATTTGTGTCTTGGGTGATCGCTGCCTGGCCTTCTGGCCTTAAGACCCTCTCCAATCTTAATAGCATTATAGACACTTAGGGCCTGGGGGGGTGGTTCGTTCCTTACCACCCCTCCATTTTAAACGCACCATAGTTCAACACACCAGCAAGTTCACATATACACACACTGACACCCCTACACACAGTGGGGTCGGCCTGCTAGCGGGGGCGGGATCCAGCATCTTTCCCACTTTGGATGGGCCCTGTGCAGTCCGGCTGGGCCTATGGGGACCTCGCCACTTGCGGCGATGCGCCATACTGGGTCCGTAGGGGGGGGGCCTCTGGGTGCCCGGGCCTGCCTTGGGTACCGATCCTCCCGGTGGGTGAAGGGGCTGAGTCCTGTAATGGGGATGAGTCCGGTCTCGCTTGCCCTGGGGGGCCCCGTCCGGAGGACGGGCTCTGCTGTCTGTTCGCCCTGGGTGGTGTCCCTTCTCCTTGGGGTATCTGCCTCCCTGTCATCTTGCCCTGGCTCCTCGTGGGGCGGGTGCCCTCCGGTCCGGGGGCCTGCTGCTCCGGGCCTCTTCCTGGCCGGCATTGCGGCGTGTGTGCCGTGTCCGGGCCCCCCCCCCCCGGGCTCGTCGCTGGCGTGGGGCGGTTGCGGCCTCGGAGGCCGCACTAATTGGCAGCCTACTTCCAGTGACGTACTTAACCACACACACCACCACATCCACACACACACACACACACACACGCACGCACGCACGCACGCACGCACGCACACACACACACAGGAGCAGGAGCTCTAATTGGCTGAGAGCTAAATATCTTCTTATCTTACTGGGTGTAAATTAATCTGTCCATTTTTTAAATGTCGAAATTTAACATTTGGTTTCTATTTTTTCAGATATTATTTCTGTCAAATTCATTTGAATCAACAGAAGAAGAAAATCAGTGTGTAGTTCAAACTTTGTGCGTCTTTGTGTTCAGTTTTTCTACTGTAGTTGTGCTTTTCTTTTCATTCCAGATGAATTCCACTCAATATCCTTTTCAAACCTTGTAGGTGTTGAGTGAGCTGCAGCGCCCCCTGGCTACAAGTTTAATACTTTGACTCTGCCGACCGAGGTAAAAAAACCAACAAACTCTGACACTTTGCTGAGGACCTCCTGGAGGAGCTGAAGGTGCAGAACCTTCTCAGGCCTCTCTGAGGAGGAACTTGCGGCTGTCGGTCCTCTGCTGCCCCCTGCTGGTCACACAGGCCTCTTACACCTCCGTTTGTCTGTTCAGCACATATTCAATTTTTTAATGGCTCTGTAAACGTCACTGATGAGACGATTTTATGATTCCTGCAGTTAAAATGTTTTAATTCCAAATCTGCAAAAAGCTTCTGATCAATGAAGACAGAGTTGATTAAAATGATTTCAAAATTGACCCGTTTGAGAAAAGCTGCACTGTGGCATTGTTTGCATGTTGTTTTAGCTCTCAGTGGCTTCATTTCGCATTTTTCTTAAAAGCTTTGTTTAGTGGTCCATTGTGGTCAATGGGACACTGAACATCCGCTTTGTGTGCCCGAGTTTTAAGAGGATCAGGTGCGGACATTTTAGCATTTAAATTATTATGGCTTATTAGCATAGGTACGTAGTACCTCACCTGTCCGTTCTTTTTACAGTGCTTCCTGAACACCTCACCGGCACACTACAGCCGCCTGCGAGCACAAAGCTGCGCAGAGCCTCCTCGTTGTTCTCCTCACCTGGAGGACGCTTGGTGATCAAGACCTGTGGCCCAAAACTCGGTCCTATAAGATAAGTGCAGGAACACTGCCGCTTCGCCCGCACTTGATTGTGCTAGCCGCCCCGTACAGACGGTGGACGGTGCATGTTGCTTCCGTCCCGCCTTGGTTTTACTTGTTGTTTTTCCGTTCTCGTTGTGTTTTTCTTCGTTTGCTTACGTCGCCACTGCTGACCCTCAGACAGCAGACGTTACACTATCAAGTCGCCGGTCCAGCCACAGTGGTGTGTGTGCGTGTATGCGTGTGCGTGGTTGGTGGGAACGTGTGTGTGTGTGTGTGTGTGTGTGTGTGTGTGTGTGTGTGTGTGTGTGTGTGTGTGTGTGTGTGTGTGTGTAATTGCATTGTTTGTTTGTTTTTCTTGCTATTTCAGTACATTTGACAGATTTTAGGGAACTTTTAGTAACCAACTGTTTATCTTTTCTTTTGTAGTCGCTGAAAGCTGCTGGTTGTGGCGGTGTCCCGGGTGGTGGGCCCCTTCGCGTGCTGTGACCCGGGATTGTGGTTGTTTTCTTCTTTTTTTTTGCACTTCACTTTCTTTGCAGGTGTGTCACGTGTGAGTGGGGTGTTCCTTGTTTTCTTTGGTTCCTCCCCCGTTTGGCCCCCTCATCGGTAAGCCTCAGTTTCTACACCAAGAATAAGGAGCTCAGTAGCTCCGTTTTAAGTGTTGGTCTGTTTGTTCCTTTTATTTTTAAATGTTGAATAAAAGTTGGTTTGATATTTTAAACATTCTGAACCACGTCTCCTACTCCTTCCTCGTAGAACTTACCTGTGTGCCTAATTATTACTTTTGTGTTTAGTAGAACTCCCTGGGTGAAATTCCCAGGGTGGCGTTGTCGGTTCCTTTTCATTTTGTTAAATTCCCAATATTAAATCTTGCTTTATCAGATAGCCATAACCACTCTCATCGCCACAGGATATTTGAGTCAACTGAGTCAAACTGTCGTGTCTACTTCCCAGTCTCAATAAAAATGTTCACTACTGCTTTGTGCGAGCTTCTTAAATGGAGGTTTGTCGGGGTTTTTCCCTTTTTAGAAGCAAGCCACATATTTTCTGTCTTTCCACCACAAGACATTGGCTTTTGTCACTCTCTTCGTCGTATTGGGAAAAAGTGGCATATCGGACTTTCCCGCCGCGACTCGCTTGTCAACATACTGCTGTGAAAGAGGGGTGACGTCACAGAACGCGAGGTGCATTTAGGTGCTGCTGCGTAAAACGAAAACATTTTCCTGGGCAAATATTCATTTGACAGACGTAAACGAAGTGAAATATGACTTCAATTTAAGTTTGTTTTAGTTTGTTTTTATAAACACACAAAAAAGTTTGAGTTAGTTATCGTTTTTGAAAAAAGTTCTTGACTTCTACTTTAGAGATATTGATGACGAGTTGTTGTATATAAACGATGTGACTATGTGGTTCGGCAAGCGGTGGTGCTGTCTGTACATAGCTTAGCAAACGGCTAGCGCTAGTACCCCCTTTCAATGCCAGAGTGAAAAGATCCACACGGAGTGTTATGACCCACGGGTGGGTCTAGGTGCCTCTATCTTTGTGTCTGTGTGTGTGTCTGGATGTCGGCTGCTGATTGGACGCGCCACGGCTGAGAAGGAGGAGCAGTCGAGCCAGCCTGACGGTCGTCCCTCCTCCGCTCCCAACTCTGCAGTTAGTCACTTCTGAAATGCTGTTAGAGCACGCAGCCGTAGGTAGTGATGGCCGATCGAGGCTTTGTTGAAGCTTCGACACTTGTTTCAAAAAATGGTTCATTCCTCGAGGCTTCAATGACACAGTGCTCGAGGAGGTCATCTAGTGCTCAATAAAATGAAGTGCAATGGAAACGTGTTCATTGTTTCATAGGTTGTTTGGGATTTGATTCGCCATGCATTCTTGTTGGACAACACTACATGCTTGTATGGTTCAATGCTGACACAATAAAATAAAAATGAAAAATAAAGACAATGTCTCTTTTTTGGCACGACTGATTGTAGTAGACTATAGCTCTTATACTTAGCCTGACAGTTTGTGCAATGAATTATATTATATCCTAAAACAAGACTAAATAGCCCATAGTTTAAAAATATGTTCAATAGTAAGTGTTCAGTGGGTCAGATGTAAAATGTGATCTATTTAAAATGTAGAATAGATGAGCTAAATAACACATATATAATACACATTGATGGGAATTGAACCGTCGCCTCAGTCTTGCAAGTCCAAGATTGTCATAATGTACCACAAACCCAAATCACACTCCCTTTTTTTCATCTAAGCTGTTTGAGTAGCGTTAGCACACCGTGATTCCTCATCAACTACAGGCCTACACTTCAAATAATTATGAGAAAAATCCAACGTAAAGAGAGCACTTCCATTAGGAAATAGTCAACATGAAATTTCGTCTTCTACTGACACCTGCTGGTCAAACTGAATAGTTGCAAATATTGTGAAGAAGTTGTCGTCTAATTCTAATCCTAAACAATATGGCCATTCGAAGTCAAGTATTAAGACAATTAATCAGGTTTGTACTGCTTGATTGAACACATTCATCCCGTTCCAGTGCACTAAAACCCACTTCCCTTCAGGACCGTGTCAGCGAAGCCAAAACTTCCTTGAGTGACGCTGTTTCCCAGCATGCAATGCGAGCTAGCGATTCATAATCCTATTTCATCACAAACATGGATGTAAAAAATAAAAAGGGAAAAAGGGAAAAATGAAACTTCAGGAACAGCAACCATTGCAATACAAGCAGAACTGGGCCGAAGTTTTATATTATGTACACCATAATACAGCCTTCTGGTGGACAAGCCATACTATTTAAGCCGTGTCCTCCTATGTCACTTCCGTGGGTGGAAGCTCATCGTAGAGGTCACGTGCTGGTTGTGCGTCACTCCTCGGGGCCCTTGTAAGGGGATCTGCAGGGCAACTGATTCATGTGAGTATATGGAAAATATGGGTCAATGTAGTCAGTTGTAACATGAGAAGCTTGCTGGCTAGAATAATGCACTACATGTGGGTGTCACACTTTTTTTTTGTTTTGTATGAGCATTTAAAAAACAACAACAACATATTAATAATATGGATATTGACCATGTATGTTTTGGAGTTCAATGACAGAGGTTAATATATATATATATATGTATATATATATATATATATATATATATATATATATCTGTATAGAGTCAGCTGCTTTCAGTTGACATATTAAATCTATTATGATATGGAACGATAGTTCATAATGTACGTGTTACTTGCTTTGCAGATAAGGTGTATCCTATTTCTTGTGCTCCTGGTTATTTTAAAAGGCAGACAAGCACGTTGTTTGCTGTTGGAGGGCTACAACAACACTTCGATGCTACGCTTTGTGCCGTCGCTACGGACCCCAAACTCTCGTTCTTGTTGGATTCGGGTTCGGAGCAGACTGGTGGGAGAGTTTGTGTACAGGTTTTGCAAAGGAACGGTGTCTTCAGTTATACACACGCTCATTAAAGTGCCGATCGTGGAGGAAGCTGGTGCCGCTGCACGCCGTTTCCAGCAGAATAACAGCGAAATTACCAAAATAAAAACAAATCAGGAAAACATGTCTTTGCTGTGCTTTTATTTACAAAGTTAAAATTCTTCTAACTTATAAAAAATGTGAACGAAAAGGTAGAAATATAAATACAAAGGAATACGTCTTTGTTCAGGGGTGCGCAAAGCCGGAGCCCTGCATTTGCTGCGCTACCCTTTTTAAAAAGGTCTCCGTTGCGCGTTATTTTAATATGTCCATCTCTTTTAGAAGAGAAAGCATCGCCCCGGTCTCATCCTCTCTCCAAATGTCAACATTCTTATTCGCGTTTGCCAGGTTGTTTCGCGCCGTCTGTTTTGTTAGACGACGTAGTTGTGCGGTCATGAGTTGCGAGAGCGAGGCGTGGCGCATGCGCACTCGCATTGTCCAGTTAATAGTCCGATTAAGGCGTATACATGGCAGAGAAATTGGAATTCCAATCGCATTATCTGGGTGTCTCAGTCGGGGTTCTCCGATTCCAATTGGAGTTCTCAAACTCCAATCATAATCGGAGTAAGGTGTTTACACGCACGTGAGTTCTCCGATCATAATCGGACTAAGGCAATAATTCGATTTTCTCTAGTGCCATGTAAACGCACTGAATGTAGTGGTTCAGACCAGACGCGAACAGGCGCGCGGCTCGTGCCATTCATTTCAATGGAAGCGGAGCGCCGACGAATTTCGTGAGCGAGGCTCCAACTGGTTCACACCAGATGCGAACAGCTCCGCGACGGTCGACAAGCGCTTCTGCTCAGCTGCAGTCTTTTTTTCACTTCCACTTGAGCTTCTTTTTTTTTTCTTTAAAAAAAATTAGATAAAAAAAATCATTTTCATCATCGCCCCCCCTCGCCCCGTAGCCAGCCTGCTCCGTAGCTTACTTTTGTGTGTGTGTGTGTGTGTGTGTGTGTGTGTGTGTGTGTGTAAATAAATAGAAACACGCACTCAGGTGTCCATCTCAAGACAAGACCTCTTTCATAATGATCATTGACCGGCATCTCTAGGATCAAACAGACGTATTTTGATCAAGTCTTCCTCTCTGTGTGTGTGTGTTTAATCTCTCTCGCACTCTGATACAATGTACTGACAAATATAACATACAAATATGATATATGATCGAATTTATCATTCGGTTTTTATTTTTGAAATGAGTTTATTTTGAAATTTCACCGGATTTTCTCGTTTTTATTGAGCGACTTCCTGTACTATTGACGAGGATCGCTCGCGGCTCGCGCACTAAATAGAGCAGACGCCGAAACAACAAATGCATGCCGCGAGCCGCGCAACCACCACATTGATTAACGTGGGCGCCGAATGGAAGCGCTCGGCGGCGCTTCGCGGCGCTTCGTGGCGCTTCCGCGTCCAGTGTGAACCGGGCGTTACGTCGCTCGGAAAAATGTGTCGCCTGAGCCTCCGCCCCCTCTGTGCCCATTGGCGGAGGGAGGGCTCATTGAAAAAAAAAAAAAAAAAAAAATCGGTGTTCCTTCGGCGCGCCTGGGAAACTCTGAAATTATGAATAACTTAAGCTCGTTTTTGTCCCATTTGTCTGCATCAGCCCGTCATGATATTGTTAAATTAATTGAGAGCCACCCACTATTGTTTTCTGACCACCCCAGCTGTAGAATAGCATAGAAGTAGGGGGACATGCCACAACTAAGCAGCACGCACACAGAGTCATTATTGGGAAGTTAAGAAAGAAGCTTTGGCTCTCCTTCTGACAGTGCTCATCTTGATGTTAATTTGGGGTCAGGTTTTTACAGACTATAATGCCCTCGTAGATGCGGTGGTCTCTGCCCCTGCAAGACTTCAATCTCCAGATTTGCCACAGGAAGGGGGGTTGATAATGTGTTGGCAGATGCATTACGATGTGGACTAGCTGCGGAATTCTTATTTTGGGGGAACTGAGCTGTTTTTCTTGTTTAGTTTTGTTTGTCGGTATGTTAATAGGGTTTAGTTCTTAAGGGAGGGGGTGATATGACCCACAGGTGGGTCTAGATGCCTCTATGTTTGTGTGTGTGTGTGTGTGTGTGTGTGTGTGTGTGAGAGTGGATGGCGCCTTGCAGGTGCGGTCCTGGATGTCGGCTGCTGATTGGACGCGCCACGGCTGAGAAGGAGGAGCAGTCGAGCCAGCCTGACGGTCATCCCTCCTCCGCTCCCAACTCTGCAGTTAGTCACTTCTGAAATGGCGTTAGAGCAAACAGCCGTAGGGGTGGGCTGCCATTTTCTTTGTCCCCTCTTTTCTCCTGTTTAATAAGTATGTAGGGAGGTTAGCCTTTCTGTATTTGGGTTCTCTTTCTTTCTTTAGTTAGTTCTTTCGAGCTAGTTGGAGTTTGGTTTATTATTTTGGCCTGGGCCCACCCTGAAGCCTTTGCTGCCCACCGGTTAAGTTGTTTTGTTTATTTCATTTACTGATTAATAAAATGTTTTTTGTTGAAACTGCCAACTGCAGTGAAAAATTAATGAGGCTTGGGAGTGGGGGAAGGTGTTCCACACGTTGCGTCTCGGTCCCCCTCGACGGGACGTAACACAGAGTTTTCGCCGTGACAGAAGGTTGAGCTCCTACCGTGTTAGAGGTGACGTCGTCACGTTAGCCTGTTCCATCCCTGCTAAATTCTTTAAAGAACTACCGTAAGTAAACTTTTAAATTATAATACGCTCTACACTAATTGTAATTTCCTGCCCGTGGTTCTATATTGCAACAGTTGACGGCTCATATCAGCAGATAAGCAGCAACAATCTGGGCATTGCGGGTGATTCATAAATATGTAATTTCTTATTAATTAGCCCATAAGTGTTGTACACCAGTGTGACACCAAATGCTTGTTGCTGACAGCAGTGAAGAAATGACACTCTAGTGGTTCTGCACATTAGTATAAATAGAGTGATTCTCTATCATTACATCACAGGACGGCGGCACTCTGACAGATTCCATGAACCTGGACACTGATGATCCAGACTCCGGTCCAGATGACACAACAGGCCACAGTGGAAACGGGTCAGAGCATGGACTGGCTGCTGAAAGGATACAGGTAGGTGGCGCTGTCATCCCAAGTTGTGTGGTGTGGAGGATCAGGGCCAAAGTTCCAGATGCTCACAGATGTGACTGTGGATTCAGGAGGAGTGTTTGAAGGCTGGACTCCCAACAGTGATTGGCTGCTGAGGACCTCTCAATCACAATCAGGTTTTTTAGTGGCTGTGAGATTGAAAGTGAGTGAACATCATTAAATAAAGAGCTCCTGCAGGGTCCCAATTTGACAAGTACACTGCTAGGTGTGCTGCTTCGTTTTCGCCAAGTCCCTGTAGCATTCATGACTGACATTGAGGGAACGTTTCATCAAGTAAGAGTTTCCAACCAGGATGTAAACTTCTTATGCTTCCTCTGGTGGCCAGATGGGGGCATTACAAAGGACCTACAAGAGCACAGGATGCTGGTCCACATCTTTGGGGCAGTGTCATCCCCAAGCTGTGCTTCATTCGACGACAATCAGCATGACTTCCCAGCCGAGGTTATAAACACTGTTGGTCAAAATTTCTACGTGGATGATTGTCTAAAGGCCGTCAGCACGGCGGAACAAGCAATACATCTGTACCAGCAGCTAACAGACCTGTGCGGTAGAGGTGGATTTAAGCTCAATAAGTGGGTGAGCAATCATCGCTCGGTGCTGGCCGCCATTCCTGAAGAGCAGAGAGCTAAAGAGGTAAAAACACTTAACCTTGACAGAGACCAGCTCCCTATGGAGAGGGCCCTTGGAGCTCAGTGGGATGTACAGCAAGATACATTCACATTCAGCATCAGAACCAAGCTGGGATGGGATGAGGAAATCCCTCAGGTCATGGTACATCCCATATATAGTTTTTCAAGCGCCAAACTACAACAAAGGAACTCATCTATAACAAATCTACAACCTTGTAAGGGCAAAACCTACTTGTTTTAATTCTGATTAATAAACTAAAGCTTATTCGATTATCATTATGTTGTTTTTTTTAAACGCTCATACAAAACAAAAAAAGTGGAGGGAGAGTAGTCTGAATCGGGTTCTGGAGCATTGCTCTACCTCATCCATCGCACTCATTAGTGTCACATCCACTTGTCGTGCATCATTTCCCCCAACAAGCTTCTCCTGTTAGACCTTCCCCGAGGTGGTTGGTGGGGTGACGGGCACACAGCA